>NW_006921687.1:7111697-7121665 GCF_000298275.1 Orycteropus afer afer
ATTATCTTCTGTGTCTGTATTTATTGGTTTCCCTTTTCTTTGTTGAAGAGGGTCTGTGCAATCCTTCTGCCTAGTCCGCCATCTTGCCCCGCCTCCAAAATTCCATATGCTTTTGCAGTGATGTCTATAATTTTTCTAATTTTTCATTCATGAAATCAACACTACTTAATAAATAGATATCCGTCTACTCATAGTGTAGAATAACATGAGTCACCTGAATCGGTTGTAAAAGTAACAGTGCTCGTATATAGAAACTATAAATTACTAAATCATTGTTGTGGAAGTCTAATAGTATATCACCTAGCTATCATTTACAATGAGCTGAAATAATTATGGCTTCACATAATTTTAGGAAAAAGTAGGTATAAAAATAGGAATTTAAAAAAGCAACTTAAATGTACTCACTAGTTAAACTTTCCTCCCCCTTTTACTGAAAACTCTAAAAAAAAAAAAAAAAATGGCTAAAAATAGAGACAAAGCTTCTTAATGTTGTTGTTATATGCGAGACCTGACTCAGCAACCCCTCCTTGGGTTTCTGAGGCCGTGTCACTATGGAAGTAGATTGCCCAACGTTCCTTCTGAGGAGTGGCTGGTGGGTTTGAATCGCCAGCCTTCTGGTTAGCAGCTAAATGCCTTAGGCAGTACACTACCAGAACTCTAGAAGTAAGAAGGCATTAATGAAAGAGACAGTGCAAAATGTTAGTGGTGTGGGGCTATTGATTAACATTTAGATCAGAAGGTGAATTTTTTTTCAGAGACTCAGTCACCCATTTTCCATTTGAATTGTTGTGACCTGTTTCTCCCTTGAAGCCTTTCAATGTGTGCTTCTTTTCCTGGGACTGTAGATACTTTTTAAAAATGGGGATTTAAAGAAACTAGACAGTACTACTGTCTTCAGCAAGATATGACTGTTTCAGCTCTTACTTTATTTAGAGAAAATTGCTAACACTGGAGATGAGAAGTAGGGGGAGATAAATTCCTTAAGCAACAGGAGTGTTTGAGGATGCATATCTGGAGCACAGGTGGCAGGAAGCTAAGAAGCTACCTAACTTCTTAGGCCTTGATTTCTTCACCTGCAAAATTAAGGGGTTGAATTCAAAGGTCTCTTTGGATTCTAACAATCACTGATTATCTCATTTGGAATAGGAGGAAATAGTGAGGAATTTTTATGTAGCTTAATTTGGGCCTTTCTATACTTCTTGCTCATCAGCATTTAACGTGAAGAGCAGAAATTGAAAGGGAAACAGACCCAACTGCTAGATCTCCCCTTTTCACCTCACCTTGCCCTTTAGGATCAAGATAATATGAATTCTCTCCTTACTGACCTGGTGTGAGGAGGTGGGCAGAGACGGGAAATCATGGGGTGAAGTTTCCAATTCTGCTTATTGACTTCTACCATGTGTCCCATGTTCAGCAATGAATGTAATTACAGTCAGTCTTATGCGATGGACTAAACCTTTGATACTCCTAAATGTAGAGCACAGTCTTCCCTTTGACACCCTTGTTCTGATTAAGAGGCTATGGACAGTAAAGGTAAAATACTGTCTTGGAGTCTACTATGATCAGGTACCTGAAGGATGATGATAATTCATGTAGGTAGTTGGCCCCTTGAGTATTCTACATGTAACTTGAAAAATATTTAAATGTCTTTTTATTCTGCCTTGCCTGTGATTCAAAATCCAGAGTCTAAGGAAATAAAAAAGTTTCCTCAAATTTCTGTCACTTCTTTTTCTCAACTCAGAAGTGTCTTTTGAATCAATACTAATTATTCAAGGGTTAGTCATTTGTTATTATCTTAGCACTTGCCTCTACCAGCTTTCTCTGCCTCCTGCTGTTTGTATAATGGCTTCTGAAACGACTTTGCTATCCAGGTAGTTGAGGCTAATTTTAGATAAAATGAAAATGTATGATTTATCTGTGAGTTGGATTGATCTTGCTGATTTCATCCCAATTTAGCAATTATAAGGAACTTTGGTGGAGTAGTGCCTAAGGCATTTGACTGCTTACCAGTAGGTTGGTGGTTCAAACCCACCAGCTGTTCTGCAGAAGGAAGATGGGGCAATCTACCTCTGTAAAGATTTAAAGCCTAGGAAACCCAATGGGAGTCGCTGTTAGTAGGAATCAACTTGATGGCAGTGAGTTTGTTTTGTTTTGTGTTTTTCTTTTGGTTTAACAATTATTGTTATTTCTGTTGCTGATGGTGTTAAGGCAGTGTGATAGAAATTTCAAGCTCATTCAGTAATCATTTCACCTTGTGCTTCCTATTTGTAAAGTACTCTGGTGGCGTAGTGGTTAAGGCATTTGACTGCTAACCAAGCAGGTCAACATTTCAGACCCACCAACTGCAGAAAGAAGATGAGGCAGTCTACTTCCATGAAGATTTATATCCTCAAAAACCTAATGGGGGTCACTATGAGTCAGAACCAACTTGAAGGCATTATTGAGTTAGTTATTGAGTTTTGAGTCTGTGCGTAGCAATGATTGTGAAGATGGCACAGGACCAGCTGCCTGGTCTGGTTGTACAGAGGGTCGCTACGATGAATCAGAACTGACTCAACAGCACCTAGCACCAACGGCATGAATTTGTGTGCTTTTACTCATTTAGCAGTGCTAATGGATGCACTTGGCGGCTTACTGGAAGGTCAGTAGTTCAAACCTACCAGCTGCTCCTTGGGAGAAAATTGTGACAATTGGCTTCCATAAAGATTGCAGTCTAGGAAACACTGTAGAGCAGTCTAGTTTAGTCTGTCCTGTAGAGTCACTTGAATCTAAATCAACTCAATGGCAATGGCATGTTTTTTTTTTGTTGTTGTTGTTAAATGGATGCCAAATACCAGAGAATCTTGTCCAGATTATATTAAATTGCTGAGATCCAGAGAAGACTATTCACATACAATATAATCTGGAACCTGTGTAAGGTAGAAACTTGTTGGAGAAAGAAAACACAAATATTTTCCCTAAAATGAGCTAGAGAAAAGTGGTATGACTGTACCTTGTCGAAGGTAGAAAACTTGTGAATCCAGAAAAACAAGACAGTCCTGTCAAGCTCTGGCTCTCACAGGTTTTACTGTAGAACTGTGGTATAAAAATGTTCACATAGGGGAAAATGCTGGCAAAAGAGATTTATTTTTAAAAAATAAAATATCCTGAACCTTGAGATGGTTGACATAAAAGGCAGTGTAATAATCTATGCTTTTATTTATAATAGTTAGCAAGAATATTTTGGAGCATAGACTTCCTTTATTTTGAACTCTTTATATTTCTTTTTATCCCTTTCAGGCTAATTTGTGTTTTGTGGATATTGACAACCATTTTATTGAATTGCCTGAAGAATTTCCACAATTTCCCAATAAGGTGGATTTCATCCAGGAACTCTCTGAAGTTCTTCTTCAATTTGGGATTCCTCCTGAGGGTATCCTACACTGCAGTGAGAGTGCTACCAAACTGAAGAATCTGGTTCTGAAAGACTTGGTCAATGACAAGAAGAATGGCAATGTCTCCACTAACAACATCAGCATGTATGAGTTACTTAAGGGCAATGAAACCATAGCTCGCCTCCAGGCTCTAGCTAAGAGGACCGGTGTGACTGTAGAAAAAATGGACCTCCCTGCCTCAGTGGGTGAAAAAGAAAAAGATTTAAAACTACAGTGTGAAGAGACAGAACTGAGGGACTATAAACTCAATGTACAACTCCGAGAGGTCTTTGCTAATCGCTTCACACAGATGTTTGCAGATTATGAAGCTTTTGTGATTCAGACTGCCCAGGACATGGAATCCTGGCTTACCAATCGGGAACAGATGCAGAACTTTGACAAAGTAAAAAGAACTATAGTTTTCCTTCTTATTTGGATCTCAGTAGACTGTAGTACTGATTTTGTTAACTTTTCCCATTAAGAACTGTATTAGTATTTTACATTAGATAAAGTAATTTCACAAGAAAGCGAATCAGGTGGCTCGTTAAGCTGGTCCTAAATTGTATGTTAAATTGCCTATAATCTCATTTATTAATTTTCTATATTTCAGTAATTCTTGAATTATGGAAACATCTAAATTTCACAGGTTTTTAAAATCGGTTAGCACTATCTGACCTTGCAAGGATTTTGTTTACTATTACATTATGATCAGGCTAGTTAAATGAGGCCTGTTCCTTTTCTAATAAATCCTTTTTCTTATATCTTATTTTTATCCTATAATGAAGTCACAACTTGTCCCTGTAAAAGTGATAAGCAGTTTAGTTTCAGAAGCCAAATTTTGAACTTGTTCTAGAAAGTAAGGATAAAAGTAAACAAATTCAGTTTTAGGATTCTAAATCTAAGGATCTATACCTAAGTTTTAGGTAAAGAAGACAGAAAATGGCACCAGCTTTCAATTGTTCTGTTATAGTTTAAAAAGCTGAAGCTGCTTTTTATGGTTTACTATAGAATATTCTTCTTTCAGAAGCTAACAGACCTTGTTCTGCTAGGCTTTCTTGATATATCCTCGGATGTATTTTCCAACAAAAGCACTTATGGATGTGCATTAACTCTTTCAGATCACCAAGGTCTAGTGTAGTCCCCTGCTTCTCTGATTACCAGGGCAGGTTAGAATGAATATATGACTTTTTGCTAAGTGGTATCTTTGTGTCATAAAAGATCTGTATCAGGGGGTTTAAAATACCCCAAGAGCTTAATCTATAGTCTCCCAATCTGTAACATCTGACAAATAAGGATTAACTAAAAAATTATATAAAAGTGGATAGTCTCAGAGATTTACTGATTTCATCAGCTATTTTCTCTGGCAGAAGATAATATACTACCTTGAGCTATTGAGGTCTGATGAATGTTCTGTTTAAGAAAATTTCTAATAAATTAAAAAGCCTTCACTTCTCCAGATGTAGTCCTGCTCTTTCTTAGGTTCCTTTCTCATTGAACTTAATCATTTTTCCATTTTTTTCTATCCGTCTTGGAACTAATCTGTGTATATTTCTGATTTACCCTTCAAATTCAACTCAAATTCAAATTCCTACCTAAATTGAGAGCTGGTACTTTTTTCCTTCTTAATCTTTATGTGACTTCAAACTATAAGTGGAATTCTTTTTATATATTCCTTAGGGAAATGAAAGTTTCATATTGGATTCTGGAAGAATTGTAATCATCTCGTTTTTTACTAGGAAGATTTTCTAGGGCTGTCATATACTAGTCTTTCAAGCTATATCCTTGCTGACCTTAAATGATATGGGGGTCTGGGTACAAAAAGCCAAGCGTTCCACCCATTCTAAAAGGAGAGGCATTATTTTTTCTATAAAAAGTACAATTGATATTTTTCTGTAAAAGGTCTTTTGAAGAAGTGAACTCATTTCTTGAGACTATTGTGCCTTTCAATTTCTGTAAATAAATCTGAACTATGGAGGAAAGTAAAGTGAATAAAAGGGTTTCTGTAAGGAAGTTAAAAAGTCCTGCTGATTTTCAAAATGGAAAATAAATACGCTAGGAAGAAACTGATGAGTATTAAGGGAAATAGCCTTATGTCAGAATTTACCTTTCCTTCTTTCCCCTATGGTCGCTACCACACTGGATCTACTCAAAAGAATGAAAAGCAAAACCATCCCAACAACTGAAATAGTAGTTCACATCCAAATTTCAGCTAGGACCAAACTGAGATTAGAATTCCTGTACAAATATGGATCTGGATAATGATGGAAAGAAATGAATACCTTTGATTACAATTTACTGAACCATTCAGTAAACAAGTTGGTAACAGGAAGTGCAGCTTATTGTACATGTTTTTGAAAGGCTTTTCTTTAAAGGTAACTCTTTTTAGTTGTTAAGGCCTATAGGACAGTGTCAGCACAGATCTGGAAAGAGTTTAATCTTGAATTAACATGTATCCATCAGTTTCTAACAGACTGGGGCTTGGAAAAACATCCAGTTGAAAAAGAATACAAAAGATTTCACCTATAAGCACAAATTCCATGGCTGTTTGTTCAAGGTTATTGCTAATGTATATATCATTACTGTATCAGTTATTTATGTCACTTTCTATGGCTTGGAGGTACATTGCATAGGCTAGGAATAGACAGCAGAAGAAATTAACAGCTCACTGGGGAAAGATCAAAATTTAACGGTAAGTAAAGTGGATGATTGATGATCACATAGCAACTTACCTACCATCTCTCATTAATGATGCCCTCTTTTCTGCATAATAGTCATGAGGATCAGAATGTAAATTAGTTTTGAAAGGTAGAATCAGTACTGAAGACTTATGTGTCCTAAATGCTGTGAAGTTAGAAGAAAGAAAATGTGGATTTTTCAATGTCAGGGATCAGTTTTGTGTCATAAGATTAAAAGATGGGGGAAAAAAAAACCCACCTTAGCACTAGATAATTTTTGGATAGTCTCAAGGTATTGAGATGGTCTCCTTGCACTAATAATTTCCTAATTTCATTACAGGCTTCCTTTCTGTCTGACCAGCCTGAGCCTTACCTACCGTTTCTTTCACGCTTCATTGAAACACAGATGTTTGCCACCTTTATTGATAATAAAATTATGTCTCAATGGGAAGAGAAAGATCCTTTGCTTCGAGTCTTTGACTCTCGTATTGAGAAGATGAGACTGTATAATGTAAGGGCGCCTACCATGCGGACATCTATATATCAGAAATGCAGCATTTTAAAAGAAGCAGGTACATTTGCATGCTTTAAAAATTAAATTAAAATCCATAATCTTTGTATAAACTATCATCCTGTATATCACAAAATCAGTTTTCAGTGACAGACTTCATGGCTAATCCTAGCCCTGTATAAAGGGGTGCTTTTCTATAGTTTTGTTTCTTTCTGTGTCTATAGTTAATGTCCATCCCGCTCCTACTTGACTTTATTCTTAGTTTGAAAAAACAGTTGCTGTGGAGTAGTTCCAACTCATGACAATACTACATGTGTCAGACTAGGACTGTGGTCCATAGGTTTCGATGGTTGAATTTTGGAGTAAGTAAGTGGATCACCAAGCCTCTCTTCAAAGGTGCTACTGGGTGAACTCAAATACAACCTTTCCATTAAGAGCTGAGCATATTAACCACTGCACCACCCAGGCTGTAATTCCCACCATTACTTACAAGAAGAAAAATAGTAATAATTTGAATGGAGTGTAACTTGAATGCTGTCTAATTCTCTTTATTGCCTTAATGGGGGGGGGGGAGTTAATTTCTGTGTTGCTATTCATGTTGCCTTTTTACAGGTCACCTCTTTTCTCTTTATCCAAAAGAGGTATTAATTTTAAATAGTAAGCGTGAGATGCTGCCTAATTTATATAACTAAAACAGTGGCAGGCAAACAATATATTTTGCTTTAGTGGTGCCATTAATTATAATAGCTTCTTTTATTCAAATTAAACCCCTGGATTCTTCTGTTCAAATTAAAGATTCCTCCAATCCCGACTCCACAGCACATAACAACAACAACAACAACCCATCCTGACACAAATTTTTCCCTCTGTCTAAGAATCATGAGTCATGGTGTCTCGTCTGACGGTATAATTAAAAAAAAAAAAAAAAACTCACTGCCATTGAGTCAATTCTGACTCATAGCGACCTCTGTTGGGTTTCTGAGGTGGTAAATATTTATGGTAGTAGATTACCCCATCTTCCTTCCATGGAGCAGCTGTGGGGTTGAACCGCCAACCTTCTGGTTAACAGTGCCACCAGAGCTCCTTGACAGTATAATATAGGCCCTTAAATATATAATCATATTAATATTCAACATTTACTGTGTACTTACTGTGTGCCAGATACGACATCAAGTGTTTTACATGTGTTTTAATATTTAATCTTAACAGCAGTGGAGTATAGGCACACTTTAATTTTGTTTTACTTACTATCCCCATTCTACATTTGAATAAACTGAAAGATTAAGTAACCTGTCTATGGTTGAATAGAGTCATAATTTGAACCCAGATCTGATTCCACTTCCTGAGACCTTAACACCATGTGAGTTGATCATTCATTAAAAAACATGTTTCAATAAGAAACACGTAAAATTTACCAGTCCACAGAGTTTTATAAATTTGTGCCTGGTTCTTAACCTTTTCATTGCTGAATATGCTGATATCTATCACCTGAACACATCCTCCTCTTGTTTGCTTTCTGTTTAAATGTAGGAGCTATTTGAGAGCAATTTTTCTTTTAGAGAAACCAGAACTCCAAACTTACTGCCATCGAGTCAATTCCTATTCATAGCAACCTTATAGGACAGAGTAGAACTGCCCCAAGGCTGTAAATCTTTTTGGAAGCAGACGCCTCATCTTTTTCCCTAGGAGAGGTTGATGGGGTCGAACCACCAGCCTTTTGGTTAGCAGCTGAATGCTTTAACCACTGTGCCACCAGAGCTGCTTCTAGAGAAAAAGAGGGCCGCAAATGTGGCGCTTTCCTCTACCTGTTTCTTGGTTGCCATTCCCACTTTATTTAAGCAAGATCAAAGACACAGGGATGATGATGTTCCAGTCTAAGTGTGTTGAAGGAAAGAAGTATATAAATTATATATATATATACACACACACACTCACACACATACATACATACATACATAGAGAGCTCTGGTGGCGTAGTGCCTAAGGCATTTGACTGCTAACTGGAAGGCTGGTGGTTCAAACCCACCAGCCACTCCTCAGAAGGAAGGTTGGACAATCTCCTTCTGTAGTGATACCGCCTTGGAAACCCAAGGAGGGGTCACTATGAGTCAGATCCGACTCCATGGCTGTGTATTTGGTTTGGTGTGTGTGTGTGTCTCCTTAAAAATCTCTGGTAACTCTAAAGCTTGAGCTCGATCCTGTATTCGCACGTATAGGGATCTATCTTCGGAGCCCCATCAGGAAGTGGCAGTTACCTCTGTGTTTCTGGATATTTATGGAGTTGAATGAATAAAAGTGACTGTGCCTGTTCAGAGAATAGTATATGATTTGCAGTGCTTTAATAGCCATGTGAACAGTGTAATGCCCTGTTTAACAAATTTCACTTCTTTCTAGATAAAATTTATAAAATGGAGCTAAGCACTGGTTTCTTTACTTATGTGCTTCAGAATATCTTCCCAGTTAAAATGGATTTTCTTTCAGCCTCTGAGTTTGGTTCTCCCACCATCATCATGTAGGTTCAGCATATATGAAAATAACACTGGGCTAACATAGCAGCTTCCAGGGATCTTAATTTATCAAAGACTTTTTAAAAAAGGTAGAAGGAGGCAATGAGCTGTGACTGTGCCCAACTCTCATTAATGATGCAGTTATTAGGTAACTGCCTCCCGCATCCTCACCCCCATTAGCCTATAGAAATCAGACTTTTGTTAATGACATTGGATATTTAGTGTGCATTGTTTTTTTTTCCTTTTGTTGCTTTGTTTTTGTTTTGTTTTGCCTGTGACCAAAAAGAATTTGATTTACAGATGAAGTCTTTAGACAGAGGCTATCTGCTGTTGACATTGTGACACTAGAACCTTATGATTTCTATGCAGAAAGGCAAGTTGATAGTAATTCAGGTTCTTTTTTCTTACAAATAACAGCAAGTAGATATTGACACACAAAAAAAAATAGAAAAACCAAACCCACTGTCATGGATTCAATTCCGACTCGCAGGGTTTCCAAAGGCTATAAATCTTTACAGCAGCAGACTGCCATATATTTCTCCCACAGAGAGGCTGCAAGGTTCAAACTGCCAACCTTTTGGTTAGCAGCCAAGCACTTAACCATTACACCACCAGGACTCCTTCAGTATTGACGTAAACCCTTAAAATCTAGCAATAGGCTTCTCACTTCTCAATGCAGACATACGATAATTTCTGAATGTTCATTATTATACTGGTACTATACCTGAAAAGTAGTATTGCATTATGCTTCCTGTATTTTAAATGGGAGCTCTGGTGGCGTAGTACCTTATAAACCCTAGAGTAATTCATTGTGGGGAGTAATTCATTGTGAGTCATGTTTTTCTTTTTAAAAAAAAAAAAA
>NW_006921687.1:7121765-7124344 GCF_000298275.1 Orycteropus afer afer
AAAAAAAAAAAAAAAGCTTCCCAACCTAAGGAGGAAGACTCAATTTTAGATGGATTTCTTTGTAATTTTTTTTTAATCCAACAAAAAACAAAGCTCTTTTTCGGGGGGGGGGGTGGCGAGGACAGAAGCACTCATTGGCAGAGAGGGAATTTTGTAGTGTATCATGGAACATAAAATTAGCAAGAATTTCAAAGAATTCTGTGACATAAATCCAGACATTATTTTGCCTAAACCATCTGTTAATTATATTTTTAAGATATTAGAAAGCCTAGAGAGTATAGATAGGATTTTAGAGAGGTAGAGGGCATCTGTTGCAATTTTTAAAATCTAGTATCACTTCACATGAAACATAACACCCTTCTGCCCAGCAGTGAACATATGGACTGTATTTCAAGGAAAGTTACACATTAAAAATATAACGAAATTCAGTAAGTTTTTAGATAAATTCGTAGGGATTATGAAAAGAAATTAGGGAAAATACATCAAACACAGGTAACTAACTTGGGAGAAACACAGCTAGGGTTGAGTGAGATACTATGACATAAGATAAGCATGTTCTTTTGACTGGAGGGAATAATGTCATAGACAAGAGGGGGGAAAAAAAGTTTTTGGGGAATATAGGGAATAACCAGCTCTACCCAATCTACTGGTATTGGAAAGGGACAAAATAAACTGAAATATTTATGTTGGTGTTGTTAGTGCTGTCGTGTCCCTGACTCATGGCAACCCCACACACAAATAAAGCGCTGTGCAGTCCTTTATTATCCCCATAATCAGTCACCAATCAGACCATTGTGATCCATAGGATTTTCAGTGGTTGATTTTCTGAAGTTGTTCAGTATCGTGTTGTTATTGTTTTGTGCCGTTGAGTCAATTCTGACCCATAGCAACCCATGAGAGTTCAGCATCATAGCAACAGGAAGCCTCCACTGACAGTTGGGTGATGTCTGTGCGTGGAGCACATTGGCTGGGAATTGAACTCAGTTCTCCCACATAGAAGGCAAGATTTCTACCAGTGAACCACCAATACCCCTTTGAAATATTTATAGGAGTACATTTTTACTCCGCTGAATTTACAACATTAGAAATTCCCACGGTGTGTTCTGTTTATCACAAAACCATAACCACTGTTTACTATCTCTTAGTAATCTCTAGGCAAAGGATTGAAGACCTTGTCTTCTCATCTATTTATTTTCTCCTGAAAATTTAGTTGATAAAAACATTCAAAATAAGGTTTTTTTAAAGTATTTATTTTATTTGTTGTTCTTGAGAATACACAGCAAATACCCACCAGTTCAGCATTTCTGCCCTTTCGGTTCAGCCACGTCGATCAACTCCTTTCAGTTGTGCGGCATTCTCACCCTCCTCTCCTGAGTTGTTCTCCCCGTTAAGACAAATTCACTGGCCCCTTAGAAGATAAGATTTTTGTATCAGAGAAATGTTAACTGTTTCTTGGGCCTTTGAGACATCCTCTAACATTCCTGAGTTTCAGTGGTTTTAAAATAGAAACGTTGAGCAATGTAACTTTAACTTTAACCTATTTTATTCTTTAAAAGACCAGCTTCTTATTCCTGGGACATTTTTCTAAATGCTTGTCTATTTTATTTTTCTCTTTAATCCTCCTCATGATCTAATAAAACACTCCTAAATGACTCCTGTTAATGAGAATGTGGCTGTTGCTAAAAGTGAGGTAATACATTTCACACACTTTTTTATTTTTACAGATGGAGAATCATGAATATTTAATGGGTCTTTGCACAAAGTAATAAAGTAATAAGACAACTGTGCTTGTCTCCTTCCCCTTCTATTGCTTTTGAGCATATTGAAAATATTTTGGTTTGCCATTATTTTCTTTGATGTTGTACTTAGAAGCGTATTTTATTTAAGAATGTAGAATTTCCCACTTAAGAGAAACTGTTTCAATACTAAATTACAGATTTTTAACACCACTGCTTCTCTGGTGTTAACAAAGGCAGAAAATAATTTGAGAATTAATCATCTATATTTACTTATAATTAACCATTTTATATTTACATTACACTAATTTCTGAAGAGCCTTTGTAAAAATTTCATTTTCAAATTTTAGAAAACATTTGAGTTCCCGATAGGTGCATGAGCAAAGGAAGCTTTACTTTTTATGGTTTCGCTGATGAAATATTTCTAATTTGTTATAAATTTAATTTTAGCCCAATCAATTGAGCAGCGACTGATGAAAATGGATCACACAGCAATCCACCCACACCTACTTGATATGAAAATTGGTCAAGGCAAATATGAACGAGGGTTCTTTCCAAAGTTACAGTCTGATGTCTTGGCAACAGGACCGACTAATAACAAGTAAGCATGCTCTTCTCTTGAGTAAGTTGGTCAAAGGAGTAAATGAAGAGTGGAATTTCCTGCAAATCTAATAGAGCAACAGTCTCAACTACTAAACATCTCTATCTGATTATTCTTTTTTAAAACCAAATTAACCCATTTCAAATATGGATTGACATTCTATGAGCATTTGGCTTTTAATACTTTTAATTCTGTTTAGTAAAATAAAGGCATTGTTGTTGTTGTTATGTGCCGTCGAGTCG
>NW_006921687.1:7124470-7129996 GCF_000298275.1 Orycteropus afer afer
CACTATGCTACCAGAGATCCCTAAAATAAAGGCTAGATATTCTAATAATCTTTGTTTTTTCTAGTAATATGCACAATAGCTACCCTTTAAATGACTGTGTTTAAATATAAATGTTCATACTAATGGAAGTTTAAAGGGTAAGCTTTTACCATTTCTGTACTTATTACCAAGTACAAAAAACTGTAAAACAAAAATAAAGTCATTCTTCATGGTAGATGATACCCATTCAGGAACTATTTAAATATGGTTAGAATTGAAAACAGTTATTTGGTTTTAGGGGAATTCTTGCTTTGGGATAAATACAAGTATTTTATTAACAAGTGAATAATTTTTAAAATGGTCTATAAGAAAGGAAGCAAAAGAGGATATTGTAGGGAAATATGGTAAGTTGGAAAGAGAAAGCTTTGAATGGGAAATCAGCAGTTCTGGAATTTAGTTGATTCTTAACCACTAACCAGCTTAGGAGCCTTGGACAAGTTGGAGGCACTTGCCTAAGCCTGTTTTCACATCTGAATATATACTGTAACCTTATACAAAATCTGTGATTGCCTTAGAAGAAGACTCAGAGAAGGAAAAAATGGATTAGAAGACTGAAGTGAGAGTCTGGGTACATAAAATAGAAGAGACTGAGACACCCAAGTTTTCAGAAACCAACATTTGACTATTAACCAGAAGGTTGGCAGTTCAAAACCACCAGCCACTGTACAGAAGGAAGACTGGGTAAAAATGTAACACCTAAGAAACTCAAAAGGGGTCACCATGAGTTGGAATCGACTTGATGGCAGTGGGTTTTTTTTTGTTGTTGTTGTTTTGTTTTTTTAAATAGAGAATTAGTAAGGAGAATGGAGCTCTGGTAGCATAGTGCCTAAGGCACTTGACTGCTAACCAGAAGGCTGGCGGTTCAAACCCACCAGCCACTCCTCGGAAGGAAGAAGGGGCAATCTACTTCTGTAGTGATACTGCGTCAGAAACCCAAGGAGGGGTCACTATGAGTCAGGTCCGACTCGACGGCACATAACAACAACAACAACACAAGGAAAATAAGAAAAGGTAGAATTTTGCCTTTGACCTAAATAAGTAAGAGGAAAGTTCTTGAGAATATGGCTTGAAATTATGATATTTCTACCTTAAGATGATCTGCTGCACTATATGGTTGCAGAATTTGTTGATATTTACCTCTTTATTGGTGTTTGTCATGATTATTCTGTTGGTAAAGAAAAAAGCAAATATAGTAAATTATAATGTGTTATGGTAATACCTGTTTTCCCTTTATTACTTTGTGATCTTTAAGACTTGAATTTCTAAATTTAATAAACACTCCTCAGAAGGAAGCTTGGGCAATCTACTTCTGTAGTGATACCGCCTCAGAAACCCAAGAAGGGGCACTATGAGTCGGGTCCGACTCGACGGCACTTAACAACAACAAGCTAGGTATTGTGGTATTCACGATTTCCTGAGATGCATGATATGCAAGAGTATTTGTATACCCTTGTGTTCATGTTTATACTGTTGTCATATTTTTAATAACCTGATAGGAATGAAGGCCTTGCCATTTTCTTGGCTGACTAGCTGAAAATGTTCATTTAAATATGTTTCTGAAATGTGTCAGAATTATTGATTTACTTAAGTCCAAATGTGAGAAAGTTAGTGACAGCAGGCACATCATAGGAAAAAAAAATTGGTGTATTTGAAGTAAGGGAAACAGAACACTGTACACAATGTTGTTTCTTTGCCTTTTAGTCTCATTTATAATTTTAAATCTCTACCCTCTCACAGGTCTCAGTCAAAATATCTGGAAGTTTTCACCACTGTTATTTAAAGTAATTACTACCTTCCTTCTAGCTCTTTTTTCCTTCTTTCACATACACCTTTACTACCAGTGGAGGCTTTTTTATGCCAAGAGAAGGGGTAGTAATGATGAGGAGAGGTAATGTTGTTGGTAATAATAGCTAACATTATTAAGCAGCTTCTGTGCTAGTTCTCTGCTGTCAGCATTAGTACATTATCTCATTAATCTTTATTACAAGTGCATCCTTATATATGTAAAACAAGTAAAATGTATATTGTTATACCTATATTGTAAATGAAATTTAGAGAGGTTCAGCAACTTGCACCAAAATCACGTAGCTAGGAAGTGGGGAAACCAGGATTCAGACCTACATCTACTGATTCAGTGGTCCGAACTCTTACCCATTATACTATATATACTGCCTGGCTCTGTCACTCTAATAGATCTATATACCAGGATGTGACACATGCCTTTTATTACTTTGAGAGTTGAAAATTGTGCTTGATTGAAGAGAATAAAACATTTACTGCAAGGGAATTTGGCAATAGCTTTTCACACCAATCTAATGAGATCCTTGCAGAATTTAAGAGCCTCAGATGTCTTACCTCTTCTTTAAACTGGGCGGCTCTGTTGAGAAGGGATTCAAAGACAGGATAGTATTTTGGTAAACCAGATACAGTGTTAGGAACCATCTTTCCTCTTGAAGCAATGGTTGACATCAAGTAGCCTAACCCTGAAGGTGGTGCTAATGTTGTGTGGTGTTGAAAGTCAGAGCCTTAATTAGTGGCAGAGCTGAGGTTAGACCCTGGGTCTCCTTTACCCCTATACCATGTTCTTTTATGATATCTCATTCACAAAAATATTTTGGAGGTCTGAAAATTTTTTTGAGAAAGGAACACTGTACAATAAGAATTGTGGATTTTAAAAAAACTTTATTTGGTTGAAATTTTTTATTTAAATAGGCTGCCTCAACTATAATGAAGACAAAACCAAACCAAACCAAACTGACTGCCATGGAGTCAGGTCTGACTTATTAGTGACCCCTCCTTTGGTTTCCAAGGTAGTATGACTACAGAAGTAGTTTGCCCAACCTTCCTTCTGAGGAGTGCCTGGTGGGTTTGAACCACCAGCCTTCTGGTTAGTAGTCAGATATCTTAGGCACTACGCTACCAGAGCTTCTATAATGAAGACAGTATATGGAATGTGATTCAGTAGAAATGTAACTTATATATTCAGAAGAAATTGTCCCATCTTGTAGATAATGCAAGTGTTTGTGTTGAAGTCTTAGAGAAGAAGCCTGCTAGAGAAAATTTAATATGCTGTTCACAGGACAAGCAGATAGATACCTAATAACTGAAATTTTTACTTGAATTAATTAATTTGCTGGTTTAACCCTTGGATGAAGAACTGCCCCTGCTTTTATAAACAAGGAACTTAAAAATGTGCTAAGAGATGTTGACTATTGTGGGAATTCAAACTTTCCAGGTTATACAGTGTTCTGTCTTTCGGAAATGGGTGACATTTTCCATCAGAGAGGATTAGTCATCAATTTCTTCATTTTTTTTAAATACCTTTTATTGAAGTATAATTTAGGTACAGTGAAATACACAAAACTAAAGTGACATGGGTCAATGTTTTTTGTTTGTTTGTTTTGCAGTGTTCCCTTCCCTCCCCTACCACCCTGGCAACTAAGAGTTTCCCTCCATATATAAAGCTTTGCTTGACCCTCCACAACAACGAACTAATACCATATTTGTCCTCCTGTGATTGACTTATTTCACTCAGCATAATGTCCTCCACGTTCATCCTTGTTATGTGGTGTTTTGCAGATTCTACATTATTCTTTAGTGCTACATAGCATTCCATTGTGTGTGTGTACTATAGTTTGGTCATCTACTCTTCCATTGATGAGCAGGTTGTTTCCATCTTTTTGGTATTGTAAATACTGCTGTGATGAACATGGGAGTGCATATATCTGTTCCTGTCCTGGCTCTCACTTCTCTAAGATATATACCTGGTAATGGGATTGCTGGGTCAAATGGTATCTCCTATTCCAGCTTCCTAAGGAATTGCCATACTGCTTTCCACAGCGGTTTTATCACTTCACAGTCCCACCAGCAGTGTATGAGAGTCCCAGTCTTTCCACATCCCCACCAGCATTTGTTATTTTCTGTCTTGTTGAACCTTGATATCAGTGCTGGGGTGAGATGGTATCTCATTGTTGTTTTGATTTGCATCTCTCTGATGGACTATGATCGTGAACATCTCATCATGTATTTGCTGACCACCTGAATATTCTCCTTGGTGAGGTGTCTTTTCATGTCTCCTGCCCATTTTTCAATTGGATGGTTAATTCCTTTGCTGTTGAGGCATTAGAGTTTTCTATAAATCTTAGAGATAAGTCCTTTGACAGATATGTAATTATCAACAGGTATGAATTTGTTGCTGTTATTTTTGTTAGGTGATTTTTTGTGTTATTGATTTCTTTGCTCCATATAATTTTCTGTGCTGAGCTCATTTTGTTTATGAATGATGTTATCACTTCCTTCATTGCTATTGTTTTAGTATTTGCTAAATATTTGTGCTAGTCCTCTTTTTTATTGTGATGTGAAGGTTTATTATTTTTCTTTGAGGTTACCCTGTGGTTTATAGTTTTCTTCCGAAGTTTAGAACAGTCCATTCTATCTGTAGTTGTCTTGACTTCCCTACCATTTAGAAGTTCTGTAACAACACAATTTTTTCCCCTGTTTTTGGTTTGTAGTTGTCCTCATTTATCAATTGATGTCTCTGGTTCCCTGTTTACAATCTTGTAGGTTTATTTACTTTGGATACTTCCATAGCAGGGTTGGTTTCTGGGTTATGTCACCATGTGTGTTAATGGTCAGTTGTTGTTGGCAGTTGTTGCTTCTCTGTCCAAAGGACTGCCTTTAGCATCTCTTGTAAGGTTGTTCTGGTTTTAACAAATTCTCTTAATTTCTGCTTATCTGGAAATGTCCTAATTTCACCATCATATTTGAGGGACAATTTTGCTGGGTATATAATTCTTGGTTGGAAATTTTTCTCTTTCAGAGTTTTTTATATACCATCCCATTGTCTTCTCACCTGCATGGTTTCTGCTCAGAAATCCCAGCTTAGTCTTATTGATTGCCCATTGTAGGTAACTTTTTGTTTTTTGTTCTGCTTTCAGGATTCTTTCTCTGTCTTTCATTTTGGTGAGTTTTATGATGATATGTCTTGGTGATTTTGTTTTGGGGTCTATCCTGTTTGGGGTTCATTGGACTTCTTGAATGGATATATTCTCATCTTTCATCATACCAGAAAAGTTCTCTTCCAACAAATCTTCAACCATTTTTTCTGCAGTTTTGTTTGTCTCTTCCTGTTCTGGAATTTTTATTACATGTAAGTTATTCTTTTTGATGGTATCCCACATGAACCTTAGGCTTTCTTCATTTTGTTTTGATATTTTTTCTGATTGATCCCTTTCCAAAGAAATATTGAGGTATTTGCCTTTAATCTCACTAATTCTTTCTTCTATTGGTTTAATTCTGCTCCTTTGCCCATTCAATGTCTTATCTTTTTCTGAAAACTTAGTATTAATCTTCTGGATTTCTGTGTGTAGATTTTGTATCGTTTCTAATTTTTCATTTATTTTGTCATTTTGTTCTTGTATTGTCTTTCAAAATTGTTGTAGGATTTTCTCTGTGTTTTCCTCAATTTTGTCAGTGTTTTCCTTGATC
>NW_006921687.1:7130096-7131309 GCF_000298275.1 Orycteropus afer afer
GACCCCTCCTTGGGTTTCCGAGGCAGTATCACTACGGAAGTAGGATTGGCCAACCTTCCTTCCGAGGAGTGGCTGGTGGGTTTGAACTGCCAGCTGTCTGGTTAACAGGCAAGTGTCTTAGCCATTATGCTACCAGAGCTCCCTCTCAATTCATTAAAGATACCCAAATATAATTCTTTTGAATTAATTAAATTTTTGAATTTTTGAATTCCTCATCAGGGAGTTCCAATGATGTGTCTTCCTCAGGGATGTGTTTTGGATCTGTATCCTGGCCCCTTGTTTCTCTTGCTTTATTTTGCTTTGCATGCACTGTGATGTTCTCTTGTCTCCAAGACGTTGTGACATTTTTGTGTTTATATTTAATTGGTGATTGTATGTTGGAGTGACTTGCCCACGATTTTCATTCTTTGTTTTGTTTGTATGTTATCTGTGTAAGCAGGGTACTGTGCTATGCTCCTGTATTCGCTAGTTGACAGCACTTATACACTCACCACTTGTGTCCTTTCCTCTCGTCAGCCTCCCATATGTCCCTGCCTCCTTGGCAAACAAAGCCTATTCTTAGGTTCCTGGAATCTGAATGAGAATGCTGTCACTTAAAAATTCAAATTGGCTGCTGCTTATGAAGATTCAAAATGGCTGCACCCTCAGTCACTTTAAATATTCAGAATGGCCACCGCTTGTAAACATTCAAAATGACTATGCTCTCGGTCACTTTAAATATCCAAAATGGATGCCGCTTCTAAACAGTCAAATGGCTGCACCCTCCAGACAGCCAAAAGTGCACAGCTCAGGTTGTCTCCCTCCTTGCTGTTTCCCTTCTTAGTCATAGACCACCAGTGTAGTCATCCCTGCAGCCCTTGGTGACCAGGGCTGATGTTTAGGTCAATTCTCAGGTCCCAACACCACTTGAAAATATTCAGGCTATTGGTCCCATCAGAGTAGCTGGCAGTCCACTGCTCTGACTGTCTCCGTACTCACTGTTTTCATTTAGGTTTTTCCATTAGTTGGTACCTAATCCATTTCTGTATACTTCTTTCAAAGCTCAGGTCTCCAGGATTATCTTCTGTATGTCTGTCAATTGTTTCTCTTTTCTTTGTTGAAGAGGGTTGTGTAGCTTGTCTGCCTATTCCTCCATCTTACTGGGAGTTCCTCCAATATCTTCATTTTTTTAATATTTGTAAAACATTTTTTTTTTCTTTTCCTTTTTTTTTTT
>NW_006921687.1:7131699-7141238 GCF_000298275.1 Orycteropus afer afer
AAATGATTTTGAGTTTTGTTCCACATTGTTCTCCCTCTCTATCCAGGATCTCCTACATAGATCCCACTCCAAGCGGTTGACAGTAGTAGCCGGGCACCATCTAATTCTTCTGGTCTCATAGTTGTATGGGCTGCAGATCACATGGTGTACGAGTCACTAGGACTGATTGTTTCAATCAATTTTTGTTTGTCTTCATTATTCTTTGCCCTGGATGAGGAGAGACCCATCATTGCATCTAGATGGTTGCTTGCAAGCTTTTAAGATCCCAGTTGCTACTCGCCAAAGTAAGAGTTGGAACAATGTTTTGTGTAGCATGTTATGCCAATTGAGCTTGATATCCCCTGCGACTATGGTCCTGAGCCCACAGGTTCAACTACTTGGACCCTCTGGGTAGCTGGCTGTGACCAAGAAATGACTATAGCCTTGCCCCTTGTCAGCTGTTCTATACCCATGGGAATTCAGAACATACAGATAAACTTTCAGGACCACTTTCTGCCAATCCTATACATGGTCTTGGATACACTCCCCACTTCATAGGCATACTCACTAGTTCAGCCTGTCCACGCATCTATCCACCCGTATTCCCATGTTTACCTTCACTGACAACGCAGTACTATATGTGCAGAAGGGTTCATCTTTGTTGTCTATACCTCCCATGTACCTCTGTACGTCTTTCTCTTCCTCAGTGCCACCATGTTGATCACTCAACATTTGCTACATTGCCCTTCTCTTCACCCAAATCCGTACTTATCTCTACCTATCTAACAGTGTTCCCTCCTTTCCCCTCCCACCTCTGGTAACCAACAAAGAAAATTTCCTTCCATATATAAAGCATTCCTTGACTTTGACAATAATGGACTAACACAATATTTGTCCTTCTGTGATTTACTTATTTCACTCAGCATAATGTTCTCCAAGTTCATCCACATTATGCGGTGTTTTGCAGATTCTACGTTATTCTTTAGGGTTGCATAGTATTTCGTTGTGTGTATATACCATAGTTTGGTTATCCATTCCTCAGTTGATAGACACCTAGGTTGTTTCCATCTTTTGGCTATTGTAAATAGTGCTGCAATGAACATAGTTGTGCATATGTCTGTTCTTGTCATGGCTCTCACTTCTTTAGGATATATACCTAGTAATGGAATGGCTGGGTCAAATGGTATTTCTAATTCCAACTTTTTAAGAAATCACCATACTGCTGTCCACAGTAGTTGTACCATTTTACAGTCCACCAGCAGTGTATGAGAGTCCCAATCTCTCCACGTGCTTGCCAGTGTTTGTTATTTTGTGTCTTGTTGAACTTTGCTACTAGTGCTGGAGCAAGATGGTATCTCATTTTGATTTGCATCTCCCTGATAGCTAATGATCGTGAGCATTTCTGCATGTTTGTTGGTTGCTTGAATATCCTCCTTGGTGAAGTGTCTATTCATGTCTTCTGCCTATTTTTTAATTTGATTAAAGCATCTTAATTCTTAGAGTCACATTGATGTGAGTAAACTATTAATTTTAATAGTTTTAATTTGTTTTTGATAGCATTAGATAGTTCATTCATTCACTTGGCCTTGTTGTCAGAATGGACCAGTCCCTGAAAAAGGATATCATGCTTCATAAAGTACAGGGTCAGTGCAAAAGGGGATGACCCTTTACAAGATGGATTGACATGGTGGCTGCAACAGTGGGCTCAAGCATAGCAATGATTATGAGGATGATGCAGGACCAAGCAGTGTTTCTTTTTGTTGTACGTGGGGTTGCTGTGAGTTGGACAGCATCTGGCAACAACAGCCTGCTATGTTGCTAGGTAGTGTACTGCTTAGTGTGAGTTTACCAGTGAACAAAACAAGAGATGGGAAGAAGGGAGTCCTTGTTGCTGTAAGTTGCCATAAAGTTGATTATGATTCATGAGGGTCGCGTGTGTACAGAGAAGAACCGCCCTGTAGGGTTTCAAGGCTGTGACCTTTTAGAAGCAGATTGCGAACCCCATCTTCTGAGATATCTCTGGGTGGGTTCAAATCTCCAACCTCTTCACTAGTACTCAAGTGCTTAACTGTTTGCCCCACTCAGGGACTCCTGTTGTTGTTGTTGTTGTTTTCTGTCAAGTCGGACCCAACTCATAGCAACCCCTCCTTGGGTTTCCAAGGCAGTATCACTACGGAAGTAGGTTGTCCCATCTTCCTTCCGAGGAGTGGCTGGTGGGTTTGAACTGCCAGCCTTCTGGTTAGCAGTCAAGTGCCTTAGGCACTATGCCACCAGAGCACCAGGGACTCCTAAGGTGTTCTTAAAAAGCCAAACACACTGCTGTCGAGTTGATTCTGGCTAGAAGTCAGAGGACTGAATAGAACTGCCTCAAAGGTTTTCCAAAGCAGTAAATTTTTATGGAAGCAAACTGACACACCTTTCTCTGTGAAGTGGCTTGTGTGTTCAAACCACCACCGTTTCACTTAGCAGCCTAGCACTTTAACCACTCAGCCACCAGGGCTCTCAGGAAGTGATTAGGAGGGAGGATTTCAGTAGTAAAATCTTTCAGCCATATTATCTTGCTTTTGACCTTATATAAAATTTCAAGGCTTTCCATTCCCACACTGAGCCTCAAGTATTATGTTTACAGGTAGATTACAGACTGAAAGAGAAAAGATATCAGGACTAATGGGAGGGTAAAGGGTTTATAACCAACCATGGTAATCAGCCTGTGTAAATGGTTGATCAGCTGTTGGAGAGATTTAAGATGCAGCTTACTACAGAGAAACAAATAAACAGTCTTTAGTATTTCAGCATTTGTGATCAACTTTGATAAAATTATGTTTCACTAATAAGGTTTAATAATTTAATGAATAAATTAATTTTGTAGTAAGACTAGGAACATGTGGACTTCATAGTAATTTTCTTAAGCAGGTGCTGACTTCCCTGTTTTGAAAATAAAATTAAATAGGGTGTTTTGTCTCACAGACTGTATAGTGATTATGTAAATTAATCTTTATCCTTTTCTTTTCTCTGAAACCTTTTTCACTTTTGTCTGCCAAGGAAATTTTCTGCTATTTATATTCTGCTTTTTGTATAAGTTTGTTAACTAGTGTTTATAATCTATTTTTTATGTTTATTGTTTACTTGAACTGCCTTACTCAATAACCCTAATTTTTTAAATCCCTTTTACAATACTTACAGTGAAGTTTTTTTGCTATAGGGCTATTTCCAAGGCCTCCATGTCCTTGTACATTTTTTTCTTCTTTTTTATATTCTACACTTCTCCTTTATTTATTATATACAAGTTCATCAGCTGGAGTTTATTGCCTTTTTCAGTCTTAGTTTATTATTCTGGGTCCTACTTTTCAGTCACTCCTATCCTTTTTACAATCTTAAGTTGATCCTTTGGTATGGGGACATTTTCAAAGATTCCACTTTAGAAATCTACACCTAGTTCTTTGCACATTTTTTTCTTGATATAAATCTATTTTTAAAAGCTATTTTTCAGAGGGACTATCTTCCTTACTGCCAGTTTTTTTTTTTTTTTTTTTTAAATATCATATTTAGTGTTCTATTAAATAGCAGGTGAAAATGAGATTCAAAAGCCTGAGACAAAAAGTATGCTTAAATTACTTAAAAAGCAACAAAAGAAGCAGAGTTCTCATCTTAAGCTTTTTGTAAACTGGATAATTTATAAATTAAAATGAAAGATAAAATGTAATAAATTGTTGTGAGGAATGTAATATGGCTTTTCCCAAATTTTAAAAATACACATTTATTTTTAATATTATGTTTAGCTCTGTACTGTCAAAGATAGACTTGAGTACATATTCTTAGAATAGTGCAGTGAATACACAGTTCGTAGGGATGATAGTTCAGGAGCTGAGACATTTTTTAAATAATTTGATTTAAAATCACATTTGCACATTAGAAAACTTAGAATATTGGAAAGCAGTGGGGTAAATTTTAAAACCACCCACCATGGGAATACCCAACATCATGAAGTTAATCTTTGGTTTTATGCTCTTCCACATGGATCTTTGTGTGCATGTGGGCACGTGAGCACGTGCATTCACTTTTATATATATATAAAATTAGAATAGTAGTCATATAATATTATATCTCTTGTATTAATTATTATATCATTAACATTCTCCATAGGAGCTCTGCTAGCATAGTGCCAACCAGAAGGCTAGAGGTTCAAACCCACCAGCCACTCCTCGGAAGGAAGGTTGAGCAGTCTACTTCCGTAGTGATACTACCTCAGACCCCAAGGAGGGGTCTCTGTGAGTCAGGTCCAACTCGACGGCACATAACAACAACATTCTCCATATTATTAATGTTCTTAGAAATTTAATTTGTTAATATCTGTGATATTTCCTTGTAAGGTATCTCGTACTATTGAATATTTAGATTGCTTTGAATACATTTCCTTAATCCTAACTCACTGTTGGCTGTAAAGTATGCTGTTAACTCAAAAGCATTTTCTAAAACTTACACACCTTCTCCTCACTTACCAACTATCTTATTATCCAGCATTTCATATTATAACAGTAGTAAGAATTCTAACATCAAATGAAATGGAATGCATAAAGATTGATATCCTAGGCATTAATGAGCTGAAATGGACTGGTTTTGGCCATTTTGAATCAGACAACCATATGCTCTATTATGCCAGGAATGACAATTTGAAGAAGAATGGTGTGGAATTCATCATTACAAAGGATGTTTCAAGATGTGTCCTGAAGTACAGTGCTGTCAGTGATAGGATAATATCCATGTGCCTGCAAGAAAGACCCGTTAATACTACTATTATTCAAATTATGCACCAACCCCTAAGGCCAAGATGAGGAAATTGAAGATTTTTATCAGCTTCTGCAGTCTGAAGTTGACTGAACGTGCAATCAAGATGTGTTAATTATCACTGGTGAGTGGAATGCAAAAGTTGGAAATGAAGATGGTAGTTGGAAAATTTGGCCTTGGTGACAAAAATAATGCTAGAGAGTGCAGGATAGAATTTTGCAAGATCAATGACTTATTCATTGCAAATACCTTTTTTTAACAACATAAACGGCAGCTATACACGTGGACTTCACCTGATGGAATACACAGGAATCAGAATGACTACATCTGTGGCAAGAGGCAGTAGAAAAGCTCAATATCTTCAGCCAAAACCAGGCCAGGAGCTGATTTTGAAACAGACCATCAACTGCTCATATGCAAGTTCAACTTGAAGTTGAAGACAATTAAAACAAGTCCATGAGAGCCAAAATATGATCTTGAATATATCCCTCCTGAATTTAGAGACCACCTAAAGAATAGATTTGATGCATTGAACACCAATGACAAAAACTAAAAGAATTGTGGAATGACACTAAGAGCATCATCCATAAAGAAAGCAAAAGGTCATTAAAAACATGAGAAAGAAAGAAAAGACCAAAATGAATGTCAGAAGAGACTCTGAAACTTGCCCTTGTGTGAAGAGTAGCTAAAGCAAATGAAATTAATGATAAAAGAGCTGAACAGAAGATTTCAAAGAGCAGCTCAAGCAGACAAAGCCATTTACTATAATGAACTGTGCAAAGACCTGGAGTTAGAAAACCAAAAGGGAAGAACACGCTCGGCATTTCTCAAGCTGAAAGAACTGAGGAAAAAATGTAAGCCTCAAATTGCCATATTGAAAGGTTCTGTGGCCAAAGTATTGAATGATACAGGAAACATCGAAAGAAGATGGAAGGAATACACAGAGTCACTGTTCCAAAAAGAACTGGTCTATCTTCATCCATTTCAGGAGGTGGCATATGTTCAAGAACCAATGGTATTGAAGGAAGAAGTCAAAGGTGCAATGAGGAATTGGAGAAGAACAAGGCTCCAGGAATTAACGGAATACTCATTGAAATGTTTCAACAAATGGATGCCCCGGTGGAGGCACTCACTCAGCTATACCAAGAGATTTGGAAGACAGCTACCTGGCCAGTTGACTGGAAGAGATCTATATTTGTACCCATTCCAAAGAAAGGTGATCCCACAGAATGTGGGAATTATCGAACAATATCATTAACACCACATGCAAGTAAAATCTTACTGAAGATAATTCAAAAACGATTACAGCAATACATTGACAGAACTTCCAGAAATGCAAGCTGGATTTAGAACAGGATGTGGGATGAGATGTATCATTTCTGATATCAGATGGAACTTGGCTGAAGGCAAAGAATACCAGAACAGTGTTTACTTGTGTTTTATTGGCTATGCAAAAGCATTTGATTGTGTGGATCATAACAAACTGTTGATAACATTGAGAAGATTGGGAATTCCAGAACACTTAATTGTACTCAGGAGGAACCTGTACATAGACCAGGAGGCTGTCGTTTGAACAGAACAAGGGGACACGGCATGGTTTAAAATCAAGAAGGGAGTGTAAATCTTTATGGAAACAGGCTGACTCATCTTTCTTCCACAGAGTGGCTGGGTGAGATTGAACTGCCAACCTTTTGGATAGTTTTATACACTGGATAGTTTTATACACTGAGGTAGAGCTTGTACATAGCTAGGCTGACCACAAAAAGACCTTTGAATGACGGAAACAACATTATATTTCTTTAAGCCCCTGGTAGCACTTAGGGAAGATCTTTGGGTCTGGAGTATCCTAGACGGACCCCTGGGGGTGCAACAGTTAGATGTTGTGTTCCTAACCAAAGAGTTAGTGGGCTTGATATCCACCCAGCTGCTCTGTGGGAGAAGGACTTGAGGAACTGCTTCCATAAACATTACAGTCCAAAAAATCCTGTAGGTCATTTCTGCTTTGCCACATAGGCTTGCTGTGAGTCAGAATTGATATCCACTGGACAGCACTCAGGAGCTCTGGTGGTGCAGTGTTTCAGGCTTTTGACTGCTAACCAGAAGGCTGGTGGTTCAAACCCACCAGCTGCTCCATGGAAGGAAGATGGGACAGTCTACTTCCATAAAGATTTACTGCCTTAGATTCCCAACAGGGGTCACTATAAGTTGAAATGGACTTGATGGCAGTGGGTGGATTTGGGGCCAGCACCCTACAACCATAGAGTACCTTAACTAATTATTGAACCATTCTTACCTAAAAGCAAAGGTAACGGAGTCAGTATTAGAACTGGAAGGGAACTTTAATACAAATTACTCAGTGGCAGAGAAAACTTGTAAAACTCACATGATTTTATTAAATTATTTAAAAACTGTATGGAGATCAACAGAACTTGCTCAGTTACAAGACAGGTGGTATGAGTTAAGGTCAGAGGGAGAAGCAGAAGCTTGTTTACTTACCATTTTATAGGCCATTGAAAAGAGTTTGGATTTTATTTTAGATTTATTTTTTTCTAAATATTTTTGTGTAGGGTTTATATAGTAAACATTTTTACAAAACACCTGATAAATTCAGGTCAGTATTTCACAGAAACACAATTTTAACATTTTAGAGTCAACGGGAATCATAGTAGTCATGTAGTCCAATTCTTAATTTACAGATGAAGACTCATTCTGACTCATTTGAATCTTAGATTTAGAAAGTGATTCCTTTTAGAAGTTGAGAACTTCATAAATTGCATGTATTTCTTTTAGAAGACTGTTGTTCTTGTTGTGTGCTGTCAAGTTGAGTCAACTCATAGTGACCTTGTAGGACAGAGTTAAACTGCCTCTTAGGGTTTCCTAGGCTGAAATCTTCATGGGAACAGATCACCAGGTCTTTTCTCCTGCGGAGAGGCTGGTTGGTCCTAACGTCTGACTTTTCATTGCGCAGCTGAGCACTTAACCATTGTGCTTTGAGGACACCTTTTTTTCTCCCACTAAATTTTATATCTTTTGTTGTTGTTGTTGAGAATACACACAGCAAAACAGAACACGAGTTCAACAGTATATGTATGTATAGTTTAATGACATTCACTGTACTTTTCGAGTTGTGCAACAATTCTCACCTTCCTCTTCTGAGTTATTCCTCCTCCATTAACATAAATTCACTCCCACTGAGG
The DNA here is from genome assembly GCF_000298275.1 of Orycteropus afer afer. Classification (NCBI taxonomy): domain Eukaryota; kingdom Metazoa; phylum Chordata; class Mammalia; order Tubulidentata; family Orycteropodidae; genus Orycteropus; species Orycteropus afer. The sequence goes on from NW_006921687.1 coordinate 7,139,661, forward strand.
TTCCCATCTTATCTTTTGAGTTGCCTGTTGTCAATTTGATCCAGTATAGACAGTTCATAAAAGACGGTAACACTTAAGGCAGATGTGTTTTACTAACTAAATTGTTTACTTTTAAGATGAGTGGATATTTTTAGTTTAAGGTTTAAAGAGTATCTCAGGGCAGTAGCTTCAAGGGTTCATATACCCTCCATAGCTCCAGAAAATCTAGAGTCCATGAGAATTTGAAATTCTGTTCTGCATTTCCCACCTTTTTATCATGATTCTTCTTTGGAATTTTTTATTAAAATATTGGCTAATGATAGCCAAGCACCATCCATTTCTTTTAGTCTCATGACAAAAATGGCAGTTGTTCATGGAGGCAGTTAGCTGCACATTCCATATCCTCTTCCTATTCTTGACTCCCCTGCTTCCTCTGTTGCTCCAGGTGAATATAGACCAATTGTCATGCTTTGGATGGCTGCTTGCAAGCTTTTAAGACCTCAGTTACTATGCAATGAACTGGGAGGTAGAATATAAGCACTAAACATGTCATAAGATCACTTAACTAAGATGTCCCATGAAGTCATGCCCCTAAACTTCCAAACCAAGGAACCAAATCCGTGTGGTGTTTGGTTGTACGTAAGAAGCCTCAGCAGCTACTTTTTTTTTTTTTTTTTTGTCATTGTTGTAAGCATATCTAACACACAACTTTTTTTGCCTATGCAACTTTTTACAGGTGTACAACTTACAGAAATAATAATAATCAAGTGTGCAACCCTACAGTTAATCAATGCAGTGTGTCTATCACTATTAATTCTCCTTTGCCTCCTCCCACCTACTGCTGATAACTACTAATAAATGCTGTCTATACATTTGCTTTTTTTTTTGTTTTTTTTATATAACTGAGGTCATATAATATCTTCATGCTCCGTCCATATACTAGTGTGTATCAAGATTTCATTTCTTCCACTGGCGGAGTAGTATTGCATTGTATGTCTATACCACATTTTGTTTTTCCATTCATCTGTTGATTGGCATTTAAATTGTTTCCACCTTTTGGCTACTGTGAATAGTGCTGCAGTGGACATTGGTGTACAACTCTTTTTATGGCTCTTTGCTTTCAAGTCTTTTGGGTGTATACCTAGGAGTGGAATTGTTGGGTCATATGGTAGTTTTGCTTTAGTTTTTTAAAGAATTGCCAAAATTGTCACAAGGGACCATTCTCTGGAGAAGGATATCATGCGTGGTAAAGTAGAAGGTCAACAAAAAAGGGGAAGGCCCTCAATGAGATGGATTGACACAGTGGCTGGAATGATGAACTCAGGTGTAGCAGGGATCATGAGACTGCTCAGAACACATCCCTGAGGAAGAAGCAGCATTGGAACTCTCTGATAAAGAATTCAAAAGAATTATCTTTAGGTATCTTCAAAGGATTGAGAGACAGACCAAAGAAAATACAGAAAAAACCTTAGAAGAGTTTTGGAAGAAAATACATTTAGAACAAACGGAAAAAATAAATGAAAAATTAGAAATGATTCTAAATCTACAGATAGAAATCCAGAAGATTAATACTAAATTGTCAGAAATAGATAACACATT
>NW_006921687.1:7148103-7166186 GCF_000298275.1 Orycteropus afer afer
GGTAAACTGTGGTCAATGTCATGAGACAAAGTATATATAAACTGCTGTATGGAAAGTGAATTTGCTCTGTAAATCTTCACCCATATCACAATAATAAATAAATAAATAAAAGATTTACAGCCTTGGAAGTGCTGTGGGGGTTGCTATGTGTCAAAATCGATTCTGGCAGTATTATTGGTTTGACTTCGGATGGCTAATGATGCTGAGCACTTTTTCAGCTGTTTGGTGGCCAGTTGAATGTCATTTTTGATGAAGTGTCTGTTCAAGTCCTTTGCTCATTTTATGATTGTGTTGTCTTTTTGTATATATATATTTTGGTTATTAGACTCTTGTTGGATATATGAATTCTGAACATATTTTCTAGTCAATAACTTGTCTTTTCACTTCTTAAGTAAAGTCTTTTGATGAACAAAAGTTTTTAATTTTTATAAGGTCTCATTTATTTTGTCTTTTGCCGTTTGTGCATCTGTTGTTTTTATTTAAAAAGTCCATTATTCAGAGCTAGACTTGAGAACATTGCCCTTGCTTGTTCTTCTAAGAATTTATCTATAGTTTTAATTTTCACATAAACACCAAACCAAACTCATTGCTCTCGAGTCGGTCCTGATTCATAGCAACCCCTTCTTGGGTTTCTGAGGTGGTATCTCTGGAAGTAGAGTATCCAGTTTTCCTTCTGAGGAATAGCTGTTGGGTGTGAATCACCAGCCCTCTGGTTAGCGGTCAAATGCCTTAGGCACTATGCCACCAGAGCTCCCAATTTTCACATATAGGTCCTTAATTCATTTTGAGTTTGTTGTTGTATATGGTATGAGGCATGTATCCTGTCTCCTTGTTCTATATGTGGAAATTCAATTTTCCCAGCACCATTTATTTAAGAGATTCTTCTTTCCTTTTGAATGGACTTAGCACTCTTGTCAAAATAAGTTGAGTATAGATGTGTGGGTTTATTTTTGGAATCTCAATTCTGTTCCACTGGTCTCCATGTCTCCTGTTATACCAGTACCTAGCTGTTTTAATTACTGTACCTGTATTGTATGTTTTAAAATCAGGAAGTGTGAGTCCTCCTACTTTGTTCCTCTCTTTCAACATTGTTTTAGCTGTTCAGGGCCTCTTGCTGTTCCATATAAAGTTGAGGATTGGTTTTTTATTTCTTTAAAGAAGGCTTTGGAATTTTGATCTGAAATACAGTGAATCTGTAGATCACTTTGGATAGTATTGACAGCAGTATTGAGTGTTTCAATCCATGAACATGGAATATCTTTCCACATATTTAAGTCTTTGTTAATCTCTTTCATCAGTTTTGTACAGTTTTCATTGTATAAATCCTTAACATCACTGGTTAGATTTATTCTAGGTACTTTATTCTTTTACATGCCATTGTAAATGGAATTATTCCCCTACTTCCCCTTTCAGATTTCTCATTACTGATGTGTAGGAACCCAACTGATTTTGTTCCATGACCTTGTACCACTATTGTTGTTGTTGTTGTTAAGTGCCATCGAGTCATTTCCGACTCATAGCGACCCCATGCACAGCAGAACGAAACACTGCCCGATCCCGCGCCAGCCCCACAATCCCTGCTATACTTGAGCTCATCATTGCAGCCATAGTATCAATCCATCTCGTTGAAGGTCTCCCCCTCTTTCGTCAACCCTCCACCCTACCAAGCATGACATCCTTCTCCAGGGAATGGTTCCTCCTTACAACATGACCAAAATAGGTGAGACGAAGTCTGGCCATTCTTGCTTCCAAGGAGCATTCTGGCTGCACTTTTTTGTACCACTAAGGTTCCTTTTTTGATACAAAGGAGAATATTCTCAAAATCCAAAAATTATTTAATTCTAGTGTTCTATGCTTATGGATTTTGAGAATATTATTCTTCATGTTAAAAAAAGAAAAAAGTTCACCCTTAATACTTACTTTGAGCAAATCAAAGCATCCATATTATATGTTTAATACAATCAATCAATTAACTCAATTAAGATATGGCAAAAGTGTAGTGATACTGTGCATTTTTTAACCTTAGTTTTAAAGTATGTTGATGTGCTAATTGCTTAACTGTGAATATTCTAAAAACCATTGAATTGTATACTTGAAATATGTAAATTTTATGATATGTGAATTACAGCTTAATAAAGCTGTTTCATTTTAAAAGAACACAAAAAATTGAAAACTAAGTACTGTGAGACTTTTGTGTTGAACTAGTCATTCTTTCTGTTTTCAAGATAAGTGACCACATCTTATTTGTCTGTTTTAACCTACACTTTCTTGTATGTGCTTGGTTTTTCAGTCGCTGGGTAAGTCGAAGTGCCACCACACAGCGTAGAAAAGAACGCCTTCGCCAGCATTCTGAGCATATTGGACTAGACAATGACTTGAGGGAGGTATGTCATCTGCTTTCCTGGATTCCTTTTATGTGGAAAGCTATGAACTAGGCTTACTTACCCGAGCAGGTGTTCTGTCATTGTGTAGGTTCTTTCATGTTCTTTTTAAAAAAAGCCCCAGTTATACTCTAAAATATGAATCCTTGTTTTTACTGACTTAGAGCAGGAAGCATCTTTTTAAAAACGTAATAATAATTTTGTAATTTCAATACATCTAAAACAAATCTCTGTGTATCACACCAAATTTCAGATAAATTTTTGGTCAATACATAATTTAAGCATTAACTAATATATAGGTAAATGTGTTATATATATACAATGGTTCAAACTTAAGAATGTCTATGATTCTATGATTTATTTACCTGTGCTATGTCCTTGACTTTCTGGTACCACTTTTAAAAGTATTTTAAAAAACTATTTTTAAGTTGAGATCCTTATGCTTTATTTGTACAATTTGAAAATGAAACCATAATTACAAATTCAGATGCTTATAAGTAATTTTTGTTTATTTGTGGTCAAAACAATAATGCAATCAAAAGATCTCTTAACTATTTTCTGAACTCAAATGTGTAGAAATAAAGCAGAAAACATCATTCCAAACATCTGCTGTTTTTTGTTAATGTCTTCATACATTTAAATTATTTTAAATATTTTCTTAAGAACTGAAGCATAACCTGTTTAGTGCTTTTCTTTGCGCTACTGTATTTTCTTCTCTTCCTCTCCATTTTGCTGTAACTTTATCATATGCGTGTTTGTTTTGCTTGTTTCTTTCCCCTGTCCTTTTCTTTTTTGCTTTTCTATCATTGGCACGTCTCCATGCTCTTAGCCTTCAGGGGAGCTTTCGGTCTGTCAGAACTCCATGGCATTCTGGGAGTGGGATCAGGGTCCACCTCCTCCTGCACGACCTCCTAAAAAATCCTTCTCTGAGTGCTGCCTGGTATGTTCCTTGCCTGAAAGTGCTTTGCTAGATGTTCCCAAATCTTGTCTTTGGTGTCACTTGAATTTTACACGTGTGTAAGGGCACATAGTTCTAATACCTCACATCACCTTGTGACTTGAATTCTCAGCCTCTCCATAACCCCACTTCCTCTTGTGTTTGGTAACTATTTGTGGTGGAGTGTGCTAATAAAAGTTGAAAAGAAAAAAGATTTTGAAGAAGTTTCTTATATTCAAATAACTTTACTTTTGCTGGATTTTATCTCCATAGCCTTTTAATTTGCCCTTTACTAAAAAGACAAGGAGGCCATATCTTCTGACCTCCTCTAATCCCACAAGAGGAAGACAGGATTACCATCAATAGCCCAAGGCCTATTCCTGCAAGGCCGGACATGCTGCCTCCCTCCAGCCCTTTCTCCAACCGTTCCTCCCAAAGCACCCACCATCTCTCCTCTGGGTTCGATAATTCACTGCAGTGGCCACACAGAACTCACGGATTACGGGGTTTATTAGGGAAGCACCAGGCTACAACTCAAGTTCAGGAAGAATGCTTAGTCTCTCTCCCATACCACCGTCCCTCAGCCAACAGTCTCTCACAGTCTCTTTCCCAGTATTGCTGGTCCCTCGGTGTCTCACTCAGCAGTGCATGTCTCTTGCCCTCTTTCCCAGCAGCACGTGTCTCTTTCTGGGATGCGTGTCTCTTTCAGCAGCACGTCTTCCTCAACCAGCAGTGAGAGAGCATTCTGCCTCTAGGAGGCCTCCTTTTTTGCCCGGCAGGGTGGTCAAACTAGCCAATCACAGCATCAGAACTCTAAGCACCTGAGAGAGAGTGGGCACCTCCCAGAACATTGTTTTGTGCCACTCCCAACAGAAATACTTCAGGTGGACAACTTCAGCAATCAGGAGCTCCTCAGTTGCTCATAGCAATTCCCACCTTGGAGTTTACAAAGACTTATGGGTAGAAAAGCCACACTACATAATTTACTACACCACACCCCTCTTAGTCTGTATTTATGTAGTCAGAAAATCTAGTTATCAACTATAAAATCTTAGTGATAAGAAGAACCATAGGGTTCATCTCGGATAATTTGACAACCTGACTTAGCCAATTTAAACAGACACACAAGGCCAGAGCTGTACCTAGAGTCAGGACTCATGCCTTCTAAGCCTGTATTCTTCCCACTACTCCTACATACCAACTTGTACTAAATAGCTAGTCACCCAAGGGCAGAAATAACTTAGGACTCTTTCTTGTACTTTTTTTTTTTTTTTTTTCCCAATTAGACATATTAGCTTAAATCTATTTAACTTTATAAGGTCTTTTGTTATAAGTCAGCCCCAGATAAAGAACTAGTGTATTTATTAGAAAATTCATGAAGAGCTTGGTATTAAAGAGCAGTTAAATCAAACCAAACTCACTGCCATCAAGTCAGTTCTGACTCATAGCAACCCCTCCTTGGGTTTCCGAGGTAGTATCTCTACAGAAGTAGATTGCCCAGTCTTCCTTCCAAGGAGTGGCTGGTGGGTTTGAACCACCAGCCTCCTGGTTAACAGTCATTTGTCTTAGGCACTACACCACCAGAGCGCCTGAAGAGCATTTAGTCCACTCTGTATTGAATACCCCAAACCACCAAACTCAGGCCCATAAAGTCGATTCCAACTCATAGCAGCCCTGTAGGACAGAGTAGATCTGACCCATAGGATTTCCAAGGCAAACCCACCAGCCACTGCTCAGAAAGAAGATTGGGCAATCTACTTCCATAGTGATACTGCCTTGGAAACCTAAGGAGGGGTTGCTATGAGTCGGATCTGACTCAATGGCAGTGAGTTTTGTTCGGTTTGGGTGTCTTTATGGAAGCAAACTCCCTTATCTTTATACCACAGAGCAACTGGTGGGTTCAAACCACCAACCTTTTGGTTAGCAGCCGAATGGTTTAACCACTGTACCACCGGGGCTCATTCTATATTGAATAATAGAACATATTTTTATAGGTAGTTTCTAGTGGTTTATTGCTTTTGGCTTTGACATAAATGAAGATCATAATAGAAAGCACAATAAATCTGGAGTTAATTTCTTCTTTGAAGAAATGAACATTATTCATTGTTTATGGTTTCTCATCTCCATTTTTTTCATCTTAAAGTACACCTTTTCCTTCATCTACCCCAAAGCAAGTAATATTGTTATCACCTCTTGTTGACTTTAAAGACATTGCTCTGCTTTCCTTGTGAGCAGGAATGAGACAAGGATGCCTTCTATCTCCACTTCTACTCAACATTGTATTAGAAGTCATAGCCAGGGCAATAAAGCAAGAAAGGGAAGTCAAAGGCATCCAAATTGGTAAGGAAGAAGTAAAACTATCCCTCTTTGTAGATGATATGATCCTGTATGGGAGCTCTGGTGGTGTAGTGCCTAAAGCACTTAACTGATAACCAGAAGGCTGACGGTTCACAGAAAACCCAAGAGACTCAGCAAGAAAATTATTGCATCTTATTGAAAGATTTAGCATAGTGGAAAGATACAAGATCAACATACAAAAATCAGTTGGGTTCCTCTATACCAGCAAAGAGATCTCTGAAAAGGAAATAAGGAAATCGATACTATTTACAATAGCTACCAAAAAGATAAGATACTTGGGAATAAATCTTACCAGGAACACAAAAGACATACAAAGAAAACTACAAAACACTGCCTTAAGAAACTATAAGAGATACACATAAATGGAAGAAGATACCATGTTCATGGATAGGAAGAGTAAACATCGTGAAAATGTCAGTACTACAAAGCAATCTATATATTCAATGCAATCCTGATCCAGATTCTATCAGTATTCTTCAAAGACGTGGAGAAAACAATCACTAATTTTATATGGAAAAAGAGGAAAGAGACCTCGGATAAGCAAAGAACTCCTGAAGAAGAACAAAGTAGGTCTCATACTCCCATATCTCAAAACCTGCAATTCAGCCACAGTTGTCACAACAGCCTGGTGTTGGTACAATGACAGACACATAGACCAGTGTGGAACAGAATTTAGAACCCAGAAGTAGATCCATTGACCTATGTTCAGTTGATATTTGACAAAGGCTGAAATCCATTCAGTGGGGAAGAGATAGTCTCTTTCACAAGTGGTGCTGACAGAATTGGATATCTATTTGCAGAAAAATGAAACAAGATCCATACCTCACACCATACACAAAAACCAACTCCTGATGGCTCAAAGACTTAAATGTGAAACCTAAAACTATAAAGTTAATCAAAGAGTCAGGACAAGCACAGTGGCCCTCATTTATGGCATAAATGGACTATCAAGTATAACCCAAGATGCATAAACAGCAGAAGATAAACTAGATGAATGAGACCTAAAAATTAACTTCTTACATGCATCACAAGACTTCTTCGAAAGAGAACTTATTGGGAAAAAATATTCAGCAATGACGTATTGGACAGAGGACTTATCTCTAAAATTTATGGAAGACTCCAACACCTCAACATCAAAAAGATAAACAGTCTAATTAAAAATGGGCAGAAGACATGAATAGACACTTCACCAAAGATGATGTTCAGGCAGCCAACAAATACATGAAGAAATGTTCATGATCATTAGCCATTAGAGAGATGCAAATCAAAACAGCCATGAGATACCATCTCACCCCAGCACTAATAGCAAAGTTCAACAAAACATAAAATAACAAATGCTGGCAAAGATGTGGAGAGATTGGGATTCTCATACATTGATAGTGGGACTGTAAAATGATACTGTGAGAATCGGTATGGCGATTCCTCAAAAAGTTGGAGATAGAAATACCATTTGGCCCAGCAATGCCATTGCTAGGTACATATTCTAAAGAAGTGAGAGGCAAGGCACAAATAGATAAATGCATATCCATGTCCATCGCAGCACTGTTCACAACGGCAAAGAGATGGAAACAATCTAAGTGTCCATCTACCAAGGAATGGGTAAACAAACTGTGGTACATACACACAATGGAATACTGTGCAACCCTAAAGAGTAATGTAGAATCTGCAAAACACCGTATAATGTGGATGAACTTGGAGGACATTATGCTGAGTAAAATAAGTCAATCACAGAAGGACAAATACTGTATTAGTCTGCTATTGTAAAACATCAAGGAAAGGTTTATACACAGACAGAAACTTTCTTTGTTAGTTACCAGGGATGGGAGGGAAGGGGAGGAAAAGTTTCTAGATAAGTTGGGGGAAAAAAAAAAAGATATATATATATAAACCAAAGATTATTAGTGTTGACCAGGGATAGGAAGGAGGGGGAGGGGAAAACTTTTGTTTGGGGCATTGAGTTTATGCTGATAGGTGGTAGAATATTTTGGGAAAGGTTAGCAATAATGGTGGCACATGAAAAATGTAATTGATGGCCCTGAGCTGTAAATGTGAAAGTTGTTACATTGGCAAATGTCTTGTTGTATATGTTTTCACCACAATAAAAGTGGTGGGGGGGGGGAAAAAGATATTGCTCTGTTTTTACAATATGCAAAAACACAAAGCCTTACCTATTGCTTTGTGGAAAAGCCTTGTGTCACCCCCTGTATCCTTTCTATGCGTTTCTGGAATGTTTCTGGTTCTGTGGCTTCAGCAGGCATGCTTAGAAGAAGACTTTGCATAGGGCTTTATAGCTGTGTACATTGGTATTTGATAAATATGGTAACTAAAAGCTTGTTTTCATTTATAAAATGGAACATAAATTTTAAACACAGCTTAGTTTTTTATCTAATTATTGACTTTTAAAAATCTAATTATATATTTCAGGAAAAGAGACAACTGCTAGAGATTTCTTCCCAGCCTCTTTCCTGACTATGTTCCTCACTCTTTTTCTTCTAGCCAGTGTATTTCTTCCTAAGCCAAGTTTGAACTCAGCTCTTCTTACGACTTGAGGCTTATAGTGGTTCTCCCTGTATTCTGTCTCTGCACAAGTTCAAAAGATAGAGGAGTTGAGGCAGAAAGAGAACAGAACCTTTTTAACATTTAACAATTATCATTGGTTTTTACTAACCTTTTATGTCTGATTTGTGATTTTCCAAGTAACATTCATATAACCTGAAACTATAGGAAGCAAAAATATTCCAGTTCTCATGTGGAAGCGCCTTCCCTGTATCTCAGGTTGATTTTTCTGGCACTGTTCTCATCTCCTACTGTCAGTTATTTGAAAACGAATGTTTAATGTTCAGAATGTTACTGTAGACCTTGTTACATTTCCCTAGTGGCAATAGTTCTCTCATTCTCAATTTTCCCTTCTTTTATTGACCTCCTAAAAACGATTTGGAACAAAAGAAGGTATACACAAGTGCTGTGAGAACTCAATGTTAATAAAGTCCATTTGATTTTTAAATCTGTCCTTAGAAATGATTGAACTGGAAAGAAATGAGAGATTTTGTTAATCTTGCCTTTCATCAGGAGAATTTTTTTTGTTATTTGTACCAGATTTAGCAGATTGCTTTTCTTCCAAAAGCAAAGTATATTAAGTATACAAAATACCTTTTATTTAAAGAATCAAGGGGTTTTCTCTCTCTCTCTCTCTCTCTCTTTTTTCTTTTAATTGTGATTTGGGTGGAAGTTTACATAGCAAATTCATTTTCCATACAGCAGTTCATACACATTCGTTTCATGACATTGATTGCAATTCCCACAATATAACAGCTTTTGTCTTCCCACTTCCTCCCTGTGGTAACTGCTTCCCTATGTCCTTCCCTCCCATGCATTCCTACCCCCAGCCCCATCTGTCTCCCTGTGCAAACACTGCCCTTCTTTTTTTATAAAATTGATCGCTCCAAGAAGTGTATCTACCTGATGTAAATATTCACCCTATATACCTGTCTGTTGTTTGGCTGGAAGCCACAGGAGTGAGTTCAGTTTCAGACCTGAGGGGTACCTAGGGCCCATAGTCTCAGGAATCTCCCCACGCTCTATCAGATCAGCAATCCTGGGTTTTTTTTTTTTTTTTAAGACTTTGAGTTTTGTTCCACATTGTTCTCCTACTCTATTCAGGGTCTCCTGCACTGATGGCACCTCCAAGTGGTTGACAGTGGTAGCCGAGCACCATCTATTTCTTCTGGTCTCATGATCATATAGGCTGAGGACTGCATGGTGTGCTAGTCCCTTGGACTAATTGTTTCTATGCATCTTTGGTTTTCTTAGTTCTTCTTTGCCCTGGACAAGAAGAGACCTATTGTTGCATCTAGATGGCCACTTGCAAGCTTTAAGCCCCCAGTCACTACTCAACCAAAGTACAACATAGAACAATGTTTTTGTGAATGTTATACCAATTGAGCTTGATGTCCCCTGTGACCATGGTCCCGAGCCCACAGGTCTGGCTACTCATTCCCTCATTCCCCTTGCCCCTTGTCAGCTCTACCATAAACCCAGACATTCTTACAGCACATACAAACATGCATGTAGAAACATCTGCCAACCCCATACACTGTCATGTGCACACTCCCCCCGTCTAGATATACCTGATCATTGAGCCTGTTTACCCAGCTGTCCACCGATAGATCAATGCTTGCTTCATATTTTCTCTTATAATACCAAATTGTCTCCTTAAGATAATGAGGATAATGTTATGCTCATTGCAATCTCTCTGTTTTCACCTATCATACTGTTAGTTATACCATATAATTTAGAGTAGTTTGTCTCTAAATATAAGGAGCCCTGGTGGCACAAATGGTTAAACCTTCAGCCACTAACCTACAGATTGGTTATTTGAATCCAGCCAGCAACTCTATGGAAGAAAGACCTGGTGATCTGCTTCTGAGAAGATTACAGTCCAGACACCTAATGAGGCAATTCTGCTCTGTCACATGGGGTCAGTGTGAGTCGGAATCAACTTGATGGCACCCAACAATAATAACAGCAGTCTAAATATGGTCCTAAGATACTTGGATTATTTGGAGTCTTCCCTGTGGTCTTGTTGCAAACATAAAGTTATCTAGGAGAGCTTTTACAGGTAGCATAGTGTGTACCTCACATTAATCACATGCACTGATTTCTTTTTCCTATAAATTTACTAACTAAAGAACAAAAGCAATGGGCTGGGTTTCTGCAGTGTACGCAGTTGTTTTTGTTGTTTTGTGCCATCGAGTCAGACCAGACTCATAGCGACCCCTCCTTGGGTTTCCAAGGCAGTATCACTACAGAAGTAGATTGCCCCTTCTTCCTTCCAAGGAGTGGCTGGTGGGTTTGAACCACCAGCCTTCTGGTTAGCAGTCAAGTGCCTTAGGCACTATGCTACTGGAGCTCCCAATCAGTCTGAGGTATTCCCAATTGAAAGACTAAACCAGATGAAACTGCATTTGAATCTTAACTGTGTATCTATCATGTACATTTAAAACAGTTATTTTGTTTTATATAAGTTCTAACCTGATGGGATTTTTGTCACCTTCATTTCACAGGGGTTAACAGCTTGAAGGGAGGGAGTATGCACATCCTCTACCTTTTGATGCATTAAACCTTTAAATATTGCGTATATACACTTACGGGTTTTGTTTTTTGTGTGTTCTGCATCTTGTTTTGTTTCTGTGCTGTTTGTGTAAGGCTAAGTTGATAAGAATATCTGGTATTTATACATTAAAAATGCTCTTTAATTTTCAGAAATACATGCAGGAGGCACGAAGTTTGGGAAAGAACCTGAGACAACCCAAATTATCAGACCTCTCTCCTGCAGTGATTGCACAGACCAACTGGAAATTTGTAGAAGGTTTATTAAAAGAATGTAGAATGAAGGTATGTATTACTGATGTGAGATAGGACAAATTCATTTTTACATCATTTTGAGGCTGAGATGAGCAGAATTAACTTCCATTCCAGCCTATAGTTTCCCTAGACTTCATGTGCTCCTTACAGAGGTCATGAACTTGCACGGCCACGGGATCAGTGACATGGGAGTCCTACACAGATTTTCTCACCTTTTCAGCCATTGCTTGCTTCTTCACCAACATGAGCATATATTAAGCTAGTCAAAGGCTCTGTCAAGAAAGTTGTCATCTTATAAGAGAGACATTTTGTGTCTATTCATGCATTATCTTAACTTTCTAGTGCTGCTATCACAGAAATACCACAAGTGGATGGCTTTAACAAACAAATTTATTTTCTCAACACCAAACACCAGGATACAGATAAACACGTAAACATCTGAGAATATCAGATGGGGGTTAATGAACAGGAGTATACTCTAGACCAAGGATAGATTCAGCAGAATCTTGTATCACAGATACAAGTGATACAAAATAACCACAATCCTTACAGAAACAACAGACAGCATAGACATAGAGTAATAGAGACGTAGAGTAATAGAGAAGTAATAGAGTAATAGAGAAGATATAGAGTAATCCCTCACAGACAGCCAGACACTGTGGGAGAGAGATCCAACGGATCTACCTACTCAGAACCATAGTATTGGGGGACACCAGACTCAGTTAGCACAACAAAATATATGAAAATCTCATTCCTAATCCTACATTGGTGAGTAGCGACAGTGGTCTTAAAAGCTTTCAAGCGGTCATCTAAGATGCAGCTAAATGGTTTCCTATCGTCAGAAGTGAAGAAGAGTGCAAAAAAACGAGCATTTGGAAGCAATCAACCCTAGGACACGATGACCCTTGAGAGCAGAAGAACTAGATGGCTACCAATGCCAACCACTCAGGAAAGGATCAAATCTAGAGATCCTGGATAGAGTGGGAGGAAAAACATGGAACAAAATCCAAAAACTCAATAATGATCAGAATTACTGGTTGGATGGAGTCTGGTGAGAGCCCCAGTAGTCCTGGGGTACATTCTGGGCCTGGAATAAAGCTCGCTCCCAGGGGCTTGCTCTCAAGATGTACATGCAGACCACTCAAACCAGGGTGATACACACACATACTCTATGGAAATGCATCTCTTAGAACAATCGACCATGGGGCACCAGAGGGGCAACACTCGCGTGGAGGAAATGCGGGACACACAGGAGTACATAACTATGAGAGGCACGGCGGGGGCGTGGGGGGTTACTGGGCAGGGAGGGGAGGAGACTGGGTTAGGGTTGGGGATGGTAAATGAGGAGTGAAACTAATATACACATAATGTTGAATGTAAAACAAACTCTTAAAATAAAAAATTTAAAATATATATATATATATATATATTTTCTGTAAGAGAGTAAAAATCCTAATCAAGGGCACGAGCTCAAAGCGAAGGCTTTCTCTCTTTGTTGTCTCTCGGGGAAAGTCCTTATCTCCTTTCAGCATCTGTGGGCCTAATATTCCTTATGTCTTGGCATCATTCTCCCTCTGGGTCTAGAAGGTTCTCAGCATAGGGATCCCAGGTCCACAGGATACCCTCTGCTCCCTGCTCTTCTTGGTGGTAGTCATGTCCCTCCTCTCAGCTCACTTCTCTCTCTTTTTATCACAGTTCAATCCAAGACAGTGCACCTATGTGCATCCTTATCTGTGCCTGTACTTTCAACAGCATATATACAGCCTTTGCTGTGTTGTAGGTCTGTGTATTATACAACAATATCCTCTCAGATACCTGTGTTTATTGGAGGTAGCAATACAAATTGACAACATTTAAAACATCATTTTACCCAGTAGTTTTACTCATTTATCTGACAATAATTACTTGAGTACACTCTCTGCATGGTCATTAAATGAACTATTTCAACATCAGGATGCAATGGTGAATCAGACAAATTCCTCCCTAAAGAAACTAGGTTTTATCTCACTTTGCATTTTTGTAAGAGTTGCTGAGAGTAATGCACATTAACTTACTTAAAACTCATTTCCATTTTCTCTCCCCTTTCTGGTGCATTCTTATGAGCAAAGAAGAGAGAAAAGAGGAAGGGAAAAAAAGAGGCCTGGTTCACTCACAAATTAGAAAATTCCCCCAGATTAAGAGCTGTCCATCATTCTGTGGTTTTTGCCTAATTGCAACTGAAACTAAGCCCAAGTATCATTAGCATGGTAAGATGCTGAGGGAAGTGGGGAGGCAGAGTTGTGTTGGCAAGGTGGGGTTCCAGATTCTGACAGTACATTTTCTGTCTGATGTAATTCCCTGATGTAGTCAAGTTAGTAATCTGGATGTTGCTGTACCTAGCATTTTTTCAACATAGGGTGCTTTACGAATACTATCTTCCTCTCTCTTTAGTGACTCTCTGCTTCTAGTACAAGTATAGATGATACTACTCCAGGAGGTTGACTACAGAGATTAAGACATTTTTCCCAGGGTAATTAACAGTCTGCAACTGGAAGTAGACAAGTGACAAGATCCCAGCCTCCTAATCTAGTAATTGACATGTTGGTTTTTTATTTCATACCTGTGCTAACACTTGTGACCACATGTGATGTTTTCAGACAAAACGCATGTTGGTTGAGAAGATGGGACATGAAGCAGTGGAACTGGGTCATGGAGAAGCAAACATAACTGGCTTGGAGGAAAATACCTTGATCGCCAGCCTCTGTGACCTGCTGGAAAGGATATGGAGCCACGGCTTGCTGATAAAGCAGGTAATAGTCTTGAGAGGCCCTGGTGACATGGCCAGTTAGGAGCCCTATTAAGAAATATAACAAGGAGAAAAAGATATAATACAAAAATTAAAGGGTATATTCCTTAGTCACAGGATGATTAGAAATGTGCTACAGGCATTTTAATTCCAGATAAAGAAAATGTAATCTGTGACCAGGAAGTAGCTTGGGGATCTTCCATGATAAACATAGGAAAGGGTAAAATAAAACAGCACGTTCATTACAGAGGCTGTATCCACTGTAGATTCCACTAAATGTGTTTTGTCATTGTCCAGGGAAAAACCTATTAGCCAAAATTAACAATTCTTTACCATTTTGTAATCTTAAACGTCAACTGTATTTCCATTCAGAGTAGAAAAATTCAAATGATTTCGCTTTTAATCCTCCAGTCTCTCTTTCTGATTTATTTTCCTGTTATATGCATGTTTCTTTGTTCCTCCTCTTTTCTCTTTTTCCTCTCACCTTATTTTTCTTCCTTTATTGTCATTTCATATATCCAAACATTTTGCAGATGGGTATACACAAACATGTTCTTTGTTGCTAAAACCAAAATTAAACTCGCTGTCATCAATTCAAATCTGACTCATAGTGACCCCTCCTTGGGTTTCTAAGGTGGCATCTCTATGGAAGTAGATGCTTTTCCATTCCGTGCTTTATAATGTTGCCAGTGCAAACAGCCCTGACTACATAAAGTCAGAAATATCTGTACCTTCCCATTTTCACATGTACAATTTAGTGACATTACTTACGCTTATGGTTTTCAACCATCACCTTGTTTCCATATTTTTCCATCACCCTTAATAAAAGCTCAGTGTCCCCTAAACATTGAGTCTTACTGTCACCCTCCTTCTGCCTGCTTTTAAATCAAAAAAACTAAACTCACTGTCATCGAGTCGGTTCCGACTCATAGTGACCCCTCATTGGATTCCCGAGACGGTATCTCTACAGAAGTAGATTGCCCAATCTTCCTTCTGAGGAACCACTAATAAACTTTGGTCTCTATACGTTCTCTTCTAGGCATTTTATATAAGCAAGATCATAAAATATTTGTCATTTTGTGAATGACTGATTTCACTCAGGATCATTTTCAAGATTCATCTGTGTTGTAGCGTGTGTCAGATCTTCATTTCTCTTTATGGCTGAGTAGTACTCCATTAGATAGATAGATAGATAGATAGATAGATAGATAGATAGATAGATAGATAGATAGACAGACCGACCGACCGACCGACCGACCGACCGACCACATTTTGTTTATCCATGCATTTGTTGGACATTTAGGCTATTTACCTTTTTGCTATTGTCAATAGTGCTGCAGTGAACTTTGGTGTGTAATGTGAATTATTTTTATAAGAAATTATTTTTGATGAATTATTTCTTATAAAATGGAAAACTTTATGTACCTTTTACTTTCAGGGGAAGTCGGCTTTGTGGTCACATTTAATTCAATTTCAGGACAGAGAAGAGAAACAAGAGCATCTTGCAGAATCACCAGGTAAGAGTTCATTGGTTTAATTTTTTTTTACAAAACTGGCAGCATTGGACCAAATGAGGAGACAATATTGTATGATATTATCTGTCTGTTTGTGTCTCTCTCTTTTTTTCTCTCACTCCCTCACTCAGGCTTAACATACTATTTACTAGCTATGAAACGTAAGAAAAATTTCTTAATCTTTCTGAACTTGAGCTTCGTCATCTTATAAGATAACAAACAAAAAAAAAAGGTCCACTTGCCAGGAACCACGAGGACTTTCCAGATGCAAATGACTGGAAAGTTAGCAGAGACCTAAATATAACAACATCACAATGTCTAGGACACAACAGACCATCACTGTCCACACAAAGAAGCAAGATAAAGAGGTAGAAATAAGAGAGCAGGATACAGACCCAGAACACATCCCTGAAGAAAATGCAACATTGGAACTCCTTAATAAGGAATTCAAAAGAATTATATTTAGGTACCTTCAAAGGATTGACAGACAGATCAAGGAAAACACTGACAAAATGGAGGAAAACAAATACAAAACCCTAGAACAATTTTGGAAGAAAATACAAAAACAAAATGACAAAACAAATGAAAAATTAGAAATGATTCTAAATCTACAGATAGAAATCCAGAAGTTTAATACTGAATTTTTAGAAATAGATAACACATTGAAAGGGCAAAGGAGTAGAATCAAATTAATGGAAGACAGAATTCATGAGATGGAAGACAAATACCTGAATATGTATTTGGAAAGGGATCAGTCAGAAAAAAATCAAAACAAAATGAAGAATGCCTAAGGTTCATGTAGGATACCATCAAAAGGAATAACCTACATGTAATCAGAATTCCAGAACAGGAAGAGAAAAAGAAAACCATTGAGAAAATGGTCCAAGATTTGTTGGAAGAGAACTTCTCTGATATGATGAAAGACAAGGATACATCTATTCAGGAAGTCCAACACAACCCAAATAGAATAGACCCCAAAAGAAAATCACCAAGACATATCATCATCAGACTCACCAAAACAAAAGACAAAGAAAGAATCCTGAAAGCAGCATGGGAAAAACGAAAAGTTACTTACGAAAGACAACCAATAAGAATAAGCTCTGATTTCCCAGCAGAAACTGTGCAAGTGAGAAGGCAGTGGGATGGTACATATAAAACCCTGAAAGAGAAAAATCTCCATCCAAGAATTATATACCTGGCAAAACTGTCACTCACATATGATGGTGAAATTAGATTTCCAGATAAGCAGAAATTAAGGGAATTTGTTAAAACCAGACCAGCCTTAAAAGAGACATTGAAAGGAGTCCTTTGAACAGAGAACCAATAATAGCAACTGACCATTAATACACAAGATGTTATAACACAGAAATCAACACAGCTATGGACGTATCCAAAGTAAAATAAGCTTACAGGATTGTACACAGGGAACCAGAGACATCAATTGACAAATGAGGACAACTACAAACCAAAAAGGAAGGGAAATAGTGTAGTTACAAAACTTCTGAACAGTGAGGAAGTCAAGAGAGTTGTAAGATAGGATAGGCTGTTCTAAGCTTGGGGAGAAAATTATAAATCATGGGGTAATCTCAAAGAAAAATGATAAACCTTCACAATAAAAAAGAGGACAAGCACAAATATTTAGCAAATACTAAAACAGCGGCAACAAAGGAAATGATGACACAACTCATAAACATAATGAGCTCAGCACAGAAAATAATATGAAACAAAGAAACCAGGAACACCACGAAAAAACACATAACAAAATGACAGCAACCAATTCATACTTGTCGATAATTACACTGAATGTCAATGGATTAAATGCACCACTCGAGATGGAGAGTTGCAGACTGGATAAGAAAACATAACCCATCAATATGCTGTCTACAAGAGACACACCTTAGAGACAAAGACAAAATAGACTAAAAATCAAGGTTGGAAAAAGATTTATCAAGCAAATGGCAACTGTAAAAGAGCAGGAGTGGCAATACTAATTTCTGATAAAATTGACTTTAATGATTATATAATGATTAAAGGATCAATTGAACAAGAAGATATAACCGTAATAAATATCTGTGGACCCAATGAAAGAGCCCCAAAATACATAAATCAGACTTTAACAAAATTGAAAAGGCAAATAGATGACTTCACCATCATAGTAGGAGACTTTAATATACCACTTTCAATCAAAGATAGAACAACTGGAAAGAAACTCAACAAAGACATAAAAGAGCTAAATAATACAGTCCACCAACTTGACTTTATAGACATCTACAGAGCACTTAACCCAACAGCAGCACAATATACATTGTTTTTCCAGTGCACATGGAACATTCTCCAGGCTAGACCATATGTTAGGACAGAAAACAAGCCTAATAATTTTAAAAACATTGAAATACTACAAAGTGTCTTCTCAGATCACAACGCTATCAAATTAGAAATCAACAATAGGAAGATAACAGAAAAAGAGTAAACACATGGAAACTGACCAATACCCTCCTTAACAATGACTGAGTAATAGAAGAAATAAAAAATGAAATAAAAAACTTCCTTGGATCAAGCGAGAATGAATACGCAACATACCAAAATCTTTGAGACACAGCAAAAGCAATGATCAGAAGCCAATTTATAGCAATAAATGCACACATCAGAAAAGAAGAAAGAGCCAAAATCAACACTTTAAACCAACATCTCCAACAATTAGAAAAAGAACAGCAAGAAAAGCCAACAGTCACCAGAAAGGAAAA
>NW_006921687.1:7166776-7168291 GCF_000298275.1 Orycteropus afer afer
AGAGAACAATCATGGGAGAAAGAAGGGCTGCTTATGCACAGGGAGACAGCTCAGGGGGCAAGAGAGTATGGAGGGATGGACACTGGGAAGAGGTAACTATGGGGAGGAAGCGAGAGGGGAGCTATTGCATTGTGGTAAACTGTGGTCAGTGACATGAGAGAAAGTATATGTGAACTGTATGGAAAGCGAATTTGCTCTGTAAATCTTCACTCAAATCACAATAAAAAAAAGAAAAGAAAAGCCAGCAGTCACCAGAAGAAAGGAAATAATAAAGATTTGAGCAGAAATCAATGAAACAAAATAGAAAGACAATAGAAAAAAATCAACAAGACCAGAAGTTTGGTTTTTTTAAAGATTAATAAAATTGACAAACCGCTGGCAGACTAAAAGGAAAAGAGGGAGAGAATACAGATAGCACGAGTAAGAAATGAAATGGGTGACATTAATAACAGAACCAACTGAAATGAAAAGGATAATATCAGGATACTATGAAGAGCTGTTGTTGTTTGTTGTTGTTAGGTGCTGAGTCATTTCCAACTCACAGCGACCCTATGCACAGCAGAACGAAGCACTGCCCGATCCCACGCCAGCTCCACAATCCTTCCTATACTTAAGCGCATCGTAGCAACCACCGTATCCATTCATCTCATTGAAGGTCTTCCCCTCTTTTGTTGACCCTCCACCTTACAAAACATGACATCCTTCTCCAGGGAATGGTTCCTTCTGACAACATGACAAAAGTAGGTGAGACAAAGTCTTTCCATTCTTGCTTCCAAGGAGATTTTTGGCTACACTTCCTCCAGGACATATCTGTTAGTTCTTTTAGCAGTCCGTGGTACTTTCAGCATTCTTCACTAGCACCACAACTCAAAAGCATCAATTTTTCTTCAGTCTTCCTTATTCATTGTCCAGCTCTCACATGCATATGAGGCAATTGAAAATATCATGGCTGTGTCAGGCGCACCTTAGTCCTCAGGGAGATATCTTTGCTTCTCAGCACTTGAATGAAGTCCTTTGCAGCCGACTTGCCCAGTGCTATGCATTGTCTGATGTCCTAATTGCTGCTTCCATTGGTGTTGTTTGTAGAACGAAGCAATGTGAAGTCTTTGACAACTTCAATCTTTTCTCCATTTATCGTGATGCTGTTTATGGGTCCAGTTGCGAGGATTTTTGTTGTCTTTATATTGAGATGTAATCCATACTGCAGACTGTCGTCTTCAGTCTTCATCATTAAGTGCCTCAAGTCATCCTCACCTTCAGCAAGCAAAGTTGTGTCGTCAGCATATCTCAGGTTGTTAATGATTCTTCCTCCGATCTTGATGCTACGTTCTTCATCATACAGTCCAGCTTCTCAGATTATTTGCTCAGCATATAGATTGAATAAGTATGGGGAAAGGATACAACCCTAACGCACCCCTTTCTTGATTTTACACCATGTAGTGTTCCCTTAGGAGCTCTGGTAGCGTAGTGCCTAAAGCACCTGACTGCTAACCAGAAGGCTGGTGGTTCAAACCC
>NW_006921687.1:7169582-7170528 GCF_000298275.1 Orycteropus afer afer
CTTGCATATGAGCAGTTGATGGTCTGTTCCACAATCAGCTCCTGGCCTGGTTTTGGCTGAAGATACCAAGCTTTTCCATCTTGCCACAGATGTGGTCAGTCTGGTTCCTGTGTGTTCTGTCTGGCGAAGTCCACATGTATAGCCACCGTTTGTGTTGTTGAAAAAAGGTATTTGCAATGAATAAGTCATTGGTCGTGCAAAATTCTATCATGCGATTTCCAGCAGTATTTCTGTCACCAAAGCCAAATTTTCCTACTACTGGTGATTCTTCTTTGTTTCCAACTTTTGCATTCCGGTCACCAATGATAATTAACATATCCTGATTGCATGTTTCATCAATTTCAGACTGCAGAAGCTAATAAAAATCTTCAATTTCCTCATCTTTGGCTTTGGTGGTTGGGTGTAAATTTGAATAATAGTTGTATTAATGGGTGTTCCTTGTAGGCGTATGGATATTATCCTTTCATTGACAGCATTGTGCTTCAGGACAGATCTTGAAACATCTTTTGTGCTGATGAGTGCCATGCCATTCCTCTTCAAATTGTCATTCCCAGCATAGCAGATCATATGGTTGCCAATTCTAAATGGCCAAACCAATCCATTGCAGCTCAGTAACGCCTAAGATATCAATCTTTATGCGTTCCCTTTCAGTTTTGACAAGTTCCAACTTTTCTAGATTCATACTTCATACATTCCATGTTCCATTTATTTATGGATGTTTGCAGCTGTTTCTCCTCAATTTGAATGGTGCCACGTCAGCAAATGGAGGTCTTGAAAGCTTTACCTTATCCATGTAAGTAAGGCTGGTTGTACTCTGATGATGCAGCTCTTTCTCTGTCTTATTTTGAGAGCTGTGATAGTTGAAGATGTGTCAACTTGGCTGGACTCCAGTTGTGAGTGGTGGTTCCCATGATGGATCACATGACTGAGTTCTAAGCAGCCGGTC
>NW_006921687.1:7170793-7190199 GCF_000298275.1 Orycteropus afer afer
CTTCTACACGCTTGTGAGCCATTTATCTAAGATAAATTTCTCTCTCTCTCTCTCTCTCTTTCTCTCTCTATAAATATATATATATATACTTTGCTGGTTTTTGTGTTTCTCTAGAGAACCCAATCCAACACAAGAGCCTTGCAACATAAGTAGCTCATCCTTCTCCTCTGTATTGGACAGTGTTTCCAGGCTTTTCATAAAGTTTTGCAGTAATGTATCAGACAGTGTTTCTCTGCTATTCATAAGGCTTTTCCCCTGGCCACTTCCTGGAGAAGTAGGTGGCCTATTCTTTCTTCCAAGTCTGTCTCAGTCTGCAAGCTGTACTGAAACCTGTGCACCATGTGCACACCGCTGGGTTTGAAACACCAGTGGCACAGCCTCAAGCCTCACAGCCACACGTCACCACAGTAGGACAAACCAGCAGACAAGTTTGTCTCCCTTATCTGTTTGAAACCTCTCCCATCTCCCTTCACCTGGATCCCTTCCCCTGCCTCCTCGCTCTGTCCTGGTACCCCTGGCCTTTTTTTCTCCTTTTCCCCGCTTTCCTGCCTTTGCTGCTTGTGGGGTGTGGCCTGGGTTCCCTCCCCTTAACCTGGATCCCTGCCGCTGCCTTCTCGCTCTGTCTGGGTCTCCATGGCCTTTTTCTCTCTTTTCCCCCTCTTTCTCGCCTTCGCCACTTGTGGGACATGGCCTGGGTTCCCTCCCCTTACCTGGAACCCTGCCACTGCCTCCTTACTCCGTACCAGTACCCCTGGCCTTTTTCTCTCCTTTCCCCCACTTTCCCGCCTTTGCCGTGGGAAAGCACTGCACTCCAAGAAATTTGAAAATCTGGAAGAAATGGATAGATATCTAGAAACACACTACTTACCTAAATTAACACAGACTGAGGTAGAAAAGTTGAACAGACCCATAACAAAAGAAGAAATGAACAAGTCATAAAAAAAAATTACCAACAAAAGAAAGTCCTGCCCCAGACGGTTTCACCAGAGAATTCTGCCAAACTTTCAGAGAAGAACTGATACCAATCCTATTCAAACTATTCCAAAACATAGAAATGGATGGAATCCTCCCTAACTCATTTTATGAAGCAAGCATAACCTTGATTCCAAAACCAGGCAAAGACTCAAGAGGAAAACTGCAGACCAATATCCCTCATAAATTTTCATGCAAAAATCTTCCACAAAATACTAGCCAATAGACCCCTGAAAGCATATCAAAAAAGTAATTTATTATGACCAAGTGGGGTTCATATCAGGTATGCAAAGATGGTTCAACATTAGAAAAATCAACAATCAACGTCATCCACCACAAATAAAACAAAGGAAAAGAACCACATGAGCCTATCAGTTGATGCAGAAAAGGCATTTTGATAAACTCTAATACCCATTGTTGATAAAACCCTCAGCAGTATAGGAATAGAAGGTACATTCCTCAACATAATAAAGCATATGTATGCAAAACTAACAGCCAATTATTCTGAACGGAGAGAGACTGAAACCATTCCACTTGCGAACAGGAACCAGTCAAGGATGCCCCCTATTGCCACTTCTATTCAACATTGTATTGGAAGTCCTGGCCAGGGCAATAAGGCAAGAAAGGGAAATCAGAGGCATCCAAATTGGTAAGGAAGAAGTCAAACTATCCCTGTTTGCTGATGATATGATCCTATACCTAGAAAAACGAAGAGATTCAGTTGAAAATCTACTGGAGCTAATTCAGAGATTTAGCATCATGGCAGGATACAAGATCAACATCCAAAAATCAGTTGGATTCCCGTACACCAGCAAAGGGATTGCTGAAAAAAGAAAAAAGGAAATCAGTACCATTTATAAGAGCTACCAAAAGAAAAATAAAATACTTGGGAATAAATCTTACCAGGGACACATAAGCCCTGTACAAAGAAAACTACAAAACACTACTTCAGGAAACCAATGGAGATCAAAATAAATGGAAGAACATAACATGCTCGTGAATAGGAAGATTGAACATTGTGAAAATGTCCATTTTACCCAAAGCAATCTGTACCTTCAATGCATTCCCAGTCTAGATCCCATCAGTGTTCTTTAAGGATATGGAAAAACCAATCACTAACTTTATATGGAAAGGAAAGAGACCTCAGATAAACAAAGATTTATTGAAGAACAAACTAGGAGATCTCACACTCCCAGATCTTAAAACCTACTATATAGCAACAATAGTCAAAACTGCCTGGTATTGGTATGACAGACACATAGACCAATGGAATAGAATTGAGAACCCAGAAATAGATCCATCAGCCTGTGGTCAGCTGATCTTTGACAAAGGGCCATTAAATAGGGAAGAGATTGTCTGTTTGACACATGGTGCTGGCAAAACTGGATATCCGTTTGCAGAAAAATGAAACAAGATCTGTACTTCACACCATAAGCGAAAAGTAACTCCAGATGGATCAAAGAATTAAATGTGAAACCTAAAGCTATACAGTTCCTCATGGAAAAATTGGGGCAAATTTAGGGCCCTAATATATGGCATAAATAGACTATCAGACATAACCCAAAATGCACAAATAGCAGAAGAGAAATTAGATGAATGGGACCTTCTAAAAGTTAAATTTTTATGTGCTTCCAAAGACTTCTCCAAAAGAATCAAAAGAGAATCTACAGATTGGGAAAAAATAGTTGGCAATGATATATCTGACAAGGGACTTATCTCTAGAATTTATAGAAAACTGCAACACCTCAATAACAAAAAGATAAATCCAATTAAAAAATGGGTAGAAGACATCATAGAGACTTCACCAAAGAGGATATTCAGGCGGCCAACAAACGTATGAAGGAATGCTCACGATCATTAGCCATCAGAGAGATGCAAATCAAAACAACAAGGAGATACCATCTTGCCCCAGCACTAGTAGCACAATTCAACAGGACAGAAAATAACAAATGCTGGTGAGGAAGTGGAGAGATTAGGACTCTCATACACTGCTGTTGGGACTGTCAAATGATAACAACCACTGTGGAAAGCAGTTATGGTGATTCCTTAAAAAGTTGGAATTAGAAATACCATTTGACCCAGCAATCCTACTATTAGGTATATATCCTAAAGAAGTGAGAGCCATGACAAGAACAGACATATGTACATCCATGTTCATCACAGCACTATTTACAATAGTCAAAAGATGGAAACAACCTAGATGCCCATTACCTGAAGAATGGATAAGCAAATTATGGTATATACACGCAATGGAATACTATGCAACCCTAAAGAATAACATAGAATCTGCAAAACACTGTATAATGTCAATGAACTTGGAGGACATGATGCTGAATGAAATAGTCGATCACAGAAGAACAAATATTATATTAGTCCGTTATTGTAAAAAGTCAAGGAAAGGTTTATTTATATATGGAAGGAAATTTTAAAGGGGAGGGGAGGGAACACTGTTAGATAGGTAGAGACAAGTATTGATTTGGGTGAAGAGAAGGGAAATATACCAAATGTAATAAATACTTAAAAAAAAAAAAAAGATACTGCCACTAGAAGATAAAATGGGGTGGGGGGGATTCACTGCCATCGAGTCAATGCCAACTCATAGCAGCCCCAGTTGGGTTTCTGAGGCAGTAAATTTTTATGGAAGTAGATTGCCCAGTTTTCTTCTGCAGAGCATCTGGTGGGTTTGAACCACAAACCCAGTCATTAGCATTCAAATGTCTTAGGCACTGTGCTACCAGAGCTCCTTTCTGGTTCTTATAAGATAGAGAAATTAGTATTAGTTACGCCAAGGCTATCATGGTGATCAAATAATATAACATATGTGAAAACCCCCAGTGAATTGTAAAGGACCATACAAGTGTACATTACTTTCACCAGTATTAGGGTATTTTGTGCACTGATTTTTTTTCTTAAAAATTTTATGACTACCATTAATAATATTTCATATATGGATATATATCTCTAAATTACAGGAGGTAGATTTCAGTTTATAAGACAGCAGCACATGTTAGACATATCATAAATCTTTAGCTAATTAGAGTTGTATACTTAAACTGAATGTTCTGCCCACTGTTTAGAACTACACTAACTTCTAATTTTGTATTTTTCACAACAAAAATCTTGCATTTTTTTATGTATAGTAACTATTCCACAAAAAAAGTCGCATAGATAAAATGTTTAGTACTAAATCAGGCATTTTGAAACCTTTTCTAAAATTATAGATTGTTTTAGACATTCAGAAATTTATAAAAAATATTATTTAAAAAAACTTATAGGCCAATCACTTATATAAGAAATAAAGCATTGCAAATACAGTTGAATCACCCTATGTACTCATGCCTAATCCCATTCTCCGCACTTCCCCTATAGTTCAATATTACCCTAAATCTGTTAATTATTCGAAACCTAGTCTTTAAGTGTGCTTAATATATGACAGCAAGGAATATGATTTTGATACATTGGCCTGGAGCCCCTCTAAGCAGTTTGAAAGTTCTCATGTCCCAGGGTATAGCTAGAGCTGTAAAGATTCAGATCCAGTTTGAAAGCATTCTCTCGTGTTCATCTCCTCTCTGCTCCTTCAAAGTAAAAATATATTGGCTTATGACCTGAAACTGTCTCTGACAGTTACTTGTGATCATAAAAAATATAGCTGTTCAGACCATAAGACCAAGGAGCTTATGCTAATTAGAAAATACAGATTCCTAGGAAGAAGAGCCATTTATAGGAAAGCCAAGTTCAGTTAAGGCAGAGAGATGGAAGCGTTTGGCTTTTGTGCCAAATGAAGCATGCCAGAATGGCCAGCTGTTAGTATGAGCAGCTGCCGGGCAGCACCAGCAATTTGGTGGCTTTGCCTGGTCAAATGTTGGGTGGTTCAGCTGGAGACCACACACCCAGCTGTTTGCAGTGCCTTTAATCAGTCAGTAGTGGGATCAGCAAAACTCTGAAATTAAAGATTGAGAAATATAAAATTGTCAAAGCTTCCTCCAGTCACTTTCTGGGCTGTTCTCTCAAATGTTAATGAAAGATGGTGAGATTAAGAATGAACACCTGTCAAATATTTTACTGATTCTAAGTAGGATTAATATAAACCATGTAGCTTTTCAAATAAAAGTTTATCTGTTTGGAGGGATGGATATTCTAAATATTGTTCTAACATTTCTGGTGATTTAGCCCAGGAAGTTAGTACTTAAAACTATGAGAGGATAAACCAAAAAAACCAGACTCACTGCCGTTGAGTTGTTTTCCGACTCACAGCAACCCCTCCTTGGGTTTCCAAGACAGCACCTCTATGGAAGTCGGTTGCCCAGTCTTCCTTCTGAGACGTGGCTAGTGGGTTTGAACCACCAGCCTTCTGGTTAGCAGTCAAATCCCTTAGGCACTACACCACTAGAGCTCCCGATATGTTGTGTGTGTGTGTATGTGTGTGTGTGTATAGATAGATAGATAGATAGATAGATATAGATATAGATATATAGATATAGATACATAGATGAAATATTATAAAAGTATCAGTTTAAAATAAAATACTTTATTCTTGAGCAGGAATATAGTGTTCTGATTATATAAAAATTAGTAGTTTATTGATTTTTTGCTTTTAAATATGTTTCCCTCCCCCCAAAGAATACTTGTTTATTTCTAGGTAATAAGCTTTCTAATTGGAGTAAGCAGTTTTTGTTGGCATATTAAGGAGAGATCCTTAGAGTTTTTCCAGATTCACACTGGTTTTGAACACTGCTTTTAGTAGCGTTGAGCTAGAATGAGACAGCTAGACGAGGGATCCTTCCTGTCCTTCAGAAGCATCACTAAACAGGAGTCAGAGACATTTTAAGGGTTGCAGAGAAATGGAAAGAGTCTGTCACAGCAAGAGGATTAGTGCAAGGGAAGCTATGTTAGTTTTGACCTAATGATCACTGCACCTAGTAGTTTGAAATGCTGTTTCAAAGAAATGATGTCAGTGCTATTTATCTTAGAGGAAAGGCTTCTCCAGATATATCACCCCAAAATTTCTACCTTTAAAAATGTTGGCCACAGCATGAAAAATGTCATCAATATCCCTGAGCTGTAAGAGTGAAAGCTGTTATGTTGGTGAGTGTCTTGGTGTGTATGTTTTCACCATAATGAAAGCTTTAAAAAAAAAAAAAATGTTGGCCATCATAGACCTAGGTCTTGTTTTTACCTGGCACCCTCATATATATATGGTGCCATTAAACTTTAATTGGATCTTTAATCAGTTGGTGGGGTATGGGAGTATGAGAAAGAGATGGAAATACTGCTTATAAATGGTTGTTCTGAATCTAACCCAAGAATTTGAGTCACTCTTCATCAAAAATTTTCTATTAATTATTTACCTGCCTATTACTCACTGCAATTGAGTCGATTTGACTCATAGCAACCCCTCCTTGGGTTTCCGAGGTGGTATCTCTACAGAAGTACGTTGCCCAATCTTCCTTCCAAATTACCTACCTATAGACTGTATAAAAACCCATTGCCATCAAGTCTGTTTTGACCCATAGTGGCCCTATAAGGCAGAGTAGAAATGTCCCATAAGGTTTCTAAAGCTGTAAATCTCTACAGATGCAGACTGCCACATGTTTCTCTTGTGGAGACTGTAAGGCTATGTAAAAATAATACGTACCGTCTCTAGCCTCTGTAAACTTGCTTTCAGTAGCATTGATCCAAACAAGTGTATGAAGGGGATTTTTAGAGGCTAAGTATTAAATCTATGAATCTTTATATTGAAAGAGAAGAATTTAAGGTAATACTAATAGATGTATACATTGTAAATTTCTCTTCTAGCTGGAGTAGCCTTCATAGAAACCTTATGTTTTAGGTCACTAAATAAGAGATAGAGATTTACTCCTTAACCTTTAATCTGCCTTCTAAACTACTTCTTCCAGAATCACTAATAAACTGCTGTTACCTAAATCGATGTCATCATCCAGCTATCGCATTAGCAGATTATTCTCAAATCTCTGTCTTTAGTCGTCTTGGACATTCATCTCTGGTGGCTCATTGTGACCTCAGATTCAGCACATCCTAAAGCAAACTCATTTTCTCATCATGTCTCCCTCTTGTCCCTGTCAGGCCTTCTCCGTTCTTCTGTCTGTGTTTCTTATTTAATGGCATCGGCACCCTACTCAGTCAAGCTGGAAGCCAGAAAGTCATCTCTAATATAGTGGGAAACCCACTAGACATGACAGCAGAACAGTATCCTCCTAAGATTGGAGACTTTTTATTTATTTATTTACTTTGAGAATTTTTTTTCTTTAATTGTGATATGGGTGAAATTTTATAGAGCAAATTTATTTTCCACACAACAGTTCATACACATTTTGTTTCATTACGTTCATTGCAATCCCCACAGTATAACAGCTCTCTTCCCACTTCCTCTTTGTGGTTATCTTTTCCCATTGTTGTTCTTTCCTGTGTTTTCCTGCCCTCTGAGCTGTCTGCCTATTTAAATACTGCTTTTCTGATCTCTCCCATGGTTGAGTATTCTAAGGAGTAAACCTATCTGGTCTAAATGTTCACCTTTTACATCTGTCTGTTGTTGGGCTGGAAGTCTCAGGAGTGAGTTCAGTTCCAGGCCCAAAGGGTGACCAGGGGCCATAATCTAGGAGATTTGTTATCAGACCAGTGAGCTTGGTCTTTTTATATGATTTTAGGTTTTGTTCCACATTTTTATCCCACTCTAACCAGGATCTGCTATTTTGATCCTTTTCTGGGTGGTTGACAGTGGTAGCCAGGTACCATCTAGTTCTTCTGGTCTTATGGTCAGGTAGGCTAAGGTTTGCGTGGTCTACTAGTCCCTTGGACTACTTGGTTCCATATGTCTTTGATTTTCTTCATTCTTTGCTCCAGATGAGGAGAGATGAATTATTGCATCTTAGATGGCCCCTTGCAAGCTTTTAAGACCATAGTCACTATTTACCAAAGTGGGATGTAGAACAATGTTTTTGTGTAATATTTTTTGCCAGTTGAGCTTCCTGTCCCCTGTGAACATGGTTCCAAGCCTGTGTGCCCAATGATTCATTCCCTTGGGGAGTTTGGCTGTGGCTGAGAAGTTATCACTTTGTCCCATTAGCTCTATTATATAAATGGACATTCTTATAGCACAGTATGTAGAAATATCATCTGCCAAACTTATGTATGGTCATGGGTATATTCCCTTTTGCACAGCTATACCTGATCATTTAATCTGCCTGCCTATGTTGTTGTTGTTATGTGCCGTTGAGTCGGACCCGACTCATAGCGACCCCTCCTTGGGTTGCCGAGGCAGTATCACTGTGGAAGTAGATTGCCCCATCTTCCTTCCAAGGAGTGGCTGGTGGGTATGAACCGCCAGCCTTCTGGTTAGCAGTCAAGTGCCTTAGGCACTGTGCTACCAGAGCTCCTGTCTGCCTATGTATCCACCTGTAAATTAAATGTTTATTATTACTGATAATGCAGTATTGTGTTTGTAAAAGTGTTTATCTTTGTTGTGTGGACCTCTTGTGCTCAGACTCTCCATGTTTTCCTTTTTATTTTTTTTTTAACATTTTATTGTGCTTTAGGTATAAGTTTACATAGCTAGTTTTCCAGTCAAGAGTTCATACACAGATTGTTCTGTGATATGGTTTCAATGCCCAGAGTGTCAGCACGCTCTCTAATTCCTCCCTGGTTTCATTCATCTGGTTTCTTGTCCCTCCCTATTGTTTCATCTCTGGTTTTGGGCAACTGTTGCCCTTTTGATCCCATATATGGACAGTTTTTTAACCTCTTTGAACTTCAGTTTCTTCACCTGCAAAATAGAGATTAACAAAAAAACAGGAAAGTGATAGTAATTAGATGGAATAATATATTATTAAAACACTTTATATTAGCAATATTAGCATTTAATACTAGTTTCGACTCTTTGATCTTACCCAGTACATTCAGTCATTTAAGTCCTGTGGTTTCTGTGACTGCCTCTTTCTCCTTTGTTTTCAGTGTCTGCCACTCTTAATTAACTTTTAGTGCATCTCCCTTACTTCTCATTCTCACATCTCTATACCATCACTGCCACTCCATTTAGTAACTAAAAAAACACAAGAATATGCCATTTCTTTTCAAAATTCCTCCCCATCTCTCTAAGTTAATGGAACTCTGGTGGCACAGTGGTTGAAGCATTTGTCTGCTAACCAAAGGTCAATGGTTTGAACCCACCAGCCCCTCTGCAGGAAAAAGATGAGGCAGTCTTCTTCAGTAAAGATTTACAGCCTTAGAAACCCAGTGGAGCAGTTCTGCTCTGTCCTAAAGGGTCCTATGAGTGAGAATCAACTTGATAGTAGTAGGTTTTTGGTCTCCTTAGGTTGAAGTTCTAGAACATTAGGCATTAAAGATCTGACATCTGGCCCTAACTAGCCTCGTTGTCCTCTGTGAATATTGGATGAGGATATACTATAAGGAATTGAGACCTCTGGCTTTTCCAAGAAGAGTGTGACCTGAGCCTCAAGAGGCATTACAGTTTAATAAGAGTAAACTATGATAAATTGTGGTAAGTTCTATGATAGAAATTCAGTTTTACAAGTCTTGTTAGAAAGAGAAAAACTTACCCTAACTGTGTGCCTAAGAGAGGGAGGTATTCAGGAAGGATTGGACACAGAGGCAGAATTAAAGTTGAATTTCATTTCTCTGTAGGGTTTAAGAAAGCCCATGTTCTTCATCATTAACCTATACTGCTTCTCAATCTCAAGTAGTAAGTAGGGTAAAAACCAGGAGAATGATATAGAAGCATTAAAGAATGAGCTTTAACAAAGGCATGGAAAAGTACAGCACTTGTGTAAGGAACATTGACCAATAAAGGGTGATAAGAATACGGAGTTTGGTGGTGGGGGCTGGAGCTGAAGAGCACTATTAACCCCCACTGTTAGTCTCTGTTTCTCAAGTCTAAAACAAGATCCTTAGACCATGCTTGTGCCTGTGAATACTTGAATACTCTTATTGTAAATGCTGCTGTGTGTTTTTAAATACCAGTCTCTTTTATTTAGAGCCTCTTACCTGCTTTCTGGTTTCAGAGACATGGTTTCTTTCTGTTGTCATGTCTCCCTCCAGCAAACTTGCTGATTATGGTTTCATTTCCCCTCTGCTGCTTCATAATCTTTTCTTTTCCTTCTCATTTCTTACCATTCATGTGGCTGTCTTTCATCCTGTATAATCATCTGGAGTGTAGAGCCATTTTCTGAGACATTTCGCTTTCTCCCCAAAAAGGGAGATGAATTTTCATTAGTAACACACTTCAGTGGTGACAGTTTCAAACAGAAAGATAAGCATAGGCACATTCCCTACAAGTCTCTGGAATAATTCCTCAGTGTCCATTATTTTCTGAGTATCAAAATGAATTAGTCTTTTCAGTGTCCCAATGAAACTCCCTCCCAAAATTTCCAAGGCAAATGGCCTATTTATCACTCACATGGTATGGAAGACCCTGGAAAGTACTGCCTTTAGGTTGACCTAGTCACGGCCACTTCTTTCTGGTAGCCCCATTGATCTACTAGCTTTAGCAATCTGTACTCATTTGTACCCACCAACTGCCAGCCTAGCCTCAGATGGTAATACACAGAAAGGTTCCCTGCTTATTGTCCGTCAGTACCAACTTCATGTATAGTTACATCTTCCAGCATTGTATCCTAGCTCCTTAGAGTAGAATGGATCTAAAAACTGAGAAAATAGCAGATTTAATATTCAGCAAAAACTCACATCCTAAATTCTAATTATATTGATATATTTGATAAGGGTGATACTGCAATTTAGACTTCATTCACAGATGGGAAAATGGAATAAAGAAAGGACACAGAACTCCACGAGAACTCGTTTACAGCGAGCACCTCAACTACAGTACCAGTAGTTGATTGCTTAGCCATTGCTATGTTGTTGTTGTTGTTGTCATGTGCCCTCGAGTCGGACCCGACTCATAGTGACCCCTCCTTGGGTTGCTGAGGCATTACCACTACGGAAGTAGATTGCCCCATTTTCCTTCCGAGGAGTGGCTGGCTTGTTGGTTTGAACCACCAGCCTTCTGGTTAGCAGTCAAGTGCCTTAGGCACTACACTACCAGAACTCCTAGCCATTGCTATACAAAAGAATAATTTTTGTTCTTTCATAAATATTAGCTATTTAGACTTTATATAAGAATAACTCATGAATATTACATTTCTAAATGAAGCTTACTCACTTTCCATGATATAGACACTGTAATTGCCTACATTGCATTATTTGCTAGTGGGACGACTTTTTTTTTTAATAATAATATTTTACTGTGTTTTTGGTGAAAGTTTGTATAGCAAGTTAGGTTCCTGCTAGGTGGACTTTGACAATTCATTTTAAATTTCCAAATGCAGCCCAGAATAATTTCTAATACTTTGCTGTTATTTTTCTACACAGTTGCCCTTGGACCAGAAAGAAGAAAATCTGACTCAGGAGTTATGCTGCCGACACTTAGGGTCTCTCTGATCCAAGACATGAGGTATTTGTTGTGTACATGAGCAGATGGTGGTAACTTTGAAATACTGATGTGTTTCACCTAAATTAGTTAAAGATGAATGGCTATATGTATTTCATGCTTATGTGTTCTGAAGAAAACATTTTTTTATTTTTTATGGTTTTGTTTATTTCACTTTTACAGTATTTATTTTTTACATTAAATGCAAAGGGAAAGTACAGGTGAGAAGAGTTTTGAAAGCATCCCTAAATTTTACATTCTTTGTTCTGTTTTTTTAAAATACCTGCTGCCCACAGATTCAGACAAGAAAATCTACAAATAATGACAGGTTACTTGGCAGAAAAAATGCTGTCAGGTAGATTTAGCTTGAAGCAAACACAAATCTGAGAGTTACTGCTTCCAGTTACTGGTCTGATAAATCTTTATAAGGCATCAAGATATCTAAACTAGATTTATTGATGAAGAAAGAAGAGGCTTTTTTCTTACAAAAACTTGTAGATACAATACTTAGCCAATTCTTAAAACATATGAGTTTAAGTAAATATTATAACATCTATAAACTTATAACTCTCTTCTCTTATGATGTGCTTTGTTAATGTTAGTTGTGGATGTTTATATGATTTGTAAAGTATTTGTAACTAAAAGCATAGCTCTTATGAGTGGCAGCATAGTTAGTGATAACACGTCCTGGCTTTACATTTATGACTGTGTGACCTCAGATGGGGCAATCTACTTCCATAGTAATATTGCCTTGGAAACCCAAGGAGGGGTCACTATGAGTCAGGTCCGACTCGACAGCACAAAACAACAACAACAACAACAACAATAACCTCAGACAATTTTCATAAATTCTCTATACCTCAGGTTTCCCAGATCTCAAGTAGAAATAGAAACAGTACCTATCTCATAGGATTGTTCTAAGGATTAAATGAGTTAGCCCATGTAAAAAGTTCAGAGAAGTACTTGGTTTGTAGAGTCCGGTAAATGTTGGTGGTTGTTGTGGTTATATAAATCAGTTTATATATTTATGCTGTAAATGTCATTACTCCTTGGTAGATGTTATCTTTATGTGGCTTGTGATTGTTTTTGATAGTTAGCGTAAGAATAGTCATTGTAGCTGTAAGGAGAAAATTATCTTTGGCTCTCTTAACTAAAACATAGAAGCCATGTGTATTCTGCAGTGGTTTTCCAGTAGCCATCATGTTAAGGTGATGGTTTTTGAAAGTTTTGCAGCTGTTACCTCAAGAGCCAAATTTCTGATGTGACCTGATTAGGAGATGGTCATATCTCATAGGCTGACTTACTCCTTCAATTTCCTTCTCAGTTTACTTTTACATACTTAATGTTATTCTGATTTTTTGAGGGTCAGGGTTGCCTGCATAGATTTATTCACTTTTACATCATAAGAGGCATTGTATTTTACTGGTGAAGACCCCAAGCTTTGGAACTGGCCTATAAGGATTGCTTTTTCACTAGCTGAGTACTGAAAAAAAAAAAAAACTTACTGCCATTGAGTCGAATCCAACTCCTAGCGACCTCTTTTTGGGTTTCCGAGGCAGTATCTCTATGGAAGTAGATTGCCCAGTCTTCCTTCCGAGGAGTGGCTGGTGCCTTAAGCACTATGCCACCAGAGCTCCCACTAGTTCGGTAGCCTGGGGAAATTCCTTATATTCTCTGTTTTCCCACCTATAAAATGGGGATAATGCCTTAAAAAGTGCTTATCTCAAAAGTGCTTATCTCAAAAAGAATAATGAGTTAACAGAATAGGTCTGGAAATATATGTATTTATACCACTCATGCATGCATACACAATTTTGTTTATTTCTGGATCTACCTGTCTTTATCTGCGTGCATATGCGTATCTTTTAAACTATGAATTCATACTAATATCTCCCATTCTAGTTAACATTACAGAGATTATTGTAGCCTTTTCCCTCTCCATATTTATCATTTGTTCCTCCAATTATAAGAAATCTATGGCTGTCTACAATATATTTACTTATTTGTACAACTGTAGTATATACATAAGGTTGGCTCAGAATTATTATCCCATACCGCTGTAAGAAACGAGTTTAATAGTAATGTTTGTGTATAGCTCTAGTTTTCTTTGTGTTAGCCTTTTAGTATCCAACCAAAAATCTTTTTTTTTTCCCCAGAAATTTAGATTAATTCATCTTTTTCTCCATCCCCTACAGTGTGGTTATGTTATTCATTTGTGATACAAGTAGGCTCATTTACTACAGTTTATTTTCTGTTTTGGGCTCCCTCCTTACCCTGGTTGATTTTTTTTTTTTTTAGTTTTATTTAAATGCAGTAAAATTTATTCTTTATATTGTGCTATTCTTTGGAGTTTAACAAACATGCAATCACGGTACAAGACAGTTCCATCACCCCAAAAATTCCCTTATACTATACTTTTTTAGTCAGCCCCTCCCCTAGCCCTTACGTCTGACAGTCACTAATATATTTCCAAGTTTTTTCACTAAAGGGACTAGCAACAGTGACACACTGGGAGCAGTGAGCCCAGCTTGCACCCAGATATTAGTTTCTAATACAATTTTTCAATGAAAGGAGCCAAAGCTCCCTAGAGAAGTGGTTGATTGCAGGGCTGAGGCAGGGAAAATACAGGATGACCTAGAGCATCCTGTGGTTCCAGAAAGTACAGAAACTCAGAAAAGGATAGAGTCATGTCAAGAAGGTACAAGAGCCAACTTAAAAGTGTTTCCGATAGCAAAAGCTGGAACAATTTTAACAAAAAAATAATAATGCTAGCATTGAAACAACACACTTAGACAAATTAGATGGTTACGTGCATGTGTGCAGTGGGACAGCTCTTTTTTTTTTTAACAGAATTATTTCACTTAATAAACATGGAAGGAATGAAGGAGTAGAAAATCACCATTAGAACAGCATAATTATAATTGTTGTAGACTAATATGCTAAAACTAGTGTTTGAAAGTTTAAGGAGAAACCAGGATATTCGCATAGTCTCAAAGCATCTACCCCAAGAATTTATTAATTCCAAAGGGAAAATAGTAACTTTACAATGGAGAAAGTCAGCAGATACCACGTTAACCAAGTGATTAAGGTAACATTACTAGATATAAGACATGTCAACATGATGGACCCACTGATACGATACACTGAGAAGAGTATATCACTTCTAACTATTCTTGCCATAAATGCAGAATCTCAATCTACTAACCATAACAAAACATCAGAAAAATCCAAATTGAGGGATGTTCTACAAAATAATTGATCCAGCTCAGCGCTAGTGATCCTTATGCTTATGGAACTAATGTATATTAGTATTCAGACTAATAGTCTACACTTAAATTTTAACTAATAGTACAGGTATCCCCACTTTTTGAAAGTTTGCTTTATACCATTTTGCTTTTTTTTTTTTAATTTTGTGATTTGGGTGAAAGTTTACAGAGCAAATTCACTTTCCATACAGCAGCTCACATATACATTATCTCATGACATTGACTACAATTTCTCACAATGCAACGAGCCCTCCCACTTCCTCCCCATAGTTACCTCTTCCATTTGTCCTTCCCTCCCCTGCACTCCTGCCCCCCTCCCCAAGCTGTCTCCCTGTGCATACACAGCCCTTCTATTTTCCCATGGTTGATCTCTCCAAGGAGTGTATCTACCTAATGTAAATGTTCAGCTCATATGCCTGTCTTTTGTTTGGCTGGAAGCCACAGGAGTGGGCTCAATTCCAAACCTGAAGGGCAGCTAGGTGCCGTAGTCTCAGTGGTTCCATTAGGCTCTATCAGACCAGCAAAATTGGTCCTTTTTTTAAAAAAAAAAATGATTTTGAATTTTGTTCCACGTTGTTTTCCTATTCTATCCAAGATCTCCTACATAGGTTCCCCGCTGAGTGGTTAACAGTAGTAGCTGGGCATCATCTAGTTCTTCTGGTCTCATAGTCATATAGGTTGAGGATCTCATGGTGTACCAGTCACTTGAACTAATTGTTTCCATGTGTCTTTGGTTTTCTTCATTCTTCTTTGCTCTGGATGAGGAGAGACACATTGTTGCATCTAAATGGTCACTTGCAAGCTTTCAAGATCCCAGTCACTACTCACCAAAGTAGAATGTGGAACAGTGTTTTGGGTAGTATGTTATGCCAGTTGAGCTTGATGTCCCCTGCAACTATGGTCCCAAGCCCACAGGTCCGACTACCCCCTCCCTCCAGGTAGCTGGCTGTGGCCAAGAAGTGACTACAACCTTGTGCCTTACAGCTCTACCATGCCATTTCACTTAGGAAAGACCTACGTTAGTATTTGTTTTCACTAACCAAATGAAATCTGCAGAGGATTGTCACTTTTACAAACAAAAGTGGAACTAGCAATCAGCATTTGTTTTGCAGTGAATCATTAAAGAGGCAGGGCATATCCCCAAGAAGTGAGAATGGTGTTGCCAGGCTCCTTCATGAGGGACCTGCAGTCAGCATCTCAACATCAAGCCGCCATAGCTTTGAGCTGTATCTGTAAACACTGAATATTAGTGCTGTTTTGTGTTTTATGTGTTATTTGATAAAATTTAGTAGGTATTTTTTGGGATCTGGGAATGATCAAAAATTTTTCCTTTATGAAGTAATGGTAATTGCATCTTTGCTTTACACCATTTTGACTTATACAAAAGCTTTCATAAAGGACTGTTTTATTTTCTGATAGTGGGAGAAAACTGTATTCTGAATTGGTTAATAGTAAGTCAGACTCTGACTTACATAGTCTGGCACATGACTTTTGTTATGTGCCATCGAGTCGGCCCCGACTCATAGTGACCCCTCCTTGGGTTTCCGAGGCAGTATCACTACGGAAGTAGGATTGCCCAACCTTCCTTCCGAGGAGTGGCTGGTGGGTTTGAACCGCCAGCCTTCTGGTTAGCAGTCAAGTGCTTTAGCCACTATGCTACCAGAGCTCCTTAGTGCTCAGTAAATATTTGTTATGTATAGATTTGCCATGTTTTAAGCTGTGTGTATGTGAGAGAACGGGAGAGAGAGAGTTTATCTACCATTTTTGCATTTAACCTTAACTGATCACTGTCCACACTGCTGTTGAATGGCATTGGGTAGAGTTTTGAAACTTTAGAAAAATAATGATTTGCTAAGATAGTTTTTACTAATCAATTTTAAAATTTAAATAAATAATATGGATGGAGTTTGAAGACACTCTGCTAACTGAAGTGAAGAAAGTCGGACACAAAAGGATAAATATTGAATGACTTACATAAAAAGACAAATATGGAGACTAAAGTTTATTAGTGGTTACTGAGGACAGAGCAGAGGGGAGAAAGAGGGATTAACAGTGATGAAAAATCACATTGATTAAGGGCAGAATTACATAGCCAATTATAATTGCTGTCAGTAAATTATACAATTGTAAAATGTTGAATTGGCAAAGGTTGTGTGTTAGATCTATTTACAACATTGATGAAAAAGAGCACCTGCTGAGGCTTCTTACGTACATCCAAACCCATTAATGGGTTTGGATTCTTGGTTTGGAGGTTTCAGGTCATGGTTTCATGGGACATCCCAGTTGATTAACCTAATAATCATGTTAGTGCTTCTTTTCAGGGAACTCTGGTGGCATAGTGCCTAAGGCATTTGAGTGCTAACCAGAAGGCTGGTGGTTCAAACCCCCCAGCCACTCCTGTGGAGTTTGTTGTATACTGCCTAGGGTCCTAAAAGCTTGCAAGTGGCCATCCAGGGCACAGTGATTGGTCTTTCTTTTTGCCTGGAGCAACAGAGAAAGGACAGTCAGGAATAGGAGAAAGATAAGGAATGTGTAGCTGATTTCCTTCATGAACAATTGCCTCCTTTGCCATGAGACCAGAGAACTAGATGGTGCCCAGCTACCATTACTGAATATTTTGATCAGAGATTCCATAGAAGAATCCTAATAAAAGGGAGAAAATGCAGAACAAAATTTCAAATATTGTGTACTTTCTGGAGCCATGGAGGGTGGATGAACCCATGGAACTGTTGTCTTGAGATTGTTTTTAAACAATCTCTAAACCAAAAATATCCCCTGAAGTCTCCTTAAAAACAAACAACAGTTTAGCTTAACTAATAAACAAGGTGTACCTTGAGCATTATGCCCTTTTAAGAACTGTCTCTATGGGATCAAATTGACAACAGTAATCTAGAAGATGAGAATAGAACTTTTAGGGGCCAATGAGTTTATGTTAATTAGAGAGTAAAAAACTCAGAAAAGGAGGGTAAGAATGGTTGTACAACTTGAAGAATGTAATCAGTGTTACTAAATTGTGTATGTAGGAACTGTTGAATTGGTATATGTTTTTCTGTATATATTCACTACAATAAAAAAAAAATTTAAAGAAAAAAATTTTGCAGTCAGATAATTTGAACATTAAAATAAAAAATAGCAGTACTAGATTATAACCTGAATAAAACAAGATTGTGTAAATTCATGTTGCTGTAATAATAAGTAAGCATATGGAGAAAAGAAGAAGTTTATAATAGAAGTTGCTTAGATACTAACAAATAAAAAAGTACAAGGAATCATAGAACTAGAAAATTTTGCAACCATTGTGGTAATAACTGAGACAGTCATCAGTGTGACATAAAATTAGTATATAAAAGCTGGGTGAATAAGAATTAAGAGAAATAATAAACTATTGTTGTTTTAAGCTATTAAAAAATTTAAAGTAGTAGAATAAACTGGAGAAGTCATATTACTTGGTTTCTTCCTTTTGCAAATGTGGAAAATGAGGCCCAAACAGGTTATGTCTAGGACCAGATAGCCAATTAATGGCAGAAAGACATGAAAGTAGAGCCAAGGTTTCCTGGTGTTTAGTTCAGGACTCTTTCTAATTAAGCATAAGTTTTTAGGATGTACCAGGTCTGCAGAAAAAATGCTGATTATCTAGGCACAAGTAAGTTAGCATTTGTATATAGCTATATATCACCCTAAATATTATTTAGTATAACCTTGGATAGACTACATTTGTTCAAGATACTAAACTAAAAAATTGATGTTCTGTCACTTCTTACTTGAGTGATACTTCAGCTCTCAATTTTCAGACTTTGTCTTACAAAAAAGTCTGAAAAAGACCCCCTGAGTTCCCCAAAGTGATGTTTTGGCCATATGATGGATGCTTTTAATAAAACATGCTTGGTTGATTGTTTTCAAAAATTGTTTAGTAAGGCAGAAAGATGTTAATCAGAAAAAGACAAACCGATTGTCCTGTTACTTAACACCATGCATGGCTGCACGCTTTTAAGGTCTTCATGGACCATGTGCTAAGGTCTTCAGCTTTGTAAGCTCAGAAATGAAATCATTAGTAAACCAAAGTAATTAGATGCTAAAATACTGGCCCCTGCTAACCAAAAGACTTACTTCAAATACCTGTGAGAAATGAGAAAATAGTTGGGTGGGTTTGAGTCATCTGTCCACTCTGATCAAATCATTTGTGGAGAAGAATAAAGTCACAAGAAGCTGATGAAACCACCTTATTATTTTCTTAACAAGATGACTAGATCCTCTTTTTTCAGTGATGTGGATATTCTCTCACTGGAAGCTAGATTAACATAAGAGAGCTGCTTGTGGTCCTCAGAATCATTGTGGAAACCTTGTGCGTGCTGCACTAGTGAGCCTCACGCTCATGGCACTGATGCAGTCTGCTCAGGAAGGCCCTGAAAAACACTCCTGTGTTTCCTCTCTGACCTCTTTATTCTCTGCTTCCATTCTGCCTCTTTAAGATGACTTTTTGTATACTGTTGCTCTCATTCATGATATGTTTACTTCAAAGTGTAACTCTCAGTAGGCAGGCTTATTTCCCTCTTTCCAACTTCTTGGCAAGTACTTCATTGGAGTCCCTAATTGCTACCAGATAATTGATATGGATATTTTTCTTAAAAAAAATACCCAAGTAATCTAAACTTTTTTTTCTAATTGGGACAATTAAAAAAAAACTTTAGGTGATATATATATTTTTTTTT
>NW_006921687.1:7191084-7196303 GCF_000298275.1 Orycteropus afer afer
ACAACCTTGCCCCTTGTCAGCTCTACTATACACCTGGGAATTCTGATCATTCACATAAACTTATAGGACCATTGTCTGCCAACCCTAAATATGTTCTTGGGTACACTCCCCTTTTCATAGACATACCTAATCGTTTAGTCTGTCCACCCATCTATCCATTCATGTGCCCATGTTTGCCTTCACTGACAACGCCGTACTGTATGTGTAAAAGGGTTCATATTTGTTGTCTGTACCTCCCATGTACTTCTTGACTTTAGGTAATATTAAGTCATCTGTCTCTCTGAGCCTGTGCTCTCTGTTGGACATATTCCTCAGTTGCTACCTTCCATCTTTCTAGGTTTATCTCTTAAGGCAAAGACATTGGCAGTTTAGGGACTTTGAGTCCTCATGGTTGTCAAGAGTCTTGGCACTGGATTGCTTAGCAGGTGGAATGAGTCCAGGACAGACATGTCTAAAAGCTATATCCCTTAGTCTTAGTC
The DNA here is from genome assembly GCF_000298275.1 of Orycteropus afer afer. Taxonomy (NCBI): domain Eukaryota; kingdom Metazoa; phylum Chordata; class Mammalia; order Tubulidentata; family Orycteropodidae; genus Orycteropus; species Orycteropus afer. Next base: position 7,191,564 of record NW_006921687.1, read on the forward strand.
TCTCTCTCAGATGACTTTCCGTGGCCTTCATAAATACCAAGTATCACTAAACTATCAATTACAGAATTATTTTATTTTCTCAAAGAGAAAGGGTGGTGGTTGTTGTTGTTGTTAGGTGCCGTTGAGTCGTTTCCAACTCATAGTGACCCTATGCACAGCAGGACGAAACACCACCCAATCCTGCACCAGCTCCATGATCCTTACTATACTTGAGCCCATCATTGCAGCCACCATTGCGATGGCTGCGATCCATCTCATTGAAGGCCTTCCCCTCCTTCGTCGACCCTCCACCTTACCAAGCATGACATCCTTCTCCAGAGAATGGTCCCTTATGACAACATGACCAAAGTACCTACCAAAGTAGGTGAGACAAAGTCTGGCCATTCTCACTTCAAAGGAACATTTCGGCTGCACTTCCTCCAGGACAGATCTATTAGTTCTTTTAGCAGTCCATGGTACTTTCAGTATTCTACGACAGCACCACAACTCAAAAGAATCAACTCTTCTTTGGTCTTCCTTATTCGTTGTCCAGCTCTTACACGCATATGAGGTGATTGTGTCAGGTGCACCATAGTCCTCAAGGAGACATCCTTGCTCCTCAGCAATTGAAAGAATTTCTTTACAGCCAACTTGCCCAGTGCTATACATTGTCTAATGTCCTGACTGATGCTTCTATTGGTGTTGATTGTAGAACCAAGCAACATGAATTCTTTGACAACCTCAATCTTTTCCCCATTTATCGTGATGCTGCTTATAGGTCCAGTTGTGAGGATTTTTGTTTTCTTTATATTGAGATGTAATCCATACTGCAGACTGTATTCTTCAATCTTCATCAGTAAGTGCCTCAAGTCATTCTCACTTTCAGCAACCAAAGTTGTGTTGTCAGTGTATCTCAGGTTGTTAATGAGTCTTCCTCCAATCCTGATGCCATGTTTTTCTTCATGTAGTCCAGCTTCTTGGATTATTTGCTCAGCATACAGATTGAATAAGTATGGGGAAAGGATGCAACCCTGATCCACTCCCTTCTTGATTGTAACTATGCAGTGTCCCTTGTTCTGTTTGAACGACAGCCTCCTGGTCAATGTACAGGTTCCTTGTGAGTACAGTCAAGTGTTCTGGAATTCCCATTCTTCTCAATCTTATCCACGATTTGTCATGATCCACACAATCAAATGCCTTTGCATAGTCAGTAAAACACAAGTAGACATCTTTCTGGTATTCTTTGCCTTGAGCCAAAATCCATCTGACAGCAGCTATGGATATCCTTTGTTCCACGTCCTCTTCTGAATCTAGCTTGCACCTCTGGAAGTTGTCTGTCAATATACTACTGCGACCATTTTTGAATTATCTTCAGTAACATCTTACTTGTGTGCGATATTAATGATATTGTTCCATAATTTCCACGTTCTGTGGGGTCACCTTTCTTTGGAATGGGTACAAATATGGATCTCTTCCAGTCAAGTGGCCAGGTAGCTGTCTTCCAAATCTCTTGGCACAACCAAATATTTCCAGTGGGGCATCCGTTTGTTGAAATATCTCAATGGGTATTCCATCAATTCCTGGAGCCTTGTTCTTCGCCAGTTTCTTCACTGCAGCTTCACCTTCCTCCTTCAATATTATTGGTTCTAGATCATATGCCACCCACTGAAATGGATGAAAATCAACTATTTCTTTTTGGTACAGTGACTCTGTGTATTCTTTCTATGTTCTTTTGATGTTTCCTGCATCATTGAATATTTTGCCCATAGAATTTTTCAGTATGCAACTCGATGCTCAAATTTTTTCCTCAGTTCTTTCAGCCTGAGAAATGCTGACCATGTTCTTCCCTTTTGGTTTTCTAACTCCAGGTCTTTTTGCATATTTCATTATAGTAATTGACTTTGTTGGCTTGAGCTGCTCTTTGAAATCTTATGTTCAGCTCTTTTATCTTGTCATTTCTTCCATTTGCTTTAGCTACTCTCCACTCAGGGGCAAGTTTCAGAGTCTCTTCTGTCATCCATTTGGGTCTTCTCTTCTTCTCTTTTTAGTGACCTCTTGCTTTCTTCATGGATGATGTTCTTGAAGTCTTCCCACAATTCTTCTGGTTTTTGGTCATTGGTGTTCATGCCTCAAATCTATTCTTTAGATGTTCTCTAAATTCAGGAGGAATATATTCAAGATCATATTTTGGCTCTTGTGGACTTTTTTTTAATTGTCTTTAACTTCAAGTTGAACTTGCATATGAGCAGTTAGTTGATGGTCTGTTCCACAGTCAGCTCCTGGCCTGGTTTTGGCTGAAGATACTGAGCTTTTCCATCTTGCCACAGATGTAGTCAATCTGATTCCTGTGTGTTCCATCTGGCAAAGTCCACATGTACAGCCACCATTTGTGTTGAAAAAAGGTATTTGCAATGAATAAGTCATTGTTCTTGTAGAATTCTACCATGCGATTTCCAGCATTATTTCTGTCACCAAGCCCAATTTTCCAACTACTGGTGATTCTTTTTTGTTTCCAACTTTTGCATTCCAATCATCAATGATAATTAAAACATCCTGATTGCATGTTGGGTCAATTTCAGACTTCAGAAGTTAATAAAAATCTTCAATTTCATCATCTTTGGTTTTGGTGATTGGTGCGTAAATTTGAATGATAGTAGTATTAATGGGTCTTCCTTGTAGGCATATGGATATAATCCTATCACTGACAGCATTGTACTTCAGGACAGATCTTGAAACATCTTTTGTGATGATGAATGCCACGCTATTGCTCTTCAAATCGTCATTGCTGGCATAGTGAATCATATGGTTGTCTGATTCAAAGTAGCCAAAACCAGTCCGTTTCAGCTCACTAATGCCTAGGATATCAATCTTTATGCATTCCATTTCATTTTTGACAACTTCCAATTTTCCTAGATTCATACCTTCTACATTCCATGTTCCAGTTATTAATGGATGTTTGCAGCTGTTTCTCCTCAATTTGAGTCATGCCACATCAGCAAATGGAGATCTCGAAAGCTTTATCTTATTGATAAGAGTAAAGCTGGTTGTACTCTGATGATGCAGCTCTTTTCCAGTCCTGTTTTGAGAGCCTTCTAACCTAAGTGACTCATCCTCCTCCTCTGTATTGGACGGTGTTTCCAGGTTATTCATAAAGTTGTGCAGTAATATATTAGACAGTGTTTCTCTGCTACTCATAATTTTTTCCCTGGCCAATTCTTTGAGAATTTGATGGCTTCTTCCTTCTTCCTAGTCTGTCTCAGTTTGCAAGCTGCACTCAAACATGTGCACCATATGTACCCCGCTGGGTTTGAAACACTGGTGGCATAGCCTCAAGACTCACAGCAACACATCACCACAGTAAGACAAATCGACAGACAAGTTTATCTCCCTTATCTGTTCAAAACCTCTCCAACCTCCCTTTACCTGGATCCCTACTGCTGCCTCCTCGCTCTTTCCCAGTCCCCCTGGCCTTTTCCTGTGCTTTGCCCCCACTTTCCCACCTTGCCACTTTGAGGCGTAGCCTGGGTTCCCTCCCCTCATCTGGATCCCTGTGACTGACTCCTCGCTCTGTCCTGGACCTCCTGGCGTTTTCCTTTCCTTTTCCCCACTTTCCCGCCTTTCTGCTTTGGGGCATGGCCTGGGTTCCCTCCCCTCACCTGGATCCCTGTGGCTGATTCCTCAAGAGAAAGGCTAGGAACAATAAAAAATACTACAGATAGTCTTTATGAAAAAGTTTCATCATGACGTTACCATTATTTCCAGTTTCTTTCCAGAGTAGCCCTGTAGCTGTTCAAACTTTATTCTTAATGAGAAAATGTTATTAATAATTAGGGGCATACTAGAATATTACATGAGCTAGCAGATTGTGAGCACTATAAGTAAGGAGCTCTGGTGACGTAGTGCCTAAGGCATCTGAGTGCTAACCAGAAGGCTGGTGGTTCATACCCACCAGCCACTCCTCGGGAGGAAGATTGGGCAATCTACTTCCATAGAGATATGCCTTGGAAACCCAAGGAGGGGTCACTCCAAGTCGGAATCAACTTGAGGGCAGTGAGTTATTCTTGCTCTAAGGTTACCTTTTGTGTCTCATTAGAAGCAAATCGTTTCTGCTTCTCCTTTCATGTCTGCTGTTTCTCCTCTCTCTCCTTCCTTTTGCTTCTCTATTCTTTCATCCTCTTCATTTCCCTTTCCTTCTCTTCATGCTTTATTGTGCACAAGATTGCCCAAGCCCTGGCTTTAATATCACTTCTTACTTGAACCATTTACAAAAGCTAACTTGGTTTTCCAGTGTACTGATTCTTGGTGTTTAAGAAAAAAAATTAACTGGCTTAGTTTAAATCAAGTATGTGCCACTTATCCAGTCAGTTCTAGCTGAGGAATTAAAAGTGTGGTTCTTACCCTTTGAAGGCATGGTGGTACCTGGAGTTTTTCTTCTGGGTCTGTGGAAGAAGAACTTCTCTGAGAAGAGAATATATGCCAGGAAGAAGTGATTGATAGATAATAGGTGACATGTCTGAAATAATACATAATATCTCTATGATCTTGGGTAGGTCATTTAGTCTCTATGAGTCTCAGTTTTCTCATTGTTAACTTACAATAATGATGATCTCTCACCCTTACCAGTAGTTGTGACAGTTGGGTAAGACAAAGCACATAAAAATGCTTCTACATTTACCTCAAGTAGATACACTCTTTGGAAAGAACAATCATGAGAGAAAGAAGGGCTGCTTATGCACAGGGAGACAGCTCAGGGGGCAGGAG
>NW_006921687.1:7200290-7200888 GCF_000298275.1 Orycteropus afer afer
TTGTTTAGCTCTTCTGCATCTTTGTTGAGTTTCTTTCCAGTTGTTCTATCTTTCAAAGAAAGTGGTGTATTAAAGTCTCCCACTACGAGTGTGGGTGACTGGGATCTTAAAAGCTTGCAAGCGTCCATCTAGATGGAACAATGGGTCTCTCCTCGTCCAGAGCAAGAAGAATGAAGAAAATCAAAGATTCGAGGAAATAATTAGTCCTAGCAACTGGTACACCATGCCATCTGCAGCCTATACGACACTGAGACCAGAAGAACTAGATGGTGCCTGGCTACCACTATCAGCCACTCAGAGGGGGAATCTATGTAGGAGATACTGGATAGAGTGGGAGAACAATGTGGAACAAAACTCAAAATCATTTGAGGGAAGAGAAAGGGGACCAGGTTTGCTGGTCCAATAGAGCCTGGTGGAACCACTGAGACTGTGGCCCTTAGCTGCTCTTCAGGTCTAGAGTTGAACCCACACCTGTGGCTTCCAGCCAAACAAAAGACAGGATTATATATTGAACATTTACCTGAGGTAGATACACTCCTTGGAGAGAACAATCATGGGAGAAAGAAGGGCTGTTTATGCACAGGGAGACAGCTCAGGG
>NW_006921687.1:7202118-7219635 GCF_000298275.1 Orycteropus afer afer
CCTTGGAGAGAACAATCATGGGAGAAAGAAGGGCTGTTTATGCACAGGGAGACAGCTCAGGGGCCAGGAGTGCATGGAGGGATGGACACAGGGAAAAGGTAACTATGGGCAGGATGTGGGGGGAGCTGTTGCATTGTGGTAAATTATTGTCAATGTCATGAGACAAAGTGTATATGAACTGCTGTATGGAAAGTGAATTTGCTCTGTAAACTTCCACTGAAATCACAGTAAAAAAAAAAAAAGCTTCTACATTTAAAAGCTTTTATATCAGAGTTAGAAACCAATCAAATTCTTTAAACTACATTATATATGTTTATTTGTAAATTAACAGTATCTTTTTTGGAAGCAATACTTGTGTGATATTATACTCAATGCCAAAGAAATTGCCTATAATAAATTTCTCCATTAAAAAACATTGAAACTATATAATTACACAGCAAATTAATCTTTCACCTTTTTACAGATGTATGATTTATTGACAGCAACTACAGTTATCGCCTGTATATCCCACAGCAAATATTTTTTAATTGGATTAAAGTTCAGTAACATGATACATATAAATTGTTTTGAAGCGTACAATTAGATACTATAGATTTATTCGGCAGGACTTTCTGAGTTCTTATTTTATGCTAGAGACATTATACTAGGCCCTATAAAGGTACAGAGAAGGAAGCAAGGCTAAGAAGTATTGGACTCCTTGTCCCCAGGGAGCTTATGTTGAACTGAGAAAAATTTATACCAAAAGATGATGATGAAAGTACTAGGAATTATGATGATAAGTGATAGATTAGACTCTCACTCACTGACTCACTGCCATAGAGTTGGATCCGACTCATAGCGACCCCTCCTTTAGTTTCCAAGGTGGTATCACTACAGAAGTAGATTGCCCAACCTTCCTTCCAAGGAGTGGCTGGTGGGTTTGAACTGCCAGTCTAGAAATCCATAAATTAGAGAGGTCGTTGAAGGCTATCATGGTCAAAGAAAACTCCATAGTAGAAGCTGGGATATCAAAGACTAATAGAATCAAATAAGCTAAAAGAGAGTGCTTCAGGTAATGGGAAGCAAAGTCGAGTAAATCAGACTCCCTTGAATGGTACATGTTTTTTGTTAATAGGAAAATAATATTGGAAAGGGTGAAGCTGAGCAGTAGAAGAATGCCAGCCTGAACAGTTCAGGCTGTATCCTATGCACTCTTGAAAGTTTTTGAATAAAGGAACAACATTAAGTAGACAATATTTTAGGCAGATTGATTTCTCTGGTGCCAGAGAACAAGAGGAGCTTGAGAAAAGTTTGGAGGCCTCATCTCTAAAAAAACACATGCCTCCTTCCAGAAAAATTAGCAGAGATACTTCTGTGATGAGAAAGCTGACTGGTACCTAAAATACGTTTCACTTTATTTCATTCCTTCTCAATTTCCTGAAACACAGATTTTTTTTTTTCAAATTACAGTTATTTTTCCCTTTGCCGTTTTTCACGTACCATGTCTCCAGATATTTAAGTCCAGAATAAAACTAATTTCAATAGATTTTACTGTGTTTGAGTAGGGAGAATACTTAAGAGAAGATTAACATCATAAATAATTAGCAAACTTCATATAGATTCATTTTTAATTAATACATTTTGATTCATCTTGGTCCTCTTATTTAAGCTGTAACATGGCACTGTACTCACAGGAGTACCTCATAAATACTGTTGAACATTAAGTACTTGATTGATAAGTACTTTCTCCCCATGTGATCATGTGTAATGGTATTAGCTCTTTAAAATAAAAAGTCTTGTCAAAATAAATAAAAAGTTTGTGATAGATTCTGAAAGTTCTTAAAAGTGAGGTAATGTTAGCTAAACCCCACAAAAATCGCAACAGAATTTTTTATCTCCTCATCTGACTTACTTTTAAGCCACTTTTTAGGGTGTCTGTATGATAAAAAATGCTTTACATCTTGTTTCTCAAGGGTGTTTGATCATACATCATCACTGAAGGTTGAAGGCCTGAATCTTCAGAACCAAATATTTGAACAAGAAAAGGGAGTATGAGAGAGTGTCACAGAGACAGAATGCGAATGTATATGTTTTGCATGGAGGATATCCTTTAATCTGAACACTTAGAATCAGCAGAGAAAAGAGTCGTTACAGTATTTATTAGAGCCATGATGAGTCATTTCCGATATAAAAATAAAAAAGGAGGGGATGGTGGGTCACAGAAACAAAGACTTTTCAGTGACTCACTATAGTGGTTGTACAGTTACCACCCTTGACCTTCCTGCCATTTCTTTTCCCCCTCAATGAACAGAAAAAAGCATTTAGAAACATAAATTCAGTCCTGTTGGGTATAGCATTGACATTTACACAGAATACAAATTCATACATGTATGTAACATTTATAGGTATTTGACTACACTTTTTTTGTAGCCACACAATTTTCCAAGTCTTCTCCAACTTTGAAGAAATTTTAATTTGTCAGTGCAGTAAAGCTTATCTTCTCCAATGCCGTAGAAAGTAAGATTTCATATTTTCCATATGCTGTCCAAGATTACTTGAAAAATGATTCAGTAAAGTGTGGCAGATATTTCATTAAACTACAGAACAACTTCGAATAAGTTTGAGTAAGAACTTGAATATTCAACCTGTCTTACTACTTTTGTTTTCCTGACCATAAGAAATAACTAAATGTCAGCTTACAGATGTCTGTGGTCTAAAACAAGGATGTAAAGCCTGAAAGAGTGAATGGGTATTAAAAGCTTTGTCTTAGGACTTTGTACTTGTGTTGTAAATGGTAATTTAGATGTGGGACTAAATTTATGATTCAGATATAACCTTTAAAGATTTAATCAACATAAAATGTGTATTATCCCCTACTCCCTTTAAGGATAAAAGAACTGTACCAAGTGCTGTAACTCTAGTTCTTTTCAGTTTGAAGTTGTCTTCAGGATTTACATCTTTGCTGTTGCTGCTGTTCTTTAGGCATATTCAAAACATGAGTGAGATCAAGACTGATGTCGGACGAGCTCGGGCATGGATAAGACTGTCCCTAGAAAAGAAGCTCTTGTCCCAGCATCTCAAGCAGTTGCTTTCTAACCAGCCACTCACCAAGTAAGAGATTTCCTTTCAAGACATTTCTGTTTCAGTGACTTCTGTGCGTTCAGAGTCCGTTGTATCAACTGACAGAAACTGGCTTCTTAAGTATGAATTGCTGATTCCTGAGTACATACATTCTTTCCTAACAGGTATAGGAGCTTCAGAAACCATACATCTTGACATAATACTCAGTCATGTCTAGGACGGCACAACAGATTTCACAACGAAAGGCCAGACTGTGCCCATTGAATCTGAAAAAAAAAAAAGCTAACTGGTCCACACAAGCTAATAACAGCATTAAAAAGACGGGTTGAACTAAGTAAACCTTGCATAATACTGGAAAGGTCACAACAGAAACCTGGAGTAGCAAAAAAAACAGCACTCACCAAAGACCAGGCAGGTTGTGGGATGACATCCAGGACATCATACGGGAAGAAAGCAGAAGGATGTTACAAAGATGGAAAGAAAGGCAAGACCAAATGGGTATCAGAACAGCCTCTGAAACTTGCTCTTAAAAGGAGAGTAGCTATTCTCTATAATATAATGCTATTACATACACAACACTGAAGTACCACTACCACCAAATACCAGGCTTCAGATTAATGCATAGACAGGTGAGAAGAGCAGGTGAGAGTAGGCCAACAGGAATACACCCTACCCAAGGATAGATTTGGCTGAAGATAATGTTACATGTGCACTTGTACTACAAAATTAGACACATACATTATAGAAACAACAGAAGACAGGGTTGGAATAATTTCTCAGAGACAACCAAACATCTTGCAAGAGAGAATCAACAGGCCTGAGGGCTCGAGACCATAGTCTCAGGGGACGTCATGCTCAATTGGCACACAAAGTTCATAAAAATTTTGTTCTACAACCTAATTTGGCAAATAGCAACTAGGATCTTAAAAGCTTTCAAGTGGCCATCTAAGATGCAACTATTGGTCTCCTCTTATCTGGGGCAAAGAAGAGTGAAGAAGATCGAACTCATCTGGAAACAATTAGTCCAAAGATAAGAAGGACAACGAGGACCTCAGCCTCCATGACCTAAGACCAGAAGAACTAGATGGCCTGGCTCTCAATGCCAGCTACTCAAAAAGGGATCAAATCTGGAGATCTTGGATACAGTGGGAGGAAAAATGTGGAACAAAATTCAAAAACATAAAAATGACCAGAATTGCTGATCAGAGAGAGACTGGTGGAACCCCCGAGACTATGGCCCTGGGTTACCCTTCGGGCCTAGAACTGGGCTCAGTTAAATGGATTGGCTCTCAGCCCAACAGTAGAAAAACCTTCATACAAAACACCTACTCCAGGTTGATGGATCCACCTACTCTAGAGAGAAGTACCCCTTGGATCAATCAGCCATGAGACACCAAAGGGGTAGCACTCATATAGAGGGAAAGCTGGACAGACAGGAATGCATGGATAAGAAGGTCACAGGGAGGGGGTGGTCATAGAGGGAAGAGGGAAGGAGAGTTTATTACAGTTGGGGATGGTAATCGGGGCTGTGGAATAGATGTGTATGAACTGTTGAATGTAAAACAAGTTTGCTATGTAAATCTGCACCCAAAACACAATTGGAAAAAAGAGAGAGTAGCTAAAGTGAATGGAAAAAATGATGAAGTAAAAGAACTGAACTGAAGATTTCAAAGGGCAGCTCAAGAAGACACAGTAAAATATTACAATGAAATGTGCAAAGGCCTGGAGTTAGAAATCCAAAAGGGACAGAACTGAAGAAAAAATCCAAGTCTTAAGTTGCAATACTGAAGAAACAAGATTGAACCATGTAGGAAGCATCAAAAGCAAATGGAAGGAATACACAGAGTCACTGGACCAAGAAAAATGGGTTGATGTTCAAACATTTCAAGAGGTAGCATATGATCAAGAACCAGTGGTACTGAAGGAAGAAGTCTAAGCTGCACTGAAGGAATTGGTTTTAAAAAAAAAAAAAAAAACCTCCAAGAATTGATGGAATACCCATAGAGATGTTTCAACAAAGACTGCAACAGTAGAAGTGCTCACTTGTCTATGCAAAAGAAATTGGAAAACAGCTACCTGTACAACTGACTGGAAGAGATCCGTATTTATGCCAATTCAGAAGAAACGTGATCCAACAATGTGAAAATTATTGAACAGTATCATTAATATCACACACAAGTAAAAGTTGGCTAAAAATAATTCAAAGGCTGACATACATAGACAGGGAACTGCCAGAAATTCAAGCTAGATTCAAAAAAGGGCATGGAACGAAGGTATATCATTGCTGACAACTAACTGGTCTCATGAGGAACCTGTGTATAGGCCAAGAGGCTGTCATTCAAACAGAACAAGGGTTGTGTGGTTTAAACTCTGGTTTAAAATCAGGAAAGGTATTCCTTAAGGTTGTATCCTTTCAGCATACTTATTGAATCTGTATGCTGAGCAAATAATTAAAGAAGCTAGGCTATATGACCACCAGCCACTCCTCGGAAGGAAGATGGGGCAATCTACTTCCGTAGTGGTACTGCCTCGGAAACCCATGGAGGGGTTACTATGAGTCGAGTCCAACTCCACGCCACATAGCAACAACAACAACAGGCTATATGAAGAAGAATGTGGCATCAAGAATAGAGAGACTCATTAACAACCTGCAATATGCAAATGACACAATCTTCCTTGTTGAAAGTGAAGAAGACTTGAAGCACTTACTGATGAAAATCAGAGAGTACAGACTTCAGTATGGATTACATCTCAACATGAAATAAATAAAAATTCTTGCAACTGGTGCAATAAGCAACATCATGATAAAGAGAGAAAATATTGAAGTTGTCAAGGATTTCATTTTACTTGGATCCACAGTCAACACCCATGGAAGCGGCAGTCAAGAGATCAAATGACATATTGCATTTAGCATATCTGTTGGCAGAGAATTCTATCTAATGTGTTAAAGAGCAGCAAAGATGTCACTTTGAAGACTAAGGTGCAGTTGACCCAAGCCATTGTCGTTTCAGCAGCCTTATATGCATGTGAAAGTTGAACAATGAATAAGGAAGACTGCAGAAGAACTGATGCATTTGAATTGTATTGGCAAAGAATATTGAATATACCATGGACTACCAGAAGTACAAACAAATCTGGTTTGGAAAAAGTATAGTCAGAATGCTCCTTAAAAGTGAGAATGGCCAGACTTTGTCTCTCATACTTTGGTCATGTTATTAGGAGGGTCTAGTCCCTGAAGAAGGATATCATGCTTGGTAAAGTAAAGGTCAGTGACAAAGAGGAAGGCCCTGAAGGAAATGGATTGGCACAGTGGCTGCCTTAAAAAATGGGCTTAAACATAGCACTATTTTGAGGGTGGTACGTGACTGGGCAGTATTTGATTCTGTTGTACACAGTGTTGTGAGTTGAAATCAACTTGAATACCCCTAACAGCATCAGCAACATTTGAGTGCCTTAAGACAAGGTATTTCTTTGCATGTTTTCCCATCTATAAAAGGAGAACGCTGATAGACTTACTTACCTCATATGGTGATCATGAGGATTAAGTATATTAATACGTATAAAACACTTAGTACAGTGCTTAAATACAAGTGTTCAATAAGTTACTTACTGCTTTTAGTAATAATGGTGGTGGTATTAAATTCTTCCTAAACTATTTTTAATAGCCACACAGTATTCTAACATGTGTCTACCATGATATATTTTCAGTTAAAACACTTCAGCGGACATCTGCAAATAAATCTTTGCCCACATCTTGTATTATATCCTTAGGACTGAGTCCTAAAAGTAAAATTCATGAGTCAAGGGGTATAAAGTAATTATTGCCAGCACATTGCTTTCCTGAGATGTTCACTCCTACAGGCTGTGAGAATTACTATTTATTGCCCCCTTTGTCATCATGGATCATCACTATTTAAATCTTTACTGGCATGACAGACAAGCTGGATGCATGGTTTTGTTTTGTTTTCTTTAATTACTAGTGAGGTTAAAAATGTATTATATATTAACTGTTTATATGTTCATTTTTGTGACTTTTCTGTTCTTTCAGGATTAAAGTGCCTACCAAGAGGTTGTCTAAGTGGAGGTAGTTTTTAATGGAAGGTGTAAAGAAAAGCATGAATGTAGTATGCTATTGTCTGAGGTTTTGTGCTTGTCTTACCCCTTCCTAGGAAGCTTTATAAGCGGTATGCTTTCCTACGTTGTGAGGAAGAAAGAGAGCAGTTTCTTTACCATCTTCTTTCCCTCAATGCTGTGGACTATTTCTGCTTCACCAGTGTGTTCACCACTATCAGTAAGTCTGGAGAATTGACCTGTTAAGTGAAGAATTTCTCGGGTGACTAGTGGAATAAAACAATTTATATGTTTAACAGCCAGTCATACCATAGTGTAGTGAGATAGGCACCATGTGCACCACCCAGCTCACCATTTAGGAATGGACATTTTCCAGTTGCTAGAACTGCTTCCAGAAGACAGCCCTCAGAAGTCAGCCCTTGTGGAGGTTGCCTCACTGAAGAAAACTTCTTTAACTACTTTACCTGAAGTGATTCATTTTTCCAATGGCAGCCAGACCCCAGTAACTGAGCTAAGAGCTGTCCCAGAGCTCACGATGAGGTCAGCTGAGGACTTCGTTGAGCCTGCATTGCAGCCAACTTCTCCCTTCACCAATCCTGCTTCCTTCTATATGTTGACCCCACAAATACTCTCTAATACACATTCTGCACGTTAATCTCTGACTCAGATTCAGCTTCCCAAGAAATTCAGCCTGTAATAGGAAGTCCTACCCTAGGATACTGTGAAAATAAATGTTTTATTACAGATATCCCCTATCACATCTAAAAACATAGATTCAGATAATGAGTATATGATAATAAACATCAGTTAAACTTTGATGATTCAGAAAGATCTATAGTGGGATGACAGGCATCCTGGTGGCACAATGGGTAAGCATTTAGCTGCTCACCAAAAGATTGGCAATTTGAATCTACCAACCACTCTATGGGAGAAAAGACCTGGATATTTGCTCCTATTAATATTACAGCTCAGGAAACCCTATGGGGCAGTTTTACTCTGTCATACAGGGTCACTATGAGTCAGAATTGACAGCACACAGCAGTGGGAAGACATGCTGACTAAAGATGTATTCTTAATAGAATGTTGAATTACAACATTTACTCTATTTACCATTATTAATGTGAGTTCTGGTGGCACAGTGCCTAAGGCATTTGACTGCTAACCTGAAGGTTGGTGGTTCAAACTCACCAGCCAATCTGAAGAAGGAAGACTGAGCAATCTACTTCCGTAAAGATTTACTGCCTCGGAAACCCAAGGGTGGTCACTATAAGTCGGAATCGACTCAGTAACGGTGGTTTTCTTTTTGTTTTTTTTTAAATGCATGTTTGTAGTGGTCTCCCTTCCCTTCTTTGGTGAATTTTCACTTCTGGTGGCATAATACCTAAAGCACTTGACTGCTAGCCAGAAGACTGGTGGTTCAAACACACCAGCCACTCCTCAGAAGGAAGGTTGGGCAATCTATTTCTGTAGTGATACCGCCTCGGAAACCCAAGGAGGGGTCGCTATGAGTCAGGTCCAACTCAACAGCAGTGAGTTTTTTGAGTTTTTATAGGTTAGGAATTGTGTTCAGCCACAAGTATCAGAAACTTGAGAAACAGTGGCTTAAAGAAATTAGTAATTGTGTTTTTCTTATATAATAATGAGAAGTCTGAATGTAGGCAGTCCACAGTGCCATCATGGACCCTTTCCTCTTAGAATCATTCAATGTGGGCTAATCAACTCATCATCATTTGATGGCTGTTCTTCTGAACCAGCTTCCAGCAGAAAGGAGGAAGAGAAAAGGATCTATGTTAGAAAAGCATTATTTTCCAAGAAATTCCAATAAATATCACCAGCATTTTACTGACCAGAACCATGTGGATTTTGGCTTTTTAGTCTGTGTGGTAAAGGCAGACAAGGAGAAGGGACATTGGAATGGATATTAGAATGGAGGCGTATCTAAGATATGGTGCCACTTGAAGGTGGTGTTACTGAGCAGTTTCTATTAACCATTATGGTTTTCATCATAAGCTGTGATGGGTCATCCAGCAAGTTAAAACTTTAAGGAAAGCCTCTATGAGTCAAGTCGGACTGTGTGATCTTGCTCTGTTGGGAGTAGAAAGAGAAGAAGCTGAAAAAAATGACTTTGAGCATATCATAGACCAGTTTTCATCAGTGAAAACAAGGGTGATGCAGTTATCATTTACATGTAGTGCCATAATGTGTTAAGTAAAAGATTAACAAGCTTGACTTGTATTTTTGAGCTGGTATTATGTTAGTGTTATCTAAAAGACGGGTGTCAGATGTTTGGACAAAGGGCACGATTTCAGTGCTTTCACTATTTTCCATAGGTAGACCTTTTTATCATATCAACCTATGATATTTGTCAAGCTTAGGAGCTCTACTGGTGCAGTGGTTAAAGCATTGGGCTGCTAACCAGAGGGTCAGTAGTTCGAACCCACCAGCTTCTCCATGAGAGAAAGATGAGGCATTCTGCTTCTGTGAAGATCTGCATCCTTGGAAATCTTATAGGGCAGTTCTGCTTTGTCCTACACAGTAACTATGAGTTGGAATTGACTCCTTGGCAGTGAGTTTAGCTTCATTGTTTTTGTTTTTAAAAGTTATCTGCCAAGCTCCTATTATTTGTATCAGTAGTTATAAGAATCTAAGGTGTTACATACAGTTTTAAAAGCAAAGGATTAACAGCAGAGGTAGTTAATATTCCTTTGATCCTTACTCCTTGTATGTGCAGGTCTCTCATCTGAGCAACTCTTTCAGTTTGAGGAATTGATAAACTTAATGAAAGAATGCAAAAAGGACTTGGGGGTGGCATCTTCCCCTGACATCCTCTAACTTCACAAGGGGGAGACACCAACAGCCCAAAGCTGATTCCTATGAGGCCAGACATGCCACCACCGTCCAGACTTTTTATCAATTCTGATACTAGCTGTCTCTCCCATGCCACTTACTGCTTCTCTGCTGGGTTCATTAATTCATTATAATGACCACACAGAACTCACAGACAATACTCACAATTATGGAGTTTATTAAGGAAGTAACAGACTAGAATTCAGGTTCACAAATGCTCTCAGGATATAATTCTTTTTTCAGGACAGTGTCCTTTTTGCTCTGCCCTCACATACCCTTCTCTGGCCCTTGGCCCCTTGGCCTGGCCAGGCAAGTGTTACAAAGCTCTGTTGGCTCTAGCAATAGGTGAACGTAGTGCACACCTCTCCATCAGCAAGCCTCCTGACCAAAGATACTGGATTTCTTGCTCCGAGGGCAGCATAGCCACTGCTCTGACTTGTGCTTCTTGCTGCTGCTGCCATCGCTGCCGCCGTCTCTCTACCGGTCTTTCTACCAAGGATATCCAGTGCAGGCATCTTGGATCCAAGGATGCACTCCACTCCACCTCCAGCTCTTCACTCTTGATGGCTGTGAGATAGATCCTCCTTTCTGGCTCTCGGAAGGCTCATTTTAAGCCTAGCAGAATGATAAAACTAACCAGTACCTACATTAAGGTTCCATACACCTTGTTTTCTTGGTCCCACCCCTACAAAGCTCCCAGGTAACCTTATTTACATTACTAACAAACTATCCAGTCCCCTTGATGAGCCACAAACACCTTATTTTTCCACAGCTCCACCTAGTAATCTGGTGGAAGTCACAAACACTATGGCTAGAAGAGCCTTATAATTCACTGCATCACAAAGAAGAATTTTGAGTTCAATAATATTGCTCTTTTTATACTTTATTGAAGCCACTGTTGTGTGTCTGTGGGCCCTTTGCAGCCAGAGAACTGTTGACCCCAAACAGGCCTTTTTCTGTAGCTTTACTATTTCTATCAAAGCAAGAAATGAGAGAACCTTCTGGCACCTAAAATAAAGTCTTAGCTAACCTCTTCTGCTTTCAGTTTCAAAAACCATTTGATTCTTATGATTACTAAACCATGAAAGCATGGCCTTTTCTCTGACATTTTCCTTTCCTTCAGTCAAAATCAAAGAGTAGAAAAAGGAGGTTATTCACCCAACATAAGGAAAGTCATTTATGTAAAATTAGGGAAACGAACCGTTTATCCCATTTATTTCTCTCATTTAAGAGTGCATTGAACCTTGAACTCATATTGTGAGATTGTATCTAGACACCGTCCAGTAAATGTTTTTAATCCTATGTGTGGATCTTTCAAGGGGGATTTCTAGCACTCGCTTGTGATTGAATGAGCAGAAATCCCAAGGATACTAACAAAAAAACATTTATTTCATCCTGCTAAGACAAAAAGTGTGGGTCTGATGAAAAAAGAAAATAAAATGCTACTGTGTTTAAAACATCCCCATTTTTTTTTTCTGAAGAGAAGGAAATGTAATGTCTTTGTTGTGCTTTCACATTTGAACAGGACAGTGATAGGACAGTGACATCTAGTGGTGTGCCTTTTGAAGACCTTGAGAGAGAAAAGGTTTCATCATCTTGATCGTTTCCCTGCAGTTGCTCTTGTACATGAATCAGTCACCTTAATAGCTTTCCAAGTCATGGTTTATTTACATACGTTATGTTACGTCCAGAATGGAGATCCCAAAAGCAACAGTAAAGAAATACCCAGAAGTCATCCATCCTTTTCATTAAAAAATCATAACAGTAATTATGCTTATTTGTAGCATAATCTGGTGGCATAGTGCCTAAGGCATTTGACTGCTAACCAGAAGGCTGGCGGTTCAAACCCACCAAACACTCTTCAGAAGGAAGGTTAGACAATCTACTTACGTAGTGATACTGTCTCAGAAACCCAAGGAGGGGTCGCTATGAGTCGGAAATGACAACAGCAGTGAGTTAGGTTTTGGTATTTGATTTTGATACAAAATTAATTTTCAAAAGCATTAAAGCAATGAGAATACTGTATAGTATAGTCATCGTTCATGTCTTCAGGTACTCTGGTGTTAATGCCTGTGAGATTGCTTACAAATTTAGTAGTGATGTGTATTTGTGGTGATAGCATTGCCATACATACATGGTGATGTATATGCCATGGAAACCACTGCCACAAGTATTGGTACTTGTAGTTTATTTGTACTTATAGTTCCTCTAGACTGACCCAGAAAAAAAAAAACACCAACCCCATTCCTATTCAGTCAGTTCTGACTCATAGTAACTCTGTAGGGCAGAATAAAACTGCCCTGTAGGGTTTCCAAGTCTGTGAATCTTTACAGAGGCAGACTGGCACATCTTTCTCCCTTTGAGTGGCTAGTGGGTTTGAACTATGAATCTTACAGTTAGAAGCCAACCACTTAACCACTACACTACCAGGGTTCTGTCTAGCTTGAAGAGGTTATAATCTAATTCTTGTGTAAGTGCATTTTGATAGAACATAAAAAGCAAAATATCTGTGAAAGCCAACAGAGTTCTGCAGATATATTAATGTGTTTTGTCATCAGGAAAATTTTACTGTAATTTTTAATTAACGTCACCATTTTTCTTTCAGTGATTCCATACAGGTCAGTGATCATCCCAATCAAAAAGCTGAGCAATGCAATCATCACATCCAACCCATGGATCTGTGTAGCAGGAGAGTTGGGAGACACAGGAGTAATGCAAATTCCCAAAAACCTCCTTGAAATGACTTTTGAGGTAGGTTGAGCTAATAACCTTCTTAGCAGAGTGTCAAATATAGTTCTACACAGGAATTCCAGTTTTTGCTTTTTTTCTTGAGTCAAATAATATACAGGAACACTTAAACATGCAAGATCAATTTTATGACTATATACCTAAGTTATTGTTCTGTGCTCCTCTGACAAGAATATATACCACAAATAGAGTGGCCTTAACAAACAGGAGTTTATTCTCTTACAGTTCAGGAGGCTAGAAGTCCGAGTTCCAAGTGTCAGGCTCTAGAAGCTGTGTGAAAGCCCCTTGACCTTGGGCTTCAGCTCTGCCTCTTGCTCCCGGCCTGTTGAAGCTAGAGGCATCTCTCCACTCAGGCAGCTGCTAGTTACTGAGGCTGACAAACTCAAGGTCAACAAGTGAAAAGGCACAGTCCCGATGTTACCAAACCACATGTCAGGCCATTAATTCAAGTCCATTCAAAGTCCCAAAGTTGGCAGAGCATGACAGGCTGCTGAACAACGACATGGCTACATGCAGGGTTCAAGCGTGCCATAAGCTTGAGCTCGTTCCCAAAGCTGCTGCTTATATATGGGAAGCAGCTTTGGGAAGCAGACCACATACCCAAAGCAGCTACTCAACTGCTTGTGGTAGAACCTGCCATGGAGTTGATTGCCACTCTTGTCATGGGGAATAACTACCACCAGCTGCCCAGCCACCCACCCAGGTCCAGCCACGTGTAACTACCACAGTTATCTTAAGTAGTTTAATTTGTTTTGTATTTTTATGATTGTTTTAAATGCTGTTGTTTAAGCTCTCTTTTTATATTTGTATTATTAAGGTCCTTAGGGGGTTTACCATTTTTTGATTCCTATGTAGTGCCTTGCAACACCACTCATCTGTCAGTTTGTCATAATGTGGTGGGGCTTGCATGTTGCTGAGATGATGGAAGCTATGCCACCAGTATCTCAAATACCAGCAGGATCACCCATGGTGGACAGGCTTCAGAGAAGCTTCTAGACTGAGACAGACAAGAAAGGACATGACTGTCCACTTCTGAGAAAATTTGACTACTGAACACATTATGAATAACAGTGAAACCTTGTCTGACATAGTTCTGAAACATTGTTTGGTAGTTCCAGAAGATGAGCTCCTCAGGTTGGAAGACACTGAAAATATGGCTGGGGAAGAGCTGCCTCCTCAAAGTAGAGTCAACCTTGATGATGTGGCTGGAGTAAAGCTTTCAGGAACTTCGTTTACTGATGTGGCATGATTCAAAATGAGAAGAAAACTCTGTAAACGTTCATTCATGAATAGAACTTGGAACATATGAAGTATGAATCTAGGAAAATAGGAGTTGTCTGAAATGAAATGGAATGCATAAAGATAGATAGATATAAGCATTAGTGAGCTGAAATGGACTGGTATTAGCCAGTTTGAAACAAGCAATGATATGGTATACTATGCCAGGGATCACATTCATCATCAAAAAGAACATTTCCAAATCTGTCCTGAAGTAGAATGCTATCAGTGATAGGAAAATACCCATACACCTACAAGAAAGACCAATTCATAATACTACTATTCATATTTACCCACCAACCAGTAAAGCCAAAGATAAAGAAATTGAAGATTTTTACCAACTTCTGCCATCTGAAATTGACCAATCAAGATGCATTGATAGTTACTGATTAGAATGCAAAAGTTGGAAACAAAGAAAAATCATTGATAGTTGGAAAATATGGCCTTGGTGATAGAAATGACAATGGAAATCGCATGATAGAATGTTGCATGACCAATAGCATAGTCATTGCAAATACGTTTTTTCAAAAACATAAATGGTGACTATACATGTGGACCTCACCAGGTGAAATACACAGGAATCCAGTCAGCAACATCTGTGGAAAGAAACAACAGAGAAGTTCAGTATCATCAGTCAGAACAAGGTCAAGAACTAACTATGAAACAGATTATCAGTTGCTCATATGCAGGTTTAAGCTGAAGCTGAAGAAAAGTAAAACAACTTCATGAGAGTTGACTCTTGTGAACTTATTATATCCCACATGAATTTAGGGCCATCTGAAGAATAGATTTGACACATGGAACACCAATGACTGAAGGCCAGATGAGTTGTGGAATGACATCCAGGAAGAAAACACGGTCATTGTGAAGACAGAAAAGAAGCAAAGACCAAAATGGATGTCAGAACAGACTTTGAAACTTGCTCTTTATCAGAGAGTAGCTAAAGTGAATGGAAGAAATGATGAAGTAAAACAGCTGGACAGAAGATTTCAAAAGGCAGATGAAGAAGACTAAGTAGTGTAATGAAATGTATAAAGACCTGGAATTAGAAAACCAAAAGGAAAGAACACACTTTGCATTTGTCAAGCTGAAAGAACTGAAGAAAAAAGTCAAGCCTTGAGTTGCAATATTAAAGAATTCTATGGGCAAAATGGTGAACAATACAGTATTATCAAAAGAAGATTGAAGGAATACAGTAACTGTACCAAAAATAATTTGTTGCTGTTCAACTATTTCAGAAGGTAGCATATGATCAAGAACCAATTGTATTAAAGGAAGAAGTCCAAGTTGCATTGAAGGAATTGGCACAAAAGTAAGGCTCCAGGTGTTGATGGGAGTACCCATTGAGATATTTCAGAAAATGGATGCAACAATGAAAGCCCTCACTTGTATATGTTAAGAAATTTGGAAGACAGCTACCTGACATACCAGGTAGAAGAGATCCATAATTGTGCCCATTCCAAAGAAGTGATCTAACAGAATGCAGAAATTATCAAACAATATCATTAATATCACGCACAGGTAAATTTTACTGAAAATAATTCAAAAACATTTGCAGCAGTATATCAACAGGGATATGCCAGAAATTCAAGCTGAATTCAGAAGCAGATGTGGAATGAGATATAACATCATTAATGTCAGATGGATCTTCACTAAAAGCAGAGAATACTAGAAAGATGTTGAGCTGTGTTTATTGACTGTGAAAGGCATTCAGCTGTGTGAATAACAACAAATTATAGATAGCATTGTGGAGAATGGGAATTCCGGAATACTTACTTGTGCTCATGAGGAACCTGTACACAAAGAAGCTGTTGTTCAAACAGAACATGGAGATACTGCGTGGTTTAAAATCAAGAAAGGTATGCATCAGGGTTATATCCTTTGACCATATTCATTCAGTCTGGATGCTGAGCAAGTAATCTGAGAAGCTAGACTATATAAAAAAGAATGCAACATCAGGATTGGAGGAGGACTCATTAACAATCTGTGATATGCAGATGATACAGCCTTACTTGCTGAAAATGAAGAAGATTTGAAGCACTCACTAATGAAGATCAAAGACTACAGCCTTCAGTACAGATTATACCTCAACATAAAAAAAAAAAAAAAAAAAAAATCCTCTCAACTAGACCAATATGGAAGAGATCCATGTTTGTACCTATTCCAAAGAAAGGTGATCCCACAGAATATGGACATTATCAAACAATATTAATATCACGCGCAAGTAAAATCTTGCTGAAGATAATTTGAAAATGGTTGCAGCAGTATATTCACAGAGAACTTCCAGAAATGCAACCTGGATTCAGAAGAGGACATGGAATGAGGGATATCATTGCTGATGTCAGATGGATCTTGTCTGAAAGCAAAGAATACCAGAAATATGTTTACTTGTGTTTTATTGACTTTGCAAAAGCATTTGATTGTGTGGATAATAACAAATCATAGATAAAATTGAGAAGAATGAGAATTCCAAAACACTTAATTGTACTCGTGGGGAACCCGTGCATAGACCAGGAGGCTGTCATTCAAATAGAACAAGGGGATACTGCAGGGTTTAAAATTGGGAAGGGACTGTATCCAGGTTGTATCCTTTCACCATACTTATTCAGTCTGTGTGCTGAGCAAGTAGTCCGAATATGAAGAAGAATGTGGCATCAGGATTAGAGGAGGACTCATTAACAACCTGTGATATCCAGGGACTTCTAGTAAGATGGAGGAATAGGCAGAGAAGTGACACAAACCCTCTTCAACAAAGAAAAGAAAAACCAATTGACAGAGATACAGAAGATAACCCTGGAGCCCTGAGCTTTGAAAGGAACTATGCAGAAGTGAATTAGGCACCAACTAGTGGGAAAACCTGAACGAAAACAGTGAGTACAGAGATGGTCAGAGCTACGGACTGTCAGTTACTCTGACAACCGGAATATTTCCAAGTGGTGTTGAGACCTGAGAATTGACCTTAAGATCAGCTCTGGTCACCAGGGCTGCAGGGATTACTCCTCTGGTGGCCTATGACTAGGAAGGGAAACAGCAAAGAGGGAGACTACCTGAGCTATTGACTTTCCGCTGTCCAGAGGGTGCAGCTGTTTTGTTTACACACAGCAGCAATTTTGGATATTTGAAGTGACCAAGGGTGCAGCCATTTTGAATATTTACAGGTGGCAACCATTTTGGATTTTAAAGCGATAGCATTCTCATTCAGATTCCAGAGACCTAAGAATAGGCTCTGTTAGCCAAGGTTGGCAGGGACATATGAGAGGCTGACAACAGGAAAAGAGACAGATGGTGAGTGTATAAATGCTATCAGCTAGTGAATAGAGGAGCACAGCACAGTACCCTGCTTGCGTAGATAATATACAAACAAAACAAAGAAAACGAAAATCATAGGCAAGTCATTCCACCATACAGTCACCAATTTAATATAAACACAAAACCATCACAATGCCTGGGAGACAACAGAGCATCACAGTCCACACAAAGAAGCCAGATAAAGCAGGAGAAACAAGGGACCAG
>NW_006921687.1:7219991-7251135 GCF_000298275.1 Orycteropus afer afer
GTATGATGAAAGATGAGAATATACACATTCAGGAAGTCCAACGAACCCCAAACAGGATAGACCCCAAAAGAAAATCACCAAGACATATCATCATCAGACTCACCAAAACCAAAGACAAAGAAAGAATCATGAGAGTAGCACGGGAAAAATGAAAAGTTACCTACAAGAGGCAACCAATAGGACTAAGCTCAGATTTCTTGGCAGAAACCATGCAGGTGAGAAGACAATGGGATGCTATGTGTAAAACTGAAAGAGAAAAATTTCCAAGAATTATGTACCCAGCAAAATTCTCCCTCAAATATGATGGTAAAATTAGGACATTTCCAGATAAGCAAAAATTAAGGGAATTTGTTAAAACCACACCAACTGTATTGTTGTTGTTGTTGTGTGTTGTGTGCCATCGAGTCGACCCCGACTCATTGCGACCCCTCCTTGGGTTTCCGAGGCAGTATCACTACGGAAGTAGGATTGCCCAACCTTCCGTATAAGAGATACTAAAGGGAGCCCTTTGGACAGAAAAGCAACAACAGCCAACAACAACTGACCATTAACATACATGATGATACAACCCAGAAACCAACCCAGCTATGAAAGTATCCAAAGTAAATAAGCCTAAGATTATAAATAGGGAAGCAGAGACATCAATTGACAAATGAAGACAACTACAAACCAAAAAGAGGGGAAAAACTGTGTCATTACAGAACTCCTAAATGGTAGGAAGTCAAGACAACTACAAGATAGAACAGACTATTTTAAACTTGGGAAAAAAAAACTATAAAACACAGGGTAACCTCAAAGAAAAATGATAAACCTTCACATCAAAATAAAAAAAGAGGACCAGCACAAATATTTAGCAAATACTAAAACAATAGCAATGAAGGAAGTGATAACACGATTCATAAACAAAACGAACTCAGCATAGAAAATTATATGGAACAAAGGAATTAACACCATGAGAAAGCACATCACAAAAATGGCAGCAACAAATTCATATTTGCTGATAATTACATATCTGTCAAGGGACTTATCTGTAAGATTTATAGCAAACTCTAATACCTTAACACCAAAGGAATTAACATTCCATTTGAAAAATGGGCAGAAGACAATGAATAGACACTTCAGCAAGGAGAATATTCAGGTGACCAGCTAAAATATGAAGAGATGCTCACAATCATCGGCCATCAGAGAGATGCAAATCAAAACAATGAGATACCATCTCACCCAGCACTGATGGCAAGGTTCAACGAGACAGAATATAACAAATGCTGGTGGGGATGTGGAGAGATTGGGACTCTTATGCACTGCTGATGGGACTGTGAAGTAATACAACCACTGTGGAAAGCAATATGGTGATTCCTTAGAAAGCTAGAATTGAAGATCCCATTTGACCCAGCAATCCCATTACTAGGTATATATCCTAGAGAAGTGAGAGCCAGGCAGGAACAATATATGCACACTCATGTTCATCACAGCACTATTTACAACAGCAAAAAGATGGAAACAACGTACATGCCCGTCAGCGGAAGAGTGGGTGACCAAACTATGGTACAAACACATAATGGAATGCTATGCAGCAGTAAGGGAGCTCTGGTAGTATAGTGCCTAAGGCACTTGACTGCTAACCAGAAGGCTGGCGGTTCAAACCCACCACCCACTCCTCAGAAGAAAGATGGGGCAATCTACTTCCATAGTGATACTGCCTTGGAAACCCAAGGAGGGGTCGCTATGAGTCGGGTACGACTCAATGGCACATAACAACAACAACAATGCAGCAATAAAGAATAATGTAGAGTCTGCAAAACACCACATAATATGGATGAACTTGGAGGGCATTATGCTGAGTGAAAGAAGTCAATCACAGAAAGACAAATGCAGTATTAGTTCATTGCTTTGGAGGGTCAAGGAAAGGTTTATATATGGAGGGAAGTTTTCTTTGTTGCTTGTCTGGGGTGGGGAGGGGAAGGGAGGGAACACTGAAAAAAAAATCCATTAACCCATGTCACTTTAGTTTTGTGTATTTCACTATACATAAATTATATTTCAATAAAATCCATTTTAAAAAAAACTACGATATGCAGACGACACAACTTTGCTTGCTTAAAATGAGGATGACTTGAATCACTTACTGATGAAGATTAAAGACTATAATCAACAGTATGGATTACATCTCAACATAAAGAAAACAAGAATCCTCACAACTGGACCAATAAGCAACAGCATAATAGATAGAGAAAAGATTGAAGTTGTCAAAGATTTCATGTTACTTGGTTCCACAATCGGCAACCATGGGAGCAGCAGTCAAGACATCAGACAATGTATTGCACTGAGTAAATCTGCTACAAAAGACCTATTTCAAGTGCTGAAGAGCAAAGATGTCTCTTTGAAGACTAGAGTGTGACTAACCCAAGCTATGGTATGTTCAAATCACCTCATAATGCATGTGAGAGGTGGACAATGAATAAGGAAGACCAGAGAAGAATCGATGCTTTTGAGTGTGGTATTGGCCAAGAATACTGAAAGTTCCATGGACTGCCAGAAGAACTAACACATCTGTCCTGGAAGAAGTGCAGCCAGAATGCTCCTTGGAAGCAAGAATGGCCAGACATCATCTCACCCACTTTGGTCATGTCAGAAGGGATTATTCTCTGGAGAAGGATATCGTGCTTGGTAAAGTGGAGGGTCAATGAAAAAGGGGGAAGGCCTTTAATGAGATGGATTGACTCTGCAGTTGGAAGCTGAGTGCCCTTGGGCAGGAAGCTTCCTGGCAGAGTGGGTTGCATGTAGGAGTACCTATTGGCAGAGCTAAAAGAGCTTTGTAACACTTGCCTGAGCAGGGCAGAGGCCAGGTGGAGAGGCCAAGGGCCAGAGAGGGTTGCTTGAGGTCACAACGGAGGCAACTGTCCTGATCAAAGAATTGTATCCTGAGTGCGTTCCTGAACCTGAATTGTAACCTGTTACTTCCTCAATAAACCTCATAATTGTGAGCTGTCTGTGAGATCTGTGAGGTCATTGCAATGAATTATTGAACCCAGCAGAGAAGAGGTGAGTGCCATAGGAGGGAAGGCTAGTCAGAATTAATAAAAAGATTGGAGGGTGGCAGTGTATCTGTCCTCATAGGAATAAATCTTGGGCTGTTGATGGTGATTCTGTGTTCCCCTTGTGAAATTAGAGATCAGAAGATGCCACCCCCATGCCCTTATAGCAGACTGTCACTAGAATGAACAAATCTGTCTTGGACGAAGTGCAGCTGGAATGCTCCTTAGATGTAAGAACGAGCAGACTTTGTCTCTCGTATTTCAGTTACATTGTCAGAAGGGACCAGTCCCTAGAAAAGGATATCTTGCTTCATAGGGGATCAGTGAAAATGAGGAAGACCCTCAATGAGGTGGATTGACACAGTGGCTACAGTGATGGGCTCAAGCATAGAAACAATTGTGAAAATGGTGCCAGACCAGGCAGTATTTTGTTGTCTTGTACATCTCTTGTCGCTATAAATTGGGACCGACTTGATGGCAATTAATAACAACATAGTATCTATCACAGAATGTGGCAAATACGAGACATTCAAATAAATTCTAACCCTACAAAGATTCTCTGCCTTACTGTAAAATATTCCATGCCAGAACCAGAGCATCATTTAGCAAAAAGACAGGAGAGCTGACATCCATTCTTAGGACTTTCAGGCCATATAATGGCAAATACGAGTAATTTTGTAAAAATATCTTTCAACCTTGTAGTTGGTCAGCTTTCAGGTTCCACATGGTGAAGCATTTCTGTGTGTTTGAGTCCGCTTCCAGGTTGATCCTGGAAGATAAATGTCTGCTGATGCTTCAGAAGGAAAGTGATACTAAGTGAACACTGTATTTTCCTGACCTTTAGCGTACAGGAATAGCAGAGTCCCGTCTGGGTCATGATCCCTCAAGAGCTCATTTTGGCCTGATCTACCCAGTGGACTCATTTCCCTCACTTGGATGATGATGATGATGATGATGATGATGATGCTTTCACACAGCAATACAGTCAAGTGATTTGTCTGATGTCTCCATCCATCATGTAGTTAGTTTGGGTCTGTGATCTTTTAATTATCAGAATTTAAAAGTCATGGTTTAATTGACCCATTGTTGTTGTTGTTGTTGTTATGTGCCATCGAGTTGGACCCAACTCACAGCAACTCCTTGGGTTTCCAAGGCAGTATCATTACGGAAGTAGATTGCGCAACCTTCCAAGGAGTGCATTGGCCCATTACTAGTTGTATATCCTAAAGAAGTGAGAGCCAGGACAAGAATAAATATATGCACATCCATGTTCATCACAGCACTATTCACAATAGCAAAGAGATGTGCCTATGTGCCCATCAACAGAAGAGTGGATAAACAAACTGTGGTACATACACACAACAGGATACTATGCAACACTTAAGAATAATGTAGAATCTGCAAAACACTGCATAGCATGGATGAACTTGAGCATTATGCTGAGTAAAAAAATTACAGAAAGACAAATTTTTTATTAGTTCATTATTGTAAAAAGTCAAGGAAAGGTTTATTTATGGAAGGAAACTTTCTTTATTGGTTACCAGGGATGGGAGGGGAGGTGTGGTAGTTCAGTTTGTGTGTCAGCTTGCCTGGGCCTGGTTGAGTGGCTGGGCAGCTGGATGTAGTATTCCCCATGATGAAATGGTAATCAACTCCATGGTGGAAATCTACTGTGAGCAGCTGAGTAGCTGCCTTAGGGAATGTGGTCTGCTTCCTGTATATAAGCAGAAGCCTTGGGAAATAGTCTCTAGCTTAGACTCATGCTTGGACCCTGCATGTAGCCATGTCCTTGTTCAGCAGCCTGCCATGCTCTGCCAACCTTGAGACTTACAATGGACTTAAATTAATGGCCTGCCATGTGGTTTGGTAACATCGGAACTATGCTATTTTATTTGTCAACCTTGGGCTTGTCAGCCTCAGCAGCCTGCAGCTGTCTTGAGTGAAGAAACGCCTCTAGCTCCAGTGGGCCGGGAGCAAGAGGCAGAGCTGGACCCCAAGATTTAGGGGTTTTCACCCAGCCCCTAGAGCCTAGCACTTTGAACTTGGGCTTAAAGCCTCCAAACCATAAGAGAATAAACTCCTGTTTGTTAAGGCCATGCCATTTGTGGTCTATTCTTGTCAGAGCAGCACTAGGGAACCAGAACAGGAGGAGTGGCCACACTGCTAGACAGTTAGAGACAAGTATTGATTTGGGTGAAGGGAAGGGTGATGTACCAAAAGTGAGTTATCAACATGGTGACACTGAGGAA
The DNA here is from genome assembly GCF_000298275.1 of Orycteropus afer afer. Classification (NCBI taxonomy): domain Eukaryota; kingdom Metazoa; phylum Chordata; class Mammalia; order Tubulidentata; family Orycteropodidae; genus Orycteropus; species Orycteropus afer. The sequence goes on from NW_006921687.1 coordinate 7,225,276, forward strand.
GAGGAAGACATACAGAGGTACACAGGGGTACAGACAACAAGGATGAACCCTTTTGCATATACAGTACTGCATTGTCAGTGATGGCAAGCATTGGTGGTTAGATGGGTGAGCAGGCTAAATGATCAAGTATGTCTAGGCAGGGGATAGTGTGCCCATGACCGTGTATAGGGTTGGCAGATGTTTGTACATGTGTATTTGTAGGTGCTGTAAGAATGTCTGGGTTTATAGTAGAGCTGACAAGGGGCAAGGTTGTGGTGGCTTCTTGGCTACAGCCAGCTACCTTTAGGGAGTGAGTATTTGGACCTGTGGACTCAGAACTCTGGTTGCAGACGACATCAAGCTCAATTGGCATAACATACTACACAGAAACATCGTTCTGCATCCTACTTTGGTGAGTAATGACTGGGGTCTTAAAAACCTGCAAGCAGCCGTCTAGATACAACAATGGGTCTCTCTTTGTCTAGAGTAAAGAAGAGTGAAGAAAACCAAAGACAACTCCTGGAAACAATTAGTCCAAGGGACTAGTAGACCATGCAAACCTAGAACTAGATGGTGCCCAGCTACCACTGTTAACCTCTCAGAGGGGGATCGGTGCAGGAGATCTTGGATAGACTGGGAGAACAATGTGGAACAAAACTCAAAATCATAAAAAAAAAAAAAAAGACCAGGTTTGCTGCTCTGATAGAGCATGATGAGACCCCTAGTTACCCTTCAGATATGGAACTGAACTCAATCCTGTAGCTTCCAGCCACACAGTAGACAGGGATATGGGGTGAATATTTACATCAGGTAGATACAGTCCTTGGAGCAATCAATCATGGGAGAACAGAAGGGCAGTATTTGTACAGGGAGATAGCTCAGGGAGCAGGAGTGTATGGGAGGGAAGGACACAGGGAAGAGGGAACTATGGGGAGAAAGTGGGAAGAGAACTGTTACATTGTGGGCAATTGAAGTCAGTATCATGAAACAAAATGTGTATGAACTGCTGTATGGAAAATTAATTTGCTCTGTAAACTTTCATCCGAATCACAATACAAATTTTAAAAAAAAATTCATGATTTAATTGATACTTATTTTTACTGAAGTGTTTACTGTCATTGCTTTCTTTTGTAATTGTCCACAAAAAGACCAGTAGGGCCACTGATAATTATGCTTTTCTTGCCATAGCTTCAGAGACTTCTAGTAAATGTGAGGTATGAGGTCACTTCTGCCTTAGCATTTTATTAGAAAAATATCAGTGTCTGTGATACTTTTTGTTCCTATAGTTGTTTTCCCGACTTCTCTGTAACTAAGGCTAAAGAGAATCCTTTTTCTATCTCATGAAATTTTTCTTGACATTCATGGTGTAACTCACTATCTCTGTATTGTCCCTGGGTCTCCCTGTTAGAATTGTTTCTTCCTCAGTGTTCTTACAGCATTTGTTTATGTCTCTAGTCTGGCATCTTGTGTGGTCTAACTCATTTAATAGTTAATTTTCATACATCTTTTATATCATTAAATAGGAGCTCCCTGAGAGCAGGAATACATGTCAGTAAGTTTCTGCACTTCATGTAGAGTAGGTCTTCCACAGGTGTTATATTAGATGGAATCAAAGTGCCTTGCCAAAACTGAGATGCAGCAGTATGGGGTCATATATTGAATAACCTGTGTTCCATTCCCTACAGTGTCAGAACTTGGGGAAGCTAACCACTGTGCAGATTGGTCATGATAACTCTGGACTGTTAGCCAAATGGCTAGTGGATTGTGTCATGGTCAGAAATGAAATCACAGGCCATACCTACAGGTAAGTAAATGCCATTGGAAGCTCAGAATTCTTTGAGACTCTTTAGGCATAGACAGGTTTGAGAATTGTTTGTATGTGTTTTTCCTAAAGCTTTCCCACTGCCTTCTGAATTTTATTTTAGTTTTTTGGGAATTTTTTGTTTATTTATTTATGTTGCTGTTGTTGTTATGTGCCATCGAGTCAAACCCGATTCATAGCAACCCCTCCTTGGGTTTCCAAGGTGGTATCACTTGTTGTTGTTGTTGTTATGTGCTGTCGAGTCGGCCCCGACTCATAGCGACCCCTCCTTGGGTTTCCGAGGCAGTATCACTACGGAAGTAGGATTGCCCAACCTTCCTTCCGAGGAGTGGCTGGTGGGTTTGAACCGCCAGCCGTCTGGTTAGCAGGCAAGTGTCTTAGCCACTATGCTACCAGAGCTCCCTAGGGAAGTAAATTGCCCAACCTTCCTTCTGAGGAGTGGTTGGTGGGTTTGAACCACCAACCTTCTGATTAGCAGTCAAGTGCCTTAGGCACTATGCTACAATTTTGAATTACATAAATAAAAAATTGTTTATTTATATAATTCAAAATTGCCAAAAATGTAATTTAAAAAAGTAAAGATTATGCTTGTTGCTAATGCTTAGTTCACAAGTGTTGAAAAAGATTGATGTAACTGTGAGGAAAAAAGAAAGAAAAAGTAAGCTTCAAATGTTTCAGGAAAAGGAAAAGATTTCTTGGATTCTGTTAGTTACAGGCAGGACTCATTTATGGCAACATTATTCTCTTTTTTTTTTTCTTATAAACTTAATTCTCACTTTGTTTCTAGTTTGAAATTTTTCTTCCCAAAACTAACCACAAAATTTTAATATACACTAGACATGGGAGTTCTGGTAACATAGTGCCTAAGGCACTTGACTGCTAACCAGAAGGCTGGCAGTTCAAACCCACCAGCCATTCCTCAGAAGGAAGGTTGGGCAATCTACTTCTGTAGTGATACTGCCCCGGAAACCCAAGGAGGGGTCACTATGAGTTGGGTCCGACTCGACAGCACATAAAAAAAAAAAAGGCATAAGGAGCTCTGGTGGCGTAGTGCCTAAGGCATTTGACTGCTAACCAGAAGGTTGGCAGTTCAAACCCACCAGCCACTCCGCGGAAGGAAGTCTGAGCAATCTATTTCCATGAGGATTTACTGCCTTGGAAACCCAAAGGGGGTCACTATGAGTTGGAATTGACTTGATGGCAGTGAGTTTGCTTTGTTTTTCTTTTTTTAGACACAAGAAAATATTAAAGAATTACTTTTACTTTTGCTTGGTGAGATAATATTTGTGGCTAAGTAAGAGAATATCTGTACTTTTTAAGAGATTCCTACTACTATGTTTTTAGGGGTGAAATGTCCTGATACCTGTAATTTACTTTTAAATACTTAAAAACAAAGAACATGGCAAAATATTAAATCAAGCTGATGAGAATATGAATGTCTGTTATACTTATTCCCTCTACTTTTCTATATGTTTTAAATTTTCCATAATTAAAAGAACGACCCACAGCCACTAAAATGATGGGCCACACCAATTTTTTTTATTATTATTCTGTAGAAAAAAAATTTGGTGACTCAAAAGTTTTTTCTATCCTACTAGGTTCCCATGTGGGCGGTGGCTGGGGAAAGGCATCGATGATGGAAGCCTGGAGAGAATTCTTATTGGAGAACTGATGACCTCAGCATCAGATGAGGATCTGGTAAAGCAATGCCGGACTCCACCTCAGCAGAAATCACCCACCTCAGCTAGGAGATTAAGCATTACTTCACTGACAGGAAAAACTACTAGTAAGTTGTGAAAACAGCATGGCAGCAGCATCTGACTTCCCCTAACTTCACAAGAGGGGAAGAAGGATCAAGATCGACAACAGCCCAAGGCTAATTCCTAGGATGTATAGGTCAAACATATATCCACCCTCCAGTCTTTTTACCAGTTCTCATACCAACTGTCCCATCCACAGCACATACTACTTCACTGCTAGGTTCAGTAATTCATTGCAATGGCTACACAGAACTCAAAGACGAAACTCACAATTATGAGGTTTATTAGGGAAGTGTTGTGTTGTGTTATTGTTAGGTGCCATATAGTCGTCTCCAACTCATAGCAGCCTTATGTACAACAAAATGAGACACTCTGCTCGGTCCTGTGCCAGCCTCACAGTACCTGCTGTACCTTAGAGCATTGTTGCAGTCACTGTGTCAATCCATCTCATTGTTGGCCTTCCCCTCTTTTGTTGACTCTCCACTTTACCAAACATGATATCCTTCTTCAGAGAATGGTCCCTTCTGACCACATGACCAAAGTAGGTGAGACGAAGTCTGGCCATTCTCACTTCCAAAGAGCATTCCGGCTACACTTCCTCCAGGACATATTTGTTAGTTCTTCTGGCAGTCCATGGTAGTCTCAATATTCTTTGCCAGTACCACAACTCAATAGCATCAACTCTTCTTTGGTCTTCCTCATTCACTGTCCAGCTCTCACATGCATATGAGGCAATTGAAAACACCATGACTTGAGTTGGACTCACCTTAGTCTTCAAGGAGACATCTTTGCTCTTCAGCACTTGAAAGAGGTCTTTTGCAGCAGATTTGCCCAATGCAATACATCTTCTGATGTCTTGACTGCTGCTTCCATTAATGTTGATTGTAGAACCAAGTATTATGAAGTCTTTGACAACTTCAGTCCTTTCTCCATTTATTGTGATGCTGCTTATTGGTCCAGTTGTGAGGATTTTTATTTTCTTTATATTGAGGTATAAACCATACTGGAAACTGTAGTCTTCAAACCTCATCAGTAAGTGCTTCAAGTCATCCTCACTTTCAGCAAGCGAAGTTGTGTCTTCTGTGTATCACAGGTTGTTAATGAGCCTTTCTCTGATCCTGATGCCATGTTCTTCTTTATACAGTCCAGCGTCTCAGATTATTTGCTCAGCATACAGGTAGAATAAGTATGGTGAAAGGATACAGCCCTCTCGCACTCCTTTCCTGATTTTAAACCATGCAGTAACCCCTTGCTCTGTTCAAACGACAGCCTCCTGGTCTATGTGCAGGTTCCTCATAAGTACAATTAAGTGTTCTGGAATTCCCATTCTTCTCAATGTTATCTATGATCTGTTATGATCCACACAGTCAAATGCTTTTACATTGTCAATAAAACACAAGTGAACATCTTTCTAGTATTCTTTGCTTTTAGCCAAAATCCATCTGACATCAGCTATGATATCTCTCATCCCATGTCCTCTTCTGAATCCAGCTTGCATTTTTGGAAGTTCTCCGTCAGCATACTGCTACAGCCATTTTTGAATTATCTTCAGTAAGATTTTACTTGCATGTGGTACTAGTAATATTGTTTGATAATGTCCACATTCTGTGGGATCACCTTTCTTTGGAATGGGTACAAATAGGGAAGTAACAGGATACAATTCAGGGTCAGAAATGCTTAAGATACTCTTCTTTGATCAGGACAGCCTCTTCTCAGTTGTCATCAGGCAGGCTCTCTCTGACCTCAGCCTCTCAGCCCTGTGGCCCCTTGTCCTTTGTCCTGCTCAGGCAAGTGTTAAAAAGCTCTTTTAGTTTAGCTGATATGTGACAGAGAGACACCACACTCCACCAGTAAACCTTCTGACCAAAGGCAGTCTGCTTTCTCGCTCTGTGGGCCAGGAAGCCCACTGCTCTGTCTTCTGCTGGTCTTTTGGATCTGCTGCCACCATCTCTTTGCCACTGATTTTTGCCATCTCTAGTGTCACAACTCTCTGTCTCCTGGATTGAGGAGGTTTAGTGCAGGGATCTCAGGTCCAAAGGACACACTCCTGGCTCTTCTTTCTTGATGACAGTGAGATTCCTCCCCCCTTCCTTTTTGCCTCTGGGATGGCTCATTTTAAGCCTAGTGAGATGGCAAAACTGACCAATCCCATACTAAGGTTCTCTACATGGTCCCACCCCCAACAAGGATGCTGTGCACCTTACTTACTTAGCAAGCTAACCAATCCCTTTGGTGGGCCACAAGCACCTCACATTTACATAATCATACCCAGTCATTTGATGGGAGTTACAAAGATCATGACTGGAAGGGCTATACTAAGCAATTCACTGCATGTGTAAGTAGTTCAGTTTTTATTTTCCTTCAGTTTTTATTGTGCCTCAAATGTTGAAGACTTCATGTGAGCATTTCACATAGGTTTTGCATGATGAATTGTGGTAAGGCGATGAAAAAGAAGTTGAAGAAAATTAATTTGGGAGAAGGAGCTTTAAAATGGGAGAGAGAATAAAGGTGAAAATTAAAGATAAAACATTAACAAATAATCAAAAGCCTGAAGAATTTGAGATACTAAAATCTCAAAATACTGAATGCTCAGTTTTAAGCTGTGAAAAAAGAATGACTAATATTTTACCTGAATTTTAATGGAGTAATAAGGACAGTTATTTATTATAATACTTTAGATAGTCATATCTGGCCATCCAGAGTCCTTTATTCTAAGAGATTAAAAGTCTCCACCCCACCTACCCCTGTTATGAGTAGTATTCCCAAAAAAGATAACGTTGAAGTCTTGACATATGGTACTTATGAAAATAACCTTCATTATAAATATTTGTGGGGGTTGTCCAGTCGATTTCAACTCATAGTGACCCCATGTGACAGAGTAGAATTGCACCATAAGGTTTTTGGCTATAATTAGGAGCCTAGGTGGCACAGTAATTAAGCACTTAGCTGCTAATTGAAAGATAAGCAGTTCAGACCCCACCAGCAGCTCAGCAAGAGAAAGATGAGGCAGTCTGACTTCCCTAAAGATTTATAGCCTTGGAAACCATATGAGGCTGTAGTACTATACTCTCTACTATAGGGTCACTATGAGACAGTTAACTATGGCAACAAATTTTTTGCTGTTGTTTTACTCTTTAAGGGAGCAGATCACCATTTCTTTATCCCATGGTGTGGATAACCAAAACCAAACTGACTGCCATCAAGTGGATTCCAACTCACAGCAATGCCCATTGGGTTTCTGAGGCTGTAAATGTTTAAGGAAGGTAGAGTGCCCTATCTTCCTTCTGTTGAGCGGCTGTTGGGCTTGAACGGCCAACCTTCTGGTTAGCAGTCAAATGTCTTAGGGATTGCACCAACCTGTCAAGTAGCAGCTAAGCACTTAACCATTATGCCACTAGGGCTCCTCTTGCTTGTAATTAGAGTTTTTGAAAATGTTATCATTTAGTTACCTGAGGTCATACTGGAGTAGTGTGTGACCTTATCCCATCTGAGTGGTTTCCTTATAAAACAGAAGGGAAAACACAAAGAGACAGACACAGGTAGAAAACAATCATGTGAATAAGTATCTGCAAATCAGAGAATTCTAAGAAAGGCCTAAGCCTGGAAAGAAAAGAAAAAATATTATCCTAGACCCTTTGGAAAAAACACCAGCTCTGGTGGTGCAGTGCCTAAGGCATTTTACTGCTAACCAGAAGGTTGGTGGCTCAAGCCAACCAGCCATTTCGTACAGATTTACCACCTCGGAAACCCAATGGGTGTCATTCTGAGTTGGAATTGACTTGATGACAGTATGTTTGGGTTTGGTTTGGGGAAAGAACACAGTCCTACAGACACTCTGAATTTTGATTACTAACCTCTAAACTGGGAAGAAATAAATTTTTCTTTTTATAAGCTACCCTTCGTTCTTTTTCATACTGTTCCCCTAATTCGTAATTCTTTCTGCATTCAGAAATAAGCTTCACATGATATAACCACTAGAATGGCAAAGCTTTAAAAGACTGATAATACTAAATATTGGTGAGGATAGGGATCAGTGGAATGCTCATTCATTGCTAGTGGGAATGCAGAATTGAAAACAATTTGGAAGTTTTTTATAGACTGAGACTTACTGTGTACTTGACCCAACAATCCCATTCCTAGATATTTACCTAAGAGAAGTGAAGATAATATGTCTACACAAAGACGTTCATGGCTCCTTCGCTCATGAATGGAAACAACCCAAATACCTATCAGCTGATGACTGATAAACAAGTTGTGGTACAGGTAGCTATTCAATGGTATTCTATTCAGCAGTATATAGAAAGGAATGAACTACTGATAAACGCAACATGGGTGACTCTCAAAAGCATTATTCTAAGGGAAGAAAACCACACACAAAAGGCTACATAATATATGACTCCATTTACATGAAATTCTAGAAAAGGCAGAATAATATTTATAGAAAGTCATCAATATGGTTTCTGGGACCTGGAAAAGGAATTGACTAAAAAGGGACTCGAGGGAACTTCTGGTTCGATAGAAGTGTTCTATATCATCAATGTGGCGGTAGGTATGTGAATGTACATCTGTCAAATTCATCAAATTGCACATTGGAAATTGTTGAATTTTATTGACTATAAATCATATCTTAATTATGCTGTTTTAAAAAAGAGTGATATTTTTGTTCAATCCATCCTGGTTATTACTTCTGAACTACTCCAGTTTCATAGGAAATTGTTTTTGAGACTTAATCCCTCATTTCTGGTCCTATTTTCTTTCCTTACTCAATAAGCAGAAAGTGTTCAATAACCCATGACGCAGAGATGGGTAACAGTGTGTGCAAGATGACGTTCAGAAAACTAAGTTTTAAATCAGTTTTAAAATTCTGATTAGTACAGTGCTCTTTTGGAATGAATAAAAGCTTTCAAGTAGATATTGATGTTTAAAAGAAACTAATACTCAGAGAAAGGTAAAATGTACAATAAAGAAGCTACTAGGAACTAGACCAAACCAAACCAAACTCACTGTTGTCGAGTCAATTCCGACTCATAGTGAGTCCTCCTTGGGTTTCTGAGGTGCTATCCCTACAGAAGTAGATTGCCCAGTCTTCCTTCTAAGGAGTGACTGGTAGGTTTGAATCTCCAAGCTTCTGGTTAGCAGTCAGATGCCTTACACACTACACCACCAGAGCTCCTGACTAGGAACTAAAGAGGCCACTATATCAGTGCTTCCATCATAAGAGGTTTCCATTTTAATAATTTTTATGGATTGGTATAGAGAAAAATTTACTTGACTTTTACCTGAAGAATTGTTTTATATAAGAAATTTTCCATCACAGATACTTCTGGTAAGATGGTGGAATAGGCACACAAGCTACACTGACCCACTTGAACAAAGAAAAGAGAAACCAATTGACACAGATACAGAAGATAATCCTGGAGCCCTGAGCTTTGAAAGAAAAGATACTTAAGTAGATTAAACACCAACTAGTAGAAGAACCTGAATGACAACAGTGAATAAGGAGACAAACAGAGCTGCAAACTGTCAGCTATCCTGACAGCACAGTTTTAATATTTCCAAGTGGTGTTAGGACTTGAGAATAACCTAAAAATTGGCCCTGCTCACCAAAGGCTGCATGGACAACTGCCTGGTGGCTGATGACTAAAAAGTGAAACAGCAAAGGAGGAGACAAACTGAAATGTAGACTTTGGGCTGTGCAAAGGGAGCAGCCATTTTGAACATTTATGAGTGGCAGCAATTTTGGATATTTAAAGCAACAGCATTTTTATTCGGATTCCAGGGACCTAAGAATAGGCTTCACTTGCCAAGGACAGCATGGACATATGAGAGGCTGACGACTGGAAAGGAGACAGATGGTACATGCATAAGTGCTGCCAACTAGCAAAAAGAAGAGCACAGTACCCTACTTACTGAGATACATCCAAAGAAAACAAAAATCTTGGGTGAATCACTCCAGCATACAATCACCAATTAAATATAAACACAAGAAATCACAATGTCTGGGACCAGGATACAGACCCAGAACACATCCCAGAGGAAGAGGCAGCATTGGAACTCCCTGATAAGGAATTCAAAAGAATTATATTTAGGTACCTTCAGCAAATTGAGAGATAGGTCAAGGAAAACAATGACAAAATTGAGGAAAGCACAAAGAAAACCCTAGAACAATTTTGAAAGACAGTACAAAAACAAAATGACAAAATAAATGAAAAATTAGAAATGGTACAAAATCTAAAGGTAGAAATCCAGATGATTCATACTAAATTTTCAGAAATAGATAACACATTGAACAGGCAAAGGAATAGAATTGAATCAATGGAAGACAAAATTTGTGAGATTGAAGACAAATACCTCAATACTTCTTTGGAAAGGGATCAGTCAGAAAACAGATCTAAACAAAATGGAGAAAGCCTAAGGTTCATGCGGGATGCCATCAAAGGGAATAACTTATGTGTAATCAGAATTCTGGAACAGGAAGAAACAAATAAAGCCACATAGAAAATTGTTGAAGATTTGTTGGAAGAGAATTTCCCTGATATGATGAAAGATGAGAATATATCCATTCAAAAAGTCCAACAAATCCCAAATAGGATAGGCCCCAAATGAAAATCATGCAGACACATCATCAACAAACTCACCAAAGCCAAAGACAAAAAAACAATCCTTAAAGCAGCACAGGAAAAATAAAAACTTACCTACAAGGGGCAGCCCATAAGACTAAGCTTTGATTTCTCAGCAAAAACCATGCAGGCAAGAAGACAATGGGATGGTGTATATAAAACCCTGAAAGAAAAAAATTTCCAACAAAGAATTATATGCCCAGCAAAACTATCCATCAAATATGATGGTGAAATTAGGACATTTCCAGATAAACAGAAATTAAGAGAATTTGTTAAAACCAGACCAAACCTTACAAGAGATGCTAATGGGAGTCCTTTGGACAGAGAAGCAACAATAGCCAACAACAACTGACCATTAACACACATGGTGACATAACCCAGAAAACAACCCATTTATGTAAGTATCCAGAGTAAATAAGCTTACAAGATTGTAAACAGGGAACCAGAGACATCAATTGGCAAAAGAGGACAACTACACACTAAAAAGAGGGAAAAGGTTGGGCAATCTAATTCCATAGTGATAGCACCTCAGAAACCTAAGGAGGGGTCACTATGAGTTGGATCCAACTCGACGGCAGTGTGTTGTGTTTATTGCGTTGTACAGAACTTCTAAATGCTGGGGAAGTCAAGACAATTGCAAGATAGAATGGATTGTTTTCTAAACTTGGGAAGAAAATTATAAATCACAGGGTAACCCCAAAGAAAAATGATAAGCCTTAATGCCACAATTAAACAGGACAAGCAAAAATATTTAGCAAATTCTAAAACAATAGCAATGAAGGAAATGATAACACGATTCATAAACAAAATGAGTTCAACACAGAAAATTATATGGAACAAAGAAATCAATACACAAAACTAAATGACAGCAACAAATGCATACTTGTTGATGATTACACTGAATGTAAACGGATTAAATGCACCACTCAAGAGATGGAGAGTTGCAGACTGAATAAGAAAACATAACGCATCAATATGCTGTCTATAAGAGACACACCTTAGAGACAAAGCCACAAATAGACTAAAAATCAAAGGTTGGAAAAAGGTATATCAAACAAATGTTCATCAAAGAGCAGTAGTGGCAGTATTAATTTCTGATGAAAATTGACGTTAGCACAAAAGCCACCATAAGAGACAAGGAATGACATTATATAATGATTAAAGGATTCATTGAACAAGAGGACATAACCATAATCAATATACACCCAATGACAGAACCCCAAAATACATAAATCACACTTTAACAGAATTGAAAATACAGATAGATGACTCCATAGTCATAGTAGGAGACTTGAATACACCGCTTTCAATCAGAGAACAACTGGAAAGAAACTCAACAAAGATGCAAAGAACTAAATAATACAATCCACCAGCTGGACCTTATAGATATCTACAGAGCACTTTGTCTAACAACAGCACAATATACATTCTTTTGCAGTGCACATGGAACATTTTCCAGGATAGACCATATGTTAGGCCACAAAATAAGCCTTAATAAATTTAAAAACATTGAAATACTGAAAAACATCTTTTCAGATCACAGTGCTATAAAATTAGAAATCAACAATTGGAAGATGAACAGAAAAAGAGCAAACACATGGAAACTGAATAACACCCTCCTTAAAAACAACTGGGTAATAGAAGAAATAAAAAAATGAAATAAAAAAAATTCCTTGAATCAAATGAGAATGAAAACACACCATACCGTAATCTTTGGGACACAGCAAAAGCAGTGCAGAGGCCAATTTATTGCAATAAATGTACACATCAAACAAGAAGAAAGAGCCAAAATAAACACCTTAACCCAACATCTCCAGCAATTAGAAGCCTATGGTCACCATAAGAAAATAAATATTAAAGATTCAAGCAGAAATAAATGAAACAAAATGTTATGTGCTATCGAGTCAGACCCAACTCACAGCAACTCCTCCTTGAGTTTCTGAGGCAATATCGCTATGGAAGTAGATTGCCCAACCTTCCTTCCAAGGAGTTGCTGGGGGGTTTGAACTACCAGCCTTCTGGTTAGCTGTCAGGTGCCTTAGGCACTACGCTACCAGAGCTCCCCAAAAAGAAAATAGACAATAGAAAAAAATCAACAAAACTAGAAGTTGGTTTTTTGAAGCGATTAATAAAATTGGCAAACCTGCCAAATTTAACAAAGGAAAAGAAAAAGAGAATACAAATAACACAAATAAGAAATGAATTGAGTGATGTCACAACAGAAATTATAAAGATAATATCAGGATACTATACTCCAGCAAATTTGAAAATCTAGAAGAAATGGACAGATTTCTAGAAATATACTACTTAAACCTAAAGTAACACAGACTGAGGTGGAAATTTTGGACAGATCTATAACAAAAGAAATTGAACAGGTCATGAAAAATTACTAGCAAAAAAAAGCCCTGGCCCAGAAGGTTTCACTGGAGAATTCTACCATTCAGAGAAGAACTAACACCAATCCTACTCAAACTATTCCAGAACATAGAAAAGGATGGAATCCTCCCAAATGCATTTTATGAAGCAAGCAACCGTAACCTTGATACCAAAATGAGGCAAAGACATCACTAAAAAGGAAAACTGGAGACCAGTAACCCTCATGAATATACATGCAAAAATATTCAACAAAATCCTAGCCAATACACTCCAACAACATATCAAAAAAAGAATACACTATGACCAAATGGGGTTCATATCAGGTATGCAAGGATGGTTCAACATTAGAAAAACAATCAACATCATCCATCACATAAATAAAGGAAAAAAAACACATGATCTCTATTGGACAGAAAAGATTTGGATTTGATAAAATCCAACATCCATTCCTGATCAAAATTCTTAGCAAAATAGGAATAGAAGGAAATTCCTCAACATAATAAAGGCCATATATGCAAAACCAATAGCCAACATTATTCTGAATAGAGAAAGACTGAAACCATTTCCCCTTGTGAACAGAAACCAGACAAGTATGCCCTCTCCAACCACTTCTATTCAACATTGTATTGCAAGTCCTAGCCAGGGTAGTAAGCCAAGAAAGGGAAATCACAGGCATCCAAATTGGTAAGGAAGAAGTCAAACTATCCCTATTTGCTGATGATATGATCCTATACATGGAAAACCCAAGAGACTCAGCAAAAAACAAATAAATACTGGAACTAATTGAGAGATTTAGCATAGTAGCAGGGTACAAGATCAGCATGAAAAAAATCTCTTGGATTCCTCTACACCAGTAAAGAGATTGCTGAAAAAAAAAATGAGGACATCAATACCAATTACAATAGCTACCAAAAATAATAAAATACTTAGGAAGAAATCTTACCAGGGACACAAAAGACCTGTACGAAGAAAACTGCAAAATGCTACTTCAGGAAACCATAAGAGATCTACATAAATCGAAGAACATACCATGCTTGTGGATAGGAAGATTGAACATTATGAAAATGTCAGTACTACCCAAAGCAGTCTATACAGTCAATGCAATCCCAATCCAGATCCCATCAACTTTCTTTGTTGTTGTTATGTGCCATCAGGTCAGACTCAACTCATAGCGACCCCACCTTGGGTTTCTGAGGCGGTATCACTGCAAAAGTAGATTGCCCAACCTTCCTTCCCAGGAGTGGCTAGTGGATTTGGACCACCAGCCTTCTGGTTAGCAGTCAAGTGCCTTAAGCACTACACTACCAGAGCTCCCAACATTCTTTAAGAATATGGAAAAACCAATCACTGATTTTATGTGGAAAGGAAAGAGACCTTGGATAAGCAAACCAATATCGAAGAAGTTAATACTACTATTATTCAAATGTACGCACCAACCACCAAAGCCAAAGATGAGGAAATTGAAAATTTTTATCAACTTCTGAAGTCTGAAATTGATTGAACCTGCCATCAAGTTGTGTTAATTATCACTGGTGACTGGAATGCAAAAGTTGGAAACAAAGAAGAATCACTGGTAGTTGGAAAATTTGGCCTTAGTGACAGAAATAATGCTGGAAATCGCATGGTAGAATTTTACAAGACCAGCGACTTATGCACTGCAAATACCTTTTTTCAACAACACAAATGGTAGCTGTAAACATGAACTTCACCAAATGGAACACACAGGAATCAGATTGACTACATCTGTGGCAAAAGGCACTGGAAAAGAATATCTTCAGCCAAAACCAGGCCAGGAGCTGATTGTGGAACAGACCATCAGCTGCTCATATGCAAGTTTAACTTGAAGTTGAAGACAATTAAAACAAGTCCACAAAAGCCAAAATATGATCTTGAATATATCCCTCCTGAATTTAGAGACCATCTGAAGAATAGATTTGATGCATTGAACACCAGTGACCAAAAACCAGAAGAATTGTGAGATGACATCAAGAACATCATCCATGAAGAAAGCAAAAGGTCATTGAAAAGACAGGAAAGGAGGAAGAGACCAAAATAGATGTCAGAAGAGACTCTGAAACTTGCCCTTCATAGAGAGTAGCTGAAACAAATGGAAGAAATGACAAGATAAAAGAGCTGAACAGAAGATTTCAAAGAGCAGCTCAAAAAAATAAAGTCAGTTCTTACAATGAAATGTGAAAAGACCTGGAGTTAGAAAACCAAAAGGGAAGAACACACTCAGCATTTCTCAAGCTGAAAGAACTGAAGAAAAAAATTAATCCTTGAACAATTAAAAAATATTGAAAGATTCTGTGAGCAATATATTGAATGATGCAGGAAACATCGAAAGAAGATGGAAAGAATACACAGAGTCACTGTATCAAAAAGAATTGGTTGCTGTTCATCCATTTTAGGAGGTGGCATATGATCAAGAACCAATGATATTGAAGGAAGAAGTTGAAGCTACATTGAAGGAGGTGGTGAAAAACAAGGCTCCAGGAATTGACAGAATACCCATTGAGATGTTTCAACAAACAGATGCCATGCTGGAAACACTCACATGGCTATGCCTGGAGATTTGAAAGATCACTACCTGGCCAACTGACTGGAAGAGATACCCATTCCAAAGAAAGGTGATCCCACAGAATGTGGAAATTATCGAACAATGCAAGTAAAATCTTACTGAAGATGATTAAAAAACGGTTGCAGTAGTATATTGATAGAGAACTTCCAGAAATGCACACTGGGTTCAGAAGAGGATGTGAAACGGAGGATGTCATTGCTGATGTCAGATGGATCTTGGCTCAAAGAAAAGAATACCAGAATGATGTTTACTTGTATTTTATTGCCTATGCAAAAGCATTCGATTGTGTAGATCATAACAAATGATGGGTAACATTTAGAAGAATGGGAATTCCAGAACACTTACTTGTACTCATAAGGAACCTGTGCCTAGACCAGAGGCTGTCATTTGAACAGAACAAAGGAACACTGCATGGTTTAAAGTCAGGAAGGGAGTGTATCAGGGTTGTGTCCTTTCAACATACTTACTCAATCTGTATGCTGAGCAGATAATCCAAGAAACTGGACTATATGAAGAAGAGCATGGCATCAGGATTGGAGGAAGACTCATTAACAACCTGTGATATGCTGATGACACAACTTTGCTGAAAGTGAGGATGACTTGAAGCACTTATTGATGAAGATTGAAGAATACAGTCTGCAGTATGAATTACATCTCAATATAAAGAAAACAAAAATCCTCACAATTGGACCTATAAGCAGCATCATAATAAATGAAGGAAAGATTGAAGTTCATGAAGAGTGCATATTGCTTGGTTGTACAATCGGTGCCAATGGAAGCAGCAGTTAGGACATCAAACAACATATAGCACAGGGCAAATCAGCTGCAAAGGACCTCTTTCAAGTGCTGGAGAGCAAAGATGTCTCCTTGAGGACAAAAGTGTGCCTAATACAAGCCATAGTATTTTCAGTCACCTCTATGCATGTGAGAGCTGGACAGTGAATAAGGAAGACCAAAGAGTAGATGCTTTTGAGTTGTGCTGGCAAAGAATGTTGAAAGTACCATGGACTGCTAAAAGAACTAATAAATCTGTCCTGGAAGAAGTGCAGCCGAATGCTCTTTGGAAGTGAGAATGGCCAGACATTGTCTTACCTACTTTGGTCATGTTGTCAGAAGGAACCATTCCCTAGAGAAGGACGTCATGCTTGGTATGTAGACGAAAGAGGTATGCTTGGAGTATAGACGAAAGAGGGGAAAGCCCTCAATGAGATGGATTGACACAGTGGCTGCAGCTATGGACTCAAGCATAGCAAGGATCATGGAGCTGGCGCGGGACCAGGCAGTGTTTCATTCTGCTGTGCATGGGGTCACTATGAGTTGGAGATGGCTTGATGGCACCTAACAGCAACAACATTGAAGAAGAACAAAGTAGGAAGTCTCACAGTCCTACATCTGAAAACCTCCCGTACAGCCACAGTAGTCAGGACATCTTGGTATTGGTACAAGAACAGACACATAGGCCAGTGGAAAAGAATTGAGAACCCAGAAATAGATCCATTGACTAATCCTCAGCTGATTTTTGACAGAGGGCTGAAATCCATTTAATGGGGCAGAGGAGACCTCTTTGACAAATGGTGCTGGTAAAACTGGATATATATTTGCAGAAAAATGAAGTGAGATCCATAAATCATACCATACACAAAAACTAACTCTAGATGGATCAAAGACTTAAATGTGAAACCTAAAACTATAAAGTTCTTGAAGGAAAAAATAGGGGCAAATTTAGGGGCCCTGGGAGCTCTGGTGGCATAGTGCCTAAGGCATTTGACTGCTAACCAGAAGGCTGGCGGTTCAAACCACCAGCCACTCCTCGGAAGGAAGGTTGGGCAGTCTACTTCCGTAGTGATAGTACCTCGGAAACCCAAGGAGGGGTCACTGTGTCAGATCTGACTCGACAGCAGTGGGTTTTTTTAATATATATGGCATAAATAGACTATCAAGCATAACCCAAAATATACAAACAGCAGAAGAGAAACTAGATGGATGGGACCTTCTAAAAATTAAATTTTTATGTGCTTCAAAAGTCTTCCCCAAAAGAGTGAAAAGAGAACCTACAGGTTGGGGAAAAAAAAATATTTGGCAACGATATATCTGACAAAGGACTTATCTCTAAAATTTATAGAAAACTCCAACACCTCAACAACAAAAAGTCAAATAATCCAATTAAAAATGGGCAAAAACATGAATAGACATTTCATCAAAGATAATATTCTGGCAGCCAACAAACACATGAAGAAATGTTCACAATCATTAGCCATCAGAGAGATGCCAATCAAAACAACAATGAGATACCATCTTGCCCCAGCACTAATAGCAAAGTTCAACCAGAGAGAAAAAAATGCTGGAAAGGATGTGGAGAGGTTGGGACTTTCATACACTGCTGTTGGGACTGTAAAATAATACTGTCACAGTGGAAAGCAGTATGTTGATTCCTTAAAAAGTTGGAATTAGAAATACCATTTGATCCAGGAATCCCATTACTAGGTATATATCCTAAAGATGTGAGAGCCTGGACAAGAGCAGATATATGCACACCCATGTTCATCGCAGCACTATTTACAATAGCCAAAAGATAGAAACAACTTAGATGCCCATCAACAGAAGAATGGATAACCAAACTGTGGTACATACACACAATGGAACACTAAATGAAACACTAAAGAATAATGTAGAATCTGCAAAGCACTGCATAAAGTGGATGAACTTGGAAGAACATCATGCTGAGTGAAATAAGTCAGTCACAGGAGGACAAATACTGTATTAGTTCATTATTGTAAATAGTCAAGGAAAGGTTTATATATGAAAGGAAACTTTCTTTGTTGGTTACCAGGGGTGGGAGGCAAGGAGAGGGGAGGGAACACTGCAAAAATAATAATCATAAAGAGGAAAAAAAATTCTCCATCACAATTGGCATAACGCACTACCCAAAAACATTGTTCTACATCCTACTTTGGTGAGTAGCAACTGGGGTCTTAAAAGCTTGCAAGCCGCCATCTAGAGGCAACAATGGGTCTCTCCTTATCTAAAGCAAAGAAGAATGAAGAAAACCAAAGATTCATGGAAACAGTTAGTCCAAGGGACTAACAGACCATGTGAACTTCAACATATATGACCATGAGACCAGAAGAACTAAATGGTACTCAGCTACCAATGTCAACCATTCACATCAGTGCAGGAGATCCTGAATAGAGTGGGAGAACAATGTGGAACAAAACTCAAAATAATAAGGAAGACCAGGTTTGCTGATCTAATAGAGCCTGGTGAGATTCCCATTAATTATGGCCCTTAGTTACCCTTCAGGTCTGGAATTGAACTCACTCTGTGACTTCCAGCCAAACAATAGGCATATAGGGTCAACATTTACATCAGGTAGATACACCCCTTAGAACAATCAATTGTGGGAAAATGGAAGGGCAGTATTTGCACAGAGAGATAGCTCAGGGGGGCTAGAATGCTCAGGAAAGAAGGACAAGAGAAGAGGTAAAGACAGGGAGGAAGTCAAAAGGGAGCTGTTACATTGTGGGGAAGTGCAGTCAATGACTTGAAATAAAATGTGTATGTGTATGAACTGCTGTATGGAAAATGAATTTGCTCTGTAAAATTTCACCCAAATCACAATAAAAATTAATACTATATATATTAATTTTTATAATTTATGTATATATATGAAATACTACCTACTATCCAGGGTTGTTATGGGAATCAAATAGTGTTTGTAAAGCTTTTCCCAAAAAAAAGAAAAATTCTCTTTTAGTGTTAATCAGATTCTTTTTTTCTTTCTTTTATTTTTTTATTTTTTGCAGTGTTCCCTCCCCTCCCACCCCTGGTAACCAACAAAGAATATTTCCTTCCATTATTAACCTTTGCTTGACTTTTTACAATAACTAATACAGTATTTGTCCTTCTGTGATTGACTTATTTCACTCAGCATAATGTCCTCCAAATTCATCCACGTTATGCAGTGTTTTGCAGATTATACATTATTCTTTAGGGTTGCATGGTATTCCATTGTGTGTATGTACCATAGTTTGGTTATCCATTCCTCAGTTAATGGACACCTAAGTTGTTTCCAACTTTTTGCTATTGTAAATAGTGCTGTGATGAGCATGGGTGTGCGTATGTCTGTTCTTGTCATGGCTCTCACTTCTTTAGGATATATACCTAGTAATGGAATGGCTGGGTCAAATGGTATTTCTATTTCAAACTTTTTAAGGAATCGCCATACTGCTTTCCACAGTGGTTGTATCATTTGACAGTCGCACCAGCAGTGTATGAGAGTCGCAATCTCTCCACATCCTCACCAGCATTTGTTATTTTCTGTCTTGTTGAACTTTGCTACTAGTGCTGGGGCAAGATGGTCTCTTATTGTTTTGATTTATATCTCTCTAATGGCTAATGGGAGCTCTGGTAGCATAGTGCCTAAGGCATTTGACTGCTGACCAGAAGGCTGGTGGTTCAAACCCACCAGCCACTCCTCAGAAGGAAGGTTGGGCAATCTACTTCCATAGTGATACCACCTCAGAAACCCAAGGATGGGTCCCTATGAGTCGGATCCGACTGGATGGCAGTGAGTTTGGTTTGGTAATGGCTAATGATCATGAGCATTTCTTCATGTTTGTTGGCCGCCTTATATCCTCTGGTGAACTGGTTCTTACTTCCTTAGGATATATACCTAATAGTGGGATTGGTAGATCAAATGGTATTTCTAATTCCAACTTTTTAGGACTCACCATACTGCTTTGCACAGTGGTTGTATCGTTTTACGGTCCCATCAGCACAAACCTGAAAAAGAGGTATTATAAGCTATAAAATTTAGTGTAGAGGGACTTAAAAAGCCACTTTTGTATGTGATACATAAGCCAGTAAAGAGTGCTGTAATTCATAAGCTTTCTGATAGCATATTAGAGTTCCAGTCTCTCCATATTCTCGCCAGCATTTATTTCCTGTCTTGTTGAACTTCGCTATCTTGTTGAACTTTGGTATCTTGCTGTTTTAATTTGCATTTCAATCAGAGATTCTTAAATACTAAGATATATATTTTATCATTTATAGTATGACATGTGAATTAGATGTCATAATTAATTACCACAGGAAATACCAAAATGTATAATTTTTCTCATCTTACCTGCGTCTGACCCTGGATGAAAACCGAGTTTACCACCTTTTATTTTTTTTCCCACCATCCTTGGGACATGAGGGGCAAGGTGGTGGGATCCCGTTCCATTAGCCCATCACATTTCTCCCACAGAAAAGGGGCCTAGAAGAGCAAGTGCTGGCCGCCAGAAAGGACCAGAGTCCTGTGCTTTGGGCTGGGTTTTCCTGTTGTACCCAACATCTCCCCTTTTATTTTAAACACCAAAGCAACAGCACAAACTCCAGCCATTCAGAGCTTCAGAAGCCTTGGCCTATGTCCACCAAGAGGCTCAGAGATGCCTGAGTAGAGATGCTGTTGGTCTTTCCCACCTAGTTCCTCACATCTGTGAACTTGCAAGCACATTGTGACAAAGACCACACCGAGCAACTGACACCTGATACCTCATTCACTTTTCCCAGTGACTTTGGGAGGTGTTTTTTTCCCTGCTTTACTGTTGAGGAAACTCAAACTGGGAGAAACTGAGACATTTGGTCCAGGTTTTAGATTGAAAATGGTAAGATTGCAAAATGAGGTTTGAATCTAGGGGTCTCAGATTCTTTTCCACTGTGCCAAGATGGCTTCCATTTGACTCAGCTGGGTACAAGCAAGTTCATGGAGCTACTGGCAAAACCATCCTACTCTAGTAGAGTGTTTGCTATAGAAGTGGACAGTTTATCCTGTAGGTACTTTGATTTTTCTCACATGGAATTCAGCCACTGTTCATTATCTTGCAGAGCCTAATGCTGGACAGATCCAAGAAGGAATTGGAGAAGCTGTGAACAATATTGTGAAACATTTTCACAAACCTGAAAAAGAGGTATTATGAACTATAAAACTTAGTATAGCGGGACTTGTAAAGCCACTTTTGTATGTGATACGTAAGGCAATAAGGAGTACTTTAATTCATAAGCTTTCTAGTAGCTGGAAAAGCATGGTCTATATAGTTACCCTCAGCACTCTAGTGTTTCTCTAGTGTTTTTCTTAGACACAGCAGATTATTCTTCAACACTGTACGTTATATTCCACAGAGAGGAAGCCTGACAGTATTGCTGTGTGGAGAAAATGGCCTGGTTGCAGCACTTGAGCAAGTTTTCCATCATGGGTTCAAATCTGCTCGCATCTTTCACAAGAATGTTTTTATCTGGGACTTTATAGGTAAATAAAGCAAATATATGTTAGGTCACTGAAATGTTTCTTAGACAACTCAAAGACCCAGCTATTTGAGTGAATGAGGAAGTATGTTTTTAAAAATGAGCACTGTCTTGGTTTTCATTCATGCAACAAATACTGATAGTGTCTATCTATAATATTCCAAACACTATTTTAAATGCTTGGGATACACATCAATAATCAAAATAGATAAAAATCTCTATGATTGACAAACTTACATTCTGGTGGGGATGGGAGGGGATACAAACAATACACAAAAGCATAACAAATATGTAATTTATATGGTATATTAGAAGTTGATCACTGATCTGGAAAAAAAAAAAAATAGAAGAGGGTAAAAGAAAACAGTAGATGTTTCTGGGTGGTATAAACAGCTAACACACTGAGCTGCTCATCAAAGACTGGAGATTCTTGTCCTCCCAGAGGTGTTAATGGAAGAAAGGCCTTGAGGTGTACTTGTTAAAAATCAGCCATTGAGAACCCTAAGGACCACAGTTCTACTCTGACTCAGTGGCAACTAGGAAGAACAGGGAAAAGAAAATTGAATGGGGAGTGCACTTGTAAATAAGGTAGTTATAGGCTTTGTTGATTTGACATTTGAGTTGAGCAAAGACTTTTAAGAAAGTGAGAGAGTAACACTCCTGTCACTTCCAGCCAAACAGTAGACAGGCATATGGGGTGAACATCAGGTAGAGAAACTCCTTGGAGCCATCAGTTACAGGAGAACAGAAGGACAGTGTTTGCACAGGGAGATAACTTGGGGGGCAGGAGTTCATGGGAGGGAAGGACACGGGAAAGAGGTAACTACACAGGGAGGAAGTGGGAAGAGAACTATTACATTGTGGGGAACTGCAGTCAATACCATAAAACAAAATGTGTATGAACTGCTATGTGGAAAATGAATTTGCTCTATAAACTTTCATCCAAATCACAATAAAAATTTAAAAGAAAAGAAAAAGGGAGTGAGTTATATGGGTTGACATCTCGGAGAAAGGCACTCCTGGCCAACTCTAGAAGCCTGAGTAGGAATATGCCTGGCCTTTTCATGGAAAAGCGAGAGGAGGCCAGTGTGCCTGGAGCGGAAGGAGGGAGGGAGTTGGAGGAGATGGTGATGGAAAGTATAATGCCAGGGCTTTAATGGGTAGGATCACTGGAAGGACTTTGGCCTTTATTCTGAGTGAAACAGAAAGCCATTAGAAGGCTTTGAACTGAGGAATGACTTGATAGAACATACCTTTTAAGATCATTCTAGCCCTGTGCTGTCCAATACCGTAGCCACTAGCCACTGATGGCTAGTTTTATTTAAATTAAAAATTCATTTTTTCAGACACACTGGCTGCATTCTAAATGCCCAGCAGCCATGTAGCTGGTGGTCACTGTATTGGACAGCACAGATAGAGAACATTTCCATCATCGCAGAAAGTTCTGTTGCATGGTGCTGCTATAGTCTGCTAAGCTATGTAATCTTTTTTTTGGTATGCAACTCTTCTAGAATTCCCAGGTTTCTTTAACAAACAACAAAAAAAACTTCACTGCCGTTGAGTGGGATCTGACTCATAGTGACTCCTCCTTGGGTTTCTGAGGCAGTATCACTACAGAGGTAGATTGCCCAACCTTCCTTCTGAGGAATGGTTGGTGAGTTTGAACTGCCAGCCTTCTGATTTAGCAGTCAAATGCTTTAGGCACAATGTCACCAGAGCTTCTAGGTTTTTTTAAGGGGTAATTAATCATGTTTTGTAAATAAGGCTGATATCAAGGAGTTGAGGAGCTCTGGTAGCATAGTACCTAAGGCACTTGACTGCTAACCAAAAGGCTGATGGTACAAACCCACCAGCTACTCCTCGGAAGGAAGGTTGGGCAATCTACTTTTGTAGTGATACTGCCTCCGCAACCCAAGGAAGGGTGGCTATGAGTTGGGGCCAACTCCACAACTCCACGGCACATAACAACAAAAACAACAATCAAAGAGTTGATTTTATCTAACTTGGAATTTTTTGGTTTAAGAAAGGAAAGTTGACAGAGCTAGGCTTCCAAGTTTTGGTTTTTTTTTTTTCCTTCCTCCTGAAAGCCTAGAATTTTATTGGCTTTGCTTCTGATAGGTATATATGTATTTCTCTCTCAGATTTATTAAGTTGCATTACAAGGATCTTATTGGGGGCGCCATCTCCCTGGCTACCATGTCTTTACTGCTTCTAAAAGGTTCCAATTTTAACAGAAGAGTTTTTATTTCTATCTATTTTTGCCAGTTCCCATTTTGTAAAGGTATTTTAAAGACAGTAAACTTTCCACCCTTCTGGGGTACAGGCTAGATTAGAATAATAAATTCCTGAGAGCATATTATTCTACCGTGAAATGTAGACCTTTGGGATTAGTTCTGAAGCCAGTGATAAAGTAATGCTTTGGCGTTAGATCTGGCTATAGTGCAAAAGCATCATTAGTATTTCCAGAGTAAACAAAATAATAAATCTTTCTATATATGAACTGTTGTGTGTTATAATGTGATTCTGACTTCCTTCCCCAGAGAAAGCCGTTGCTTATTTTGAAAACACTGACCAGATTCTAGACAATGAAGATGATGTCCTAATTCAGAAATCATCCTGCAAAACCTTCTGCCACTATGTACATGCTATTAATACTGCACCCAGGAACATTGGAAAGGACGGCAAATTCCAGATTTTAGTTTGCCTTGGAACACGGTATAAAACAATTCTTGACTTTCTTTCTCTTTGTTATATGTTGAATAAGAGTCCAGAAAGGGTTATACCCAGATCGTGCCCCTTGCGAAAAGCTCTTTCTTGGGTTTCTTTCATTCCAAGTTTTATGAGACTAATATTTATTAGATACCAGCCATTCCTTAGGAGCTCTGGTAGCATAGTGCCTAAGGCACTTGACTGCTAACCAGAATGCTGGTGGTTCAAACCCACCGGCCACTCCCCAGAAGGAAGGTTGGGCAATCTACTTCTGTAGTGATACTGCCTCAGAAACCCAAGGAGGGGTCACTAAGAGTCAGGTCCAACTGGAAGGCACATAACAACAACAATAACAGCCATTCGGTGGGAGCTCTGGTGGTGTAGTGCCTAAGGCATTTGACTACTAACCAGAAGGCTGGCAGTTCAAACCTACCAGCCGCTCCTTGGAAGGAAGGTTGGGCAATCCACTTGCATAGTGATACCGCCTCAGGAACCCAAGGAGGAGGGATCACTATGAGTCAGAGCCAGCGCAGTAGCAGTAAGTTTAGTTTTTTAGTTTAGCCACTCCTTGGTAGGAAGATTGCGCAATCTACTTCCCTAGAGATGACCGCCTCAGAAGCCCAAGGAGGGCTCACTGTGAGTCGGATTTGATTCGACAGCAGTGAGTTCGTTTTTTTGGTATGTTAGACACTGTGCTAAGTCCTTTATTGTTGTTGTTGTTGTTGTGTGCCGTCGAGTCAGACCTGACTCATAGTAACCCGTCCTTGGGTTTCCGAGGCAGTATCACTACGAGAGTAGATTGCCCAGCCTTCCTTCTGAGGAGTGGCTGGTGGGTTTGAACCGCCAGCCTTCTGGTTAGCAGTCAAATGCCTTAGGCACTACGCCACCCGAGCTCCTGCTAAGTGTTTTAGATACTATTAACTCATTTAATCATACCAACACCACTCTTATGAAGTACCAACTGATAGCCACATTTTATAGATGAGAAAATCAAAGCACAGGTAAGTTAAGAAATTATCCCCAGGAGTTCTGGCAAGATGGTGGACTAGGCAGAAGGACTGCAAAGATGCTCTTCAACAAAGAAAAGGGAAACCAATTAACACAGGCACAGAAGATAATCTTGGGCCCCTGAGCCTTGAAGGGAAGGATACAAAAGTGGACTAAACTCCAACTAGCAGAAGAATTTGCGTGAAAATTCCAAAAAAGGAGACACACAGAGCTGCAGTCTGACAGTGGCCTGAGCAACCCTGACGGCACAGACGACAGGGATTGGAGATTCCTGAGTGGTGGTAGGACCTAAGAATTAACCCAAAAATCACCCTGCTAGCCAGGGACTGCACGGAAGACTCTGTACGGTGGCTGGGGAACAAATGGAGAAGGTGAAGAGAAAGGTGGGCTGAGCTGTGGACTTTTGCCAATCCAGAGGGCGCCACCATTTTGTAGGTTTAAAAAGCGGCTTGACTATTTTGGATATTCAAAGAGACAGTGCTGTAGCAGATTTCTGGGGCTTAAGAACACATTCTTCTTTCCAGCAACCCCAAGGACACTCGGAGCCTGCATGACTGAAGAGGTACGCCATTCTTCTTGTTACTACACCCTACACCCGCTTGGTGAATGGAGGTGTGGCCATCTCCACTCCCACCTACCTTCTGGGCCCACAGGAACTCCATCACAGTCTGTGTGCTCAGACAGAGCCTGGGTGCCCTACCTGGGCTTCCACCGATTTTT
>NW_006921687.1:7253941-7265304 GCF_000298275.1 Orycteropus afer afer
ACTTGGAAGGGATGTAGGAGATACTGGATAGAGAGGGAGAACAATGTGGAACAAAACTCAAAATCATTTGGAGGCGGAAAAAAAAGAAGGTGGTGAGGACCAGGTTTGCTGGTCCAATAGAGCCCGATGGAACCACTGAGACTATTGGCTCCTGGCTGCCCTTCAAGTCTGGAATTGAACCCACAACTGTGGTTTCCAGCCAAACAAAGTACAGGCATGTGAGGTAAACATTTACCTCATGTAGACACACGCCCTGGAGAGAACAATCATGGGAGAAGGAAGCGCTGCTTATGCCCAGGGAGACAGCTCAGGGCGCAGTAGAGTATGGAGGGATGGACACTGGGAAGAGGTAACTATGGGGAGGAAGTGGGAGGAGAGCTGTTGCATTGTGATAAACTGTGGTGAATGACATGAGACAAAGTATATGTGAACTGCTGTAGGGAAAGTGAATTTGCTCTGTAAATCTTCACCCAAATCACAATAAATTAAAAAAGAAAAAAAGATATTTCAAACCAAAAAAATAAATAAATAAATTATCCCAGGTTACATAGATGGAAAGAAGCAGAGCCAAGATTCATACTCAGTCTCACACTGCAGCCAGAGCTCTCAACCGTTACTTTATACTGGCTCCAAAGATAGGTAATAGGTGTTGTTGTTGTGTGCCGTCAGGTCAGACCTGACTCATAGCGACCCCTCCTTGGGTTTCTGAGGCAGTATCACTACGGAAGTAGATTGCTCCATCTTCCTTCCGATGAGTGGCTGGTGGGTTTGAACCGCCAGCCTTCTGGTTAGCAGTCAAGTGCCGTAGGCACTATGCTCCAATTAGATTAACCAACATATGTTGTTGTTACGTGTCGTAGAGTCGGACCTGACTCCACATACACATGTATATATTTACTTTGTATACTTTTATATAAGTAGCCCTGGTGGTGCAGTAATTAAGCACTCAGCTACTAGCCAAAAGGTCGTCAGTTTGAACCCAACAGCAGCTCTGCAGGAGAAAGATGAGGCATTCAGCTTCTGTAGAGATTTACAGTCTTGGAAACTCTATTGGGGCAGTTCTACTCTTTCCTGTAGGGCACTATGAGTCGGAATCAACAGCAATGTGTTTGTTTTCCTTTTCTTGGTTATAGTGCATGTATACCACTGTATTACTTTAAATATCATAATAATGTGGGTTTTTTGCTATATAAATACTATCTTTAAGACTATTTCCTGCCCCTTTATTTTTTGAAAATGGCACATAGGAGCTATACAATGCATTGATTTTAAAACAGCTTTCAGAACCCTAGGAAATGAAATACTCATTAAAAAAAAAAAAAAGCAAATTCACTGACATCGAGTCAGTTCTGACTCATAGCGACCCCTCCTTGGGTTTCCGAGGCAGTATCACTACGGAAGTAGATTGCCCAACCTTCCTTCCGAGGATTGGCTGGTGGGTTTGAACTGCCAGCCTTCTGGTTAGCAGTTGAATGTCTTAGGCAGTACGCCACCAGAGTTCCTAAAACACTCATAGGCCTGTACAATTTTTTTTTAAGTTATACATATCATGTTTGTTTGTTTTCTTTCTTCTAAACCCCTACAGCCCCAATGTGAGATACAGGGTGGCCTAATTATGGCTACCCTTGTCATGAAATGTATATCAAGGCTTGCTCACTAAGTATGTCTTAGGTACTTGGTGACAAAGAACACTATGTCAGGATTTAATTCAGGAAACATTGAAGATAAGAGATATGTCCTTCTGAAACAGCTCGTTTACAGAATTGACTTTTGTATTTCATCTTAATAAAAGGGGCTCAGTTTCAGCTGTTTTTAAAGTTCCTTTTGAGTATTATCCTTATCTCCTTTTATTCACGGTTCTGATTTATTAGACCAAACTACTTCTGGTTTATAAAATCTACTTAATGTTTTTCTGCTTTGATTTTCTTCCTTACTTTCTTACGTTACATAAATTGAAAGAAACACATCTCATCCCTGATATTTACTGTAGTCTTTCTTCCCAAAATATATTTTCTTCCTAATATATTTTGGCATGATCTGTCACAGATGTCACAAAACCCCTATTTAAAAAAAAAAAAAAGAAGAAGAAGAAATTCATTCTACCTCTTTTTGAAAGTGGTAAAATCAGAAGAGAGTTTCTTTAATGTGTTCAAGGCCTTAGAACCAACTTGTCTGGACCTACCTTTAGAAACCTAATGGGTTTCCCAGTTAGTTTACACTGTTTATTTACCATGTCTTCTTAACCAGTAAGCATCCAATCTCTTGGTTTTGATTTCCTCTCTACTGACCTCACAGTTTGGCCGGATTATGCACCATCCAGCCCCACATCTTTATGCAGTCTTCCTCCCAGATGAAAGCACCAAAATATGCATTTCTTTGTAGTGAGGTTAGCACTGCTCATGAATTGTTTCTGTTTGGGTCTGTAGGGATCGCCTGCTTCCACAGTGGATTCCATTATTAGCTGAGTGTCCTGCCATCACCCGAATGTATGAAGAGAGCGCCCTCCTGAGAGATCGCATGACTGTCAACTCCCTCATCCGCATCCTGCAGACCATTCAGGACTTCACCATAGTCTTGGAGGGATCACTCATCAAAGGAGTGGATGTGAACCCAGTTGGCTAAAAACTCAGTCCAGACCCCTTGTTCCTGAACCTTCCCCAACTAAACAAATCCACGCAGACTGATTTCGACTTGTCTGATGCAGTAGTGAGTCACTGCAAGGGGCAGCCCGCCATATGCCCCAATTAGAACAATCTTTACGCTGCAGACAAGGCAAATGCTGTATTGTAGTTCATTTGAACCTGGAATTTAGTTTAAAAAAAAAAAAATAGAGTATTTTCATGTGTTAGACGTGTGTAAATATGCTATCTTTAAGAAATTATATTACTCTAATAAGATACTTTTCTTAGATTGAATATTACTGTCACTTAAAAATAAGTAGTTTAAAAACGTTGGGGGTTGGGGGAGAAGAGTGGTGCTAGTCAGGAAGAAGCCAGTAAACATGTAAATACAGTGCAACCCAGTTGGGCTTTTTTTTCTCCAGGTATCACAGAGGAACCCAGAATGATTGTTATGTTGTAGCCGTCCATCCTGGTGTCCAATCCTTTGTATTGTGAATGTAAACTGCTTTACCTACTGTATGGCAGAGTCCTCATTTGTATCTTCTAAGTTACAAACTGTTTCATACACTTGAATTGTGAGTCACTTTTCCAGACCTTTGGAAAATTTTTTCAGTCAGCACAAGATGAAGATATAATTCAAATATTTTAAATACTGGACCCCAGGAGCTTGGCTAAACTGGAAAGAGAACACACAAAACCTGAGAAGTGTGTTAAATTGTGGGATTATAACTTCTTTACACTTTGGAAAGATTAGCCTAGACTAACTTCATTCTTGGCATTTTTATTCTTGCTATTTGAGGTACTTTGGGGAAATGTGACTTTCAAAGTGTTGGCCTCCTAGTCATAAGAACTGCAAACAGCAGTTTGATTCTGTACTTTTAATTTGGCCATCTAAACTCTGCCCTGGTGCATTCCCTCTTAAGGATAACCACAGCCCCGTCTTTGTTGGGTTCTAGTCACCCCCTTCTCCCCTCTACCCATGCCCATCCCCCTCTTGGGGAAATGGAAAGAATGTTTAAGAAGGAGGAGGGCTCTGTGGCTTGGAATGTTTTTGTGAAAGTATTTGTTGACCATGATAATGCAAATAACAGAAGGAGAGAAAAAGAATGAACTCTTTCTGGGTGTTTCAAGGGAAGCTTTATGTTTCTTTGTGAGAAGTGTAATAATGTAAAACAACTGGCCCAGAGAAGTAAAAAGCCACTGCAGCACAGACTGACAAAATGAAAGCAAAACAAGGGGCAACAGTTTTGAAAAACCAAAAGATGTAACTTTCCAGTTATTCTTTTATAAGACAGTTAAATGTGGTGTTAGTTACTTAAGTCTTCATACTGTGGTAAGTCCTGTAACTCTAATTAGGCACTTGCACATTTTAGCAGTGAAATTGCCTCAGCTTTGCTCGAGCTTTATTCCCAGTGTGGCTGAGAAGCAAAGACATGGCCTCTCAAGATCTTTGTGCAATCTGAAGGTGCTGGGCTTTCACCAACAGTACTGTTTCCCTTATTTCATGGAGGAAGAATCTAATAAAACAGGTGCCTCCGTCCCTTTATCAAATACTACATTCATTCTTGGCAGCCAAGCAACAGCCCCTTTGAACATAATGTGACTTGGGACTTGAGAAGGAAAAGGGGGGAGCTGAAGGCTGCATTAGAAACCCATGGGAAGGGTTTCAGAAGATCGTCCTGGGTGACCTGGGTACACCTGAGATTTGTTTACCTCAGGCTAAGCCGTGTCTGCAGTGATGTGACTAGTCCAGTGATAACTGAATGTCTGTTATGGGAGACCTCTAGAACCTGTTTTTATAACAGGCTATTACTGTGTTTCATTGATCAGAAACAGTCCATTACAAATTTAACCACAATCCAGGGTTTCATTCTTGTTATCTTTTCCATAAGACCATTCTTCTGACACTCTGGGCAACCAGTGAAGATGACCTACATTAGTATGCTAGAATTGAGTGTAGTTCACCCTTCTCCTGTTATAGATGGGAAGACTTCAGGATCAGAGAGATTAAATTCTTTCCCCACGGCTGGACAGTGACAACACAAAGTCTATAAAATTAATATATTTTTGTTTTTTAATTACACTGGGTTGCCTAAAACCAGATATTCAAGGCATTCTTTTAGTGGTCTTCGATCTTTATTCATCCACTTCTGCAGATGCTAAGCCAGGTATATAGGTAGGAAATAAAGATTAGTGTACATGTTAATAAATTGCTCTCAAGTTATTGAGAATTACATCTGTTATAAAAACTAGGAGCAGAGTTGGATGATTTGAGGCCTGTAAATGAAACCATTACTTTAAAAAGTTATACCTGAAGTTTCATCTCACTTTGTGTAGTATAACAGTGAAATGCTGATTTTTAAAAATAAAATACACCAGATTTGGCACATCCTTCTGACTGCTCAGCCCTTTTGAAATGTAGTTACTTGAGGAACTAGTGATATGGCCAGTGCCCTAAGCATGTGAAGAACTCCGTGTGAACTGCCTCAATGACCTACAGCCCGTTCTTTCCAGTATTCCTAGTAGTAGTAAATTTGGCCTTTCAGAATGCATTTAATATTTGGAAACAGCAATAAGTCCTTAAGATCTAAGTCTGATAAATAAAAAGAATGCTTAACTGAGTAATAGACTTTGGGGTCATATACTAATAGATAAGACCTAGTTTTTACATGGCATATAACTGTCTCTGAGCCAGTACCAAAATATTTTGAGTAGAGCAGTAGCAGAATCCTTAGAATAAATGTGCACAGCCTTTCACGTTGACTTCTGGAAGGACCACACCACCTAGAGGTATTCTTTCTGTTAATATTAAACATTGATGTATTCCTGTATGATCATAAATCACAAGTGAAAGCTAATAAAAATCCATTTTTAGTTGACTTTTTATATATCTTAAAAGTAAATGCCTGGGACCATAACTAGTACTTTCACACAAAATAATAGCTTGAGAATAAGTTTTTTAAAATTGCCAAAAATTGTACCTCTTGAAAAATTATTTTTCAAGTGTTTTTCACATATTCTGAAACCTCTAATCTCAATCTTTATAACACAGCAGCATTACACTGATATTAAACTTACATGTGAGGTCCTGTAGCCATGTCCTGGTCAGGAATCATTAACTCCTAAAAATGATTGAGGCTCAGTGTTTATGAAATAGGGGTAAGTGAAGTTCTAGGTGAAAATAAGGCTACCAAGAATGAAAATAAAGCCTCTTACACTCTTTCCCACTGGGGTGAGAATTTAATATAAGAAATGACCAACAGGTTACAAAAGTCTGTGATTTGCCTCTAACTTTTATTTTAAATGTTTAATTCATTTTTACATTTTTTGTGACCCTGTGATACTTACTTGTAACATGGCTTATTTTTTAAAAAAATCATTTTAGTGGACTTCTTTCACACTATATGAATGATAGAGAATACTGAATTGTTGATACTTTCTACTTTGGCAATAATGTAAGAATGTAGTGAACGAGAGAGGCTGAGACTATACATATCAGTTTGTGTATATTAGATGTTGACATCCCTAAGATATTTTGAAACATGAGGCAACTGACAAGGACTTCAAGAGCCACAGGGGAATGTTTATTTGACAGCACTGAGAGCGTAGCTGTTCATAATGAAATACCTTCTTTCTGCAATGACTTACGAGTTTTTAGTAGATTATTTTCATTTAGGGAACTGTGACTATTTCTCTGGGCAGTTTACAGAAACTAGTCTTGCCCTTTTCACCATGTTGAAAGGGTAATTGAAACTTAGGTATATATTTCAGTATTAACACACCTTCATTGATTGAGAATGGAGTCTTGAGCCCTTTTTTGGAGTCTTTTGAAGTCTCTGTTTTCTTACATAGTATTTGCTACATTTTTATCTACCATAAAAGGGAGACAGAAAATAATAATAAACTACTAGGTTCCTTATTCCTGTTAAAGTACATTTATAAATACCTTGGAAAAAAATTGAATTAGAAGGTAGAGGTTGCTGATTGTGCTGTGATGAAAAGAATCCAAGGAGAACCTCATCCTCCCAAGTCTTACTAGAGTTCAGTTGCCCTCTCAAGGACAAAGTAAAGATTGGCTTTGGAAAGATGATACATGGAGCTGTAACACCAAAGTGAAAAAAAATCCATCAAACCAAATTTCTCCCCATTTGAAGGGATCCAGGTATCCTTGGGTTATTTGGAAGGGAATCATGCTAGGTCCGATTAGTTGAATATATTTGTGTGTGAATTCAATCTTTATTCCCAACACCAAATCTTGTTGACAGTAGAGAGGTATGGTAAAGAGTTTCTGTTGTCAGTCATCTGAGGGTGTGAGACATAGAAAAAAAAAATCTGTGTTACACTTGAACCATGTATAAATGTATCCTGTGTATCTTTAAAAAAAAATTCTGCATTTAAATTATATTGTTTTTCTTTCTATTGTTAACAAACACATCAGAACTGGATTTTTTTTTTCTCATCTGAACATAATATAAATTTTAAAAAGTATTGTGATATCAAGCACTTTAACATACATATCATAGAAACTGATGTGGGTTTTTCAGGTTTTGGAGTACATTTAAATAAGACTTTTCATGCTTTGTTCTTTACAAATAAAATTGTGGGATTTACTTTGTTTTGCTTCATTGTTGTAGAATCTTAATATTGAGTGGTTCACAGGATGAGTGAATTTAGAAAGTAGAGTAAAACCAAAACAACTATGTAGGAAAAAATATGGCCTGCTGGGAGCTTGGTGGTGAAGTGCCTAAGGCATTTGAATGCTAACCATAAGGCTGGCAGTTCAAACCCACCAGCCATTCCTTGGAAGGAAGACTGGGCAATCTGCTTCCATAGAGATACCAGTCGGGAAACCCAAGGAGGGGTCACTATGAGTAGGAACCAACTCAAAGGCAGTGAGTTTGGTTTTGGTTTGGAGTAGTCAAGTAGAACTCCCACAACTCAGCAACAGAAATGCAAACAATCCAATTATAACATGGGTGAAAGATCTGAATAGACATTTTCCAGAAAAGATATATAAATGGTTAATAAGCACAGGAAATATGCTCAGTGTCATTAGGGAAAATGCAAATCAAAGCTATAACAAAATATTACTTTACTCCCATTATAAATGTGATAAGAAAAATGAAAACAAGTGGTGTGAAGGATGTGAAGAAATTGGGACCCTATTAACAATGTTTAGTGGGAATGTAAAATGGTGTGGCCACTGCAGGAATGTTAGGCAACTCCGCTCCTAGGTATATACCCCAAAGAATTGAAAGCAAGGACACAAATCTTGTACACTTAAATTCACTGCAATATTACTCATGATAGCCACACACACACACACACACATACATGTACATCTATAATATCACCCCCCACCCCTTCCCCAGCAGTCTCTAACCCTGGGGTTCAAGCAAGGCAAATCTGGAAAAGCCTCTTCTCCCTCAGGCCAAATCCAGACTTTGTGAGAATGTAACCATAGTCCGTTGGTGGCAAAAATGTTTCCTGAGATGTTCACCAGCAGAACTTACTTGGAATCTGCTTTCTGGAGTGCTGAAGGAAACATTGATGGGAGGTGCTATGTCCCACAACTCTGGAAAGTTAACAGTGGGGTGCCAGGGAAGTCGTTAATGGAGAAATGCTGCACCAGTGAAACTTCTGCAGGACCATCCAAGGGAGTGCAACATGGGGACAGGTGCTGAGTAGTACATCAAGAACCATGAGATACAAGAGCCTGCCAACAGAAGAATCAAAACCAAGGCCACTGCCATGGATACAGTTCTGACTCATGGTGACCCCATGTGTGTTACAGAGCAGAACTGCTCCACAGGGTTTTCTTGGTTGTAATTTTATGGGTGTAGTGCCTAAGGAACTTGACTGTTACCCAGAAGGCTGATGGTTCAAATTCACCAGCCACTCCTCGGAAGGAAGACTGGGCAATCTACTTCCGTAGTGATACCACCACAGAAACCCAAGGAGAGGTTCCTATGAGTCTGGTCTGACTCAATGGCACATAACAACAAGTCTTATGAAAGCATAGAGCTAGACCTTTCTTCTGAGATGCCACTGGATGGGTTCAAACCACCAACCTTTTAGTTAGTAGGCAAGAACAAAATGCACTAACCCAGGGACCTAAGGTGAGCATACCAGAAGAAAAAAGAGAAGTGTTTTCTTCTTTATGGACTCCAGCGCTTCTACTGAGACGTTAACAGTGTCCCAGCTTGTAAAGGAAAAATGTTTACAGGGTCTTGTCTAATTCTATTTTTGCAGAGCACAATGAAAGGTGGATTCGGAGCTAAGAGGCAAAAAATTAATACCAACCTCAAAAGTTTTAGTCCCTACAGTCAGTAAAGAGGAAACAAGCGAGGGAGGTAGGAAAAATGCAAGAGAAAAATCTGAGGATATAGGGCAAAAGTTCTCCAAACTTTACATGGCGTTGGTTTATGCAGGTAGTGCCTGCCATATTAACTTGAAATTGGTCCATGTTAGAAATGAATTGTTTCCCAAAAATATATGTTGGAATCCTAACCCTTTAATCCTGTGAATGGAATCCTGTTTGGGAAAAGGGTTTTCTTTGTTACGTTAATGAGGTCATAACAATGTAGGGTGTGTCCTGAAACTAATCACTCCCGAATTTTAAAAAGAGCAAATTAGGTGCACATGAAGACGCATACTGAGGAAGACAGATGGCAGCCAAGCCCCTGATTTAGAAGACTTTTAGCCGCCAGAACTGGAGGGGGGGGGGGAGGAGTCTGTTCTTTAAAACCACCCACTTGTGGTATTTGTGTTACAGCAGAACAAGCTAAATAAGAAGTCCAGATATAAACAATTTTAATCACTATCCTTTAAAAATAAGGAGCTCTGGTGGCGCAGTAGATAAGCCATTTGGCTGCTAACTAGAAGGTTGGTGGTTCAAACCCATCAGCCACTCCACGGAAGGAAGACTACTTCCATAAAGATTTACCGCCTCAGAAACCCAACGTGGTTGCTATGAGTCAGAATCGATTCGATGGCAGTGGATTTTTTTTTTTTTTTTTTTTTTTTTTTTAACTCTTTAAAATACTGATGTGCCTCGGAAACCCAAGGAGGGGTCACTATGAGTCGGGTCCAACTCGACGGCACATAACAACAACATAGTTAATAAGTCTAGGAGGTTTTGCAGTCTAAGGGAAAGAAGACGCAGGTGGTATAAGTCCAAGGATTTTGGCCTGAACAACTAGAAGGACAAAGTTAGAATCACCATTAACTAAAATGAGAAAAGATGTGGGGAGATTAGGGCTTGAAGACAAATCAGAAGCCCTGGGGGCACAACAGTTAAGTACTCAGCTACTAACTGAAACCAACCAGTGGTTCCACATTAAAAACACATGGCAATCTACTTCCATAAGATTAAACCAAAAATCCACTGACATCGGGTCAATTCTGACTCATAGCAACCCTAAAGACAAGAGTAGGACTGCTCCATAGGGTTTCCAAGGCTATAATCTACACAGAAGCCGATTGTCACGTCTTTTTCCATGGGGTAGCTAGTGAGTCCAAACTTCTGATCTTTCAGTTATCAGCAGAACACTTAATCACACACAGTGCCACCAGGGCTCCTTCCATAAAGATTCCACATGAGGAAACCCCATGGCGCAATTCTACTGTCACATGGGGTCACTATGAGTCAAAATATCTTGATGGCACCTAATAACAACAGTAATATTGGATATCTTTAATTTGAAATGTTGATCACATATCCAAGTGGAGATGGTGAATAGGATATTAAAGGTCTGAGTCTGGATTTGGGGAGCAGTATCTGGACTTCAGATATAAACTTGGGTGTTTCCAACATATATATATGGGGTTTAATATCATGAGACTGGATGAGAAGAACATAAAGGAGTGATTATTAAATAATAGCTCTGAACATAAATTTTAATGCCTGTAATTATTCCATAATATAGATGTGGCATGACATTGCTCCCAATGCTTCACTATTCTGAAGAATATTATAAGTAACAAGCATCATTGCTTTATGAAAAATTACTATTTTTGTAGGTCAAAGACAGGCCAATGCCAATAACTGCATATGATTCAACCAAATATTTTTTATAATTCTATTGGCGCTCTGGTAGCGTAGTGCCTAAAGCACTTGACTGCTAACCAGAAGACCGGTGGTTTGAACCCACCAGCCACTCCTCGGAAGGAAGGTTGGGCAATCTACTTCTGTAGTGATACCACCTAGGAAACCCAAGGAGGGGTCGCTATGAGTCAGGACTAACTGGACAGCACATAACAACAACAGCAATACTGATTCTTTATCCTGACATACACTATACTTTTATAAAAATAGATAACCTAGATGGAGTAATTACTCTCTGGGTTCCAAAATCTAAAAATTAATCACTCTAGTTCAAGCCAGTATGTGGGCCAGTTGTTCAATTTACTCCAATATAACACATAACCCTGAGTTCTATCATCTGCTTACCCAGCACCTATACTCTTTTTTTGTTGTTGTTTATTAGGATTTGGGTGAAGATTTACAGAGTAAATTCACTTTTCATACAGCAGTTCACATATACTTTGTCTCATGTCATTGACCAAAATTTAAAATGCAACAGCTACCCTCCCACTTCCTCCCCATAGTTACCTCCTCCCAGTGTCCGTCCCTTCATACTCTTCTTCACCCTGAGCTATCTCCCTGTGCATAAGCAGCCCTTCCTTCTCCCATGATTGTTCTCTCCAGGGCGTGTGTCTACTTGAGGTAAATGTTTAACT
>NW_006921687.1:7272965-7275446 GCF_000298275.1 Orycteropus afer afer
TCTGCATCCTTTCCTTCAAGGCTCAGGGGTCCAAGATTATCTTCTGTGTCTGTGTTAATTGGTTTCCCTTTTCTTTTTTGAAGAGGGTCTGTGCAATCCTTCTGCCTAGTCCGCCATCTTGCCCCACCTCCCCAGCACCTATACTGTTAATAGTGCCAAAACTTTTCCTGGATCTTTCCAAGGTGGTATCACTATGGAAGTAGATTGCCCACCCTTCCTTCTGAGGAGTGGCTGGTTGGTTTGAACATCCAGCCTTCTGGTTAACAGTCAAATGCCTTAGGCACTATGCTACCAGAACTCCTGAACAAATATAAAGAGTAGGATTCCTAACCCCTAATCCATCAGAGCTCTTAAAAAATAACAGAGCTTCTAAATATATGAAGCAAAATCAGAACTGCAGTGAGAAATAGGCAAGTCGTCAAT
Source organism: Orycteropus afer afer (assembly GCF_000298275.1). NCBI lineage: Eukaryota > Metazoa > Chordata > Mammalia > Tubulidentata > Orycteropodidae > Orycteropus > Orycteropus afer. Next base: position 7,273,389 of record NW_006921687.1, read on the forward strand.
TATAGTAGAATATTTAAATGCCTCTTTCAGATTTAATAGAGTAAAGAGAAAATCATTAAAGATACAGAAGACTTGAATAACACTGACGACCAACTTAACCTAAATTGACATCTGTAAAATACTTGCAGTGCAGAGGGTTGCTATTGTATGGCTATTCTCTTCATGGTCTTGTAGCTCCCACAAGATGATTGGGAAGTACTATGCAAATAGAGTGCTTGTGCCCCGTCAAGGGGATTGGACAGTTCTGCTAATGAAAATAAGCACATGGAACCCTTGTAAAGGATTGGTCAGTTTTGCTATCCTAATAGGTTTATTGTTGCTATTGTTAGGTGCTGTGGAGTCAGTTCCAACTCATAGTCACCCTATGTACAACAGAATGAAACACTGCCAGGTCCTGCACCATTCTCACAAACCATTGCTATGCATTGTTGCAGCCACTTTGTCAATCCATCTCCTTAAGAGGCTTCCTCTTTTTCACTGACCCTCTACTTTTCCCACCATGGATGTCCTTCTCCAGGGACTGGTCCATCCTGATAACATGTCCAAAGTACATGAGAAGTCCTGCCATCCTCATTTCTAAGGAGCATTTTGGTTGTACTTATTTGAAAACAGATTGGTTCTTTTTCCTGACAGTCCATGGCATATTCAATATTCTTCATCAATATCATAACTCAAAGGCATCAATTCTTCAGTCTTACTTATTTATTGTCTAGTTTTCATATGCATATGAGGCTATTGAAAATACCATGTCTTGGTTCAGGTGTACTTTAGTTCTCAAAGTGACATCTTTGCTTCTTAACACTTAAAAGAGGTCTTTTGCAGCAGATTTGCCTGATGCAATATGTTGTTTGATTTCTTGACTGCTGCTTCCATGGGTGCTGATTGTGGATCCAAGTAAAATGAAATCTTTGACAATTTTAATCCTTTTCTCCATTTATCATGATGTTGCTTATTGGACCAGTTGTGAGGATTTTGTTTTCTATATGTAATCTACACTGAAAGCTAGTGTATTTGATCTTCATCAGTTAGTGCTCCAAGTCCTCTTCACTTTCAGAAAGAAAGGTTGCATTGTCTGCATTTCATAGGTTGTTAATGAGTCTTTCTCCAAACTTGATGCCCCATTTTTCTTCATGTAGTCCAGCTTCTTGGATTATTTGTTCAGCATATAGATTGAAAAAGTATGGTGAAAGGATATGATCCTGACATACATCTTTCCTGATTTTAAACCATGCAGTATCCCCTTGTTCTGTTTGAATGACTACCTCTTGGTCTATGCACAAGTTCCACATGAGCACAATTAAGTGTTCTGGAATTCCCATTCTTCACATGTTATTCATAATTAGTTGTGTCTCACACAGTTTAATGCATTTTCATAGTCAATAAAACATAGCTAATCATCTGACAGCCCTCCTTCCATATACTTTTCTGAATCCAGCTTGAATTTCTGGCAGTTCCCTGTCAATATACTACTACAGCCATTTTTCAATTATTTTCAGAAAATTCAACTTTCGCATGATATTAATGATATTGTTAGATAATTTCTGCATTCTGTTGGATCACCTTGCTTTGGAATGGACAATAATATGGATCTCTTCTATCTGGTATGCCAAGTAGCTGTCTTCCAAAATTCTTGACATAGATGAGTGATCACTTCCAGCATTGCATCCATTTGTTGAAACATCTCAATTGGTATTCCATCAATTCTTGAAGGCTTCTCTTTTACCAATTCTTATCAATTTCTGGAGGCTTATGGATGGAAGGTTGGGCAATCCTACTTCCGTAGTGATACTGCCTCGGGAACCCAAGGAGGGGTCGCTATGAGTCAGAGCCGACTCGATGGCAAATAACAACAACAACAACAAATTTATCACCAATGCCTTCAGTACAGCTTGGGCTTCTTCCTTCAGTATCATCGGTTCTTAATTATATGGTACCTCCTGAAATGGTTGAATGTCGACCAATTCTTTTTGGTACAGTGACTCCTTTCATCTTCTTTTGATGCTTCCTGTAGTGCCTAAGGTATTTGACTGCTAACCAGAAGGCTGGTGGTTCAAATCC
>NW_006921687.1:7275885-7283162 GCF_000298275.1 Orycteropus afer afer
GGGACTGTGCCTTTTTACTTGTCAACCTTGGGCTTGTCAGTCTCAGCAGGCAGCAGCTGTCTTAGTGAATAAAAGCCTCTAGCTTCAGTGTGTTGGGAGCAGGAGGCAGAGCTGAAGCCCAAAGTCGAGGGGCTTTCACCCAGCCCCTAGAGCCTGGCACTTTGAACTTGAACTTAAAGCCTCCTGTGATAGTTGGAGCTGTGTGTCAACTTGGCTGGACCACAATTCTGTGTGGTTTAAGCAGTTGTGATGTGGATTATTCCCATGACGGGATCGGATGTATATGTTTTGAGTAGCCAATCCATTGAAAGAGCGTTTCCCTAGGGGTGTGGCCTGCTTCCAAATTATTTATGGACATCCTGGGAAAAGAGACACTCTTCTGTGGATTGGGATCCTGTTGTGCTGCCTTCAACTGTCCGTGAGCAAACAATCCACCATTCAGCCTGGAGATCTTGGATTCATCATTTGTTAGAGTCAACAGCCAGTATACTGCCTGCCAACCTTGAGCTTGTCACCCCTTGCAGCTGTGTGAGTGAGGAAAATCTTCCAACTTGATGTTTGATCCAAGAACTTGGGACTTGCCAGTTTCTATAAGTGTGTGAGCCATTTTCCTAAGATAAAATTCTCTTTCTCTTTATATATATATAAGCTTTACTTGTTTCACTTCTCTAGAGAACTGCAGTGTAGTAAATTACCTGGTATGGCTTTTCTAGCCGTAAGTCTTTGTAAACTCAGTGGTGGAATGAGCAACTGAGGAGCTCCTGATTGTAAATGTTATCCAACTGGGATATTTCTGTTGGGAGTGGCACAAAACAGTGTTCTGGGAGGTTTCCACTCTCTCTCAGGTGCTTAGAATTCTGATGTTATGAATGGTTGGTTTGGCCACTCTGCCGAGCTCAAAAGGAGGCCTCCTAGAGGCAGAAGTCTCTCTCTGACTACTGGGTGAGAAGGACATGCTGCTGAGAAGAAATGCACTGCTGAAAGAGACATGCACTGCTGGGAAAGAAAAGCAAGAGACAGGCATTGCTGAGAGAGACACCAAGGGACACGCACTGCTGGCAGAGAGACTGTGAGAGACTGCTGGCTGAGGGACGGCAGGCAGGGAGAGACTGAGCGTTTTTTCCTGAACTTGAATTGTAATCTGGTGCTTCCCTAATAAACCCCATAATCTGTGAGTTCTGTGTGGCCACTGCAGTGAATTATTGAACCCAGGAGAGAGGTGGTGGGTGCTTTGAGAGGAATGGTTGGTGAAAGGGCTGGAGGGAGGCAGTATGTCTGGCCTTACAGGAATAGTCCTTGGGTTACTGATGGTGATTCTGTCTTCCTCTTGTGGGATTAGAGGAGGTTAGGGGATGTGGCCTCCTTGCCCTTTTAGCAAGAACCCAACCTAGCACACCTCCAAACTGTTAGAGAATAAACTCCTGCTTGTTCAAGCCATTCCATTTGTGGTATATTCTTGTCAGAGTGGTACTAGGTATCCAGGACACTGTGTCATTCAATATTTTGTCCATAGAATCCTTCAATATTGCAACTTGAGGACTGAATTTTTTCTTCAGTTCTTTCAGCTTGAGAAATGGTCAGCATGTTCTTCCATTTTGTTTTTCTAACTCCTGGTCTTTGCATATTCTAATACTTTGTCTTTTGACACTGCCCTTTGAAATCTTCTGTTCACTTCATATTTCTTCCATTCACTTTACTTATTCAACATTTAAGAGCAAGTTTCAGAGTCTGTTCTGACATCCATTTTGGTCTTTTCTTCCTTTTTTGTCTTTCTAATAACATTTTACGTTCTTCATGTATGATGTTTCTTATGTCATCTCATAACTTGTCTGGTCTTTGGATATTAGTGTTCAATGCATCAAATCTATTCTCAAGATGGTCTCTAAATTTAGGTGGGATATACCCAAAGTTGGACTTCAGCCCTTGTGGACTTGCTTTAATTTTCATCAGTTTCAACTTGAACTTGCATATGAGGAATTGATGTTCCATAGTCAGCCTTTGCCCTTGTTCTGACTGATGGTATTGAGCATCTACATTGTCTGTTTCTGTAGATGTAGTCAATGTGATTGCTATGTATTCTGTCTGATGAGGTCCATATGTATAATCAGCATTTATGTTTGTTGAGAAAAGGTATTTGCGATGAATAAGCCATTGGTCTTGCAAAATTCTGTCAGGCAATCTCCAACATTTTTTCTATCACCAAGGGCATATTTTATGGTAGGTTTAAAGGGAGTAAATCCCAGAAGTTGGGGTAGGACCTCTCTACCATCAAGAAGAACTTCTTATTCCCAGGAGACAGAAAACTATAAAATTGGAGACAGCACGAGACAGCAAGAATCAAAGGCAGAGTTTAGTGGCAGAGAAATGGCAGCAACAGAACTAAGAGACTGGTGCAAGATGACACAATGGCCTTTCCACCTCACCGACCAAGGTGACTATAGTGGCCATGCCAATTCACAGAGCAAAAGATCTGAGTGCCTTTGGCAGAATGGGGTGCCTCTAGGCACTTATCAGCTGAGCTAAAAAAGCTTTGTATCACTTGCCCAAGTGGCAGCGCAGGCCAAGAGCGAGGGCCCAGGTTGGAAGCTAAAGCTCAGTGGCAACAGCAGAGAAGAAGCTGTCCTGATGGAAGAACTGTATTCTGAGTTGTTCCTGTTACTCCCAAGCTGATCCTGATCCTGAATTGTAACTTGTTACTTCCCTAATAAATTCTATAATCTTGATTATGGCCTGTGAGTTCTGTGTGGTCCTCACAACAAATTATCAAGTCTAGCAGAAAAGCAGAAAGAATACCATGGAAGGGATGGATGGCTGGTGTCAGAATTGGAAAAAAAGTTTAGAGAGTGGAGGTATGTCTAACTTCCATCTTATAGGAATCAACTTTAGGCTGATACTGATCCTGATTCTCTCTCCTCCTCCTGAAGTTAGAGGAGGTCTGATGCCATGCTATTTTTTTAACACACCATCCAAGAACAACAGAATGTACAATCTTTCCAAGGACACAAAGAACATTTACCAAGATAGATAGATTGTATATTATGGGCCATAAAACAAGTTTCAATAAATTTAAAAGGATCCAAGTTATGATGTTCTCTAACTGCAAGGGACTTAAATAGAAATTAATTACAAACATGTCTGGAAAATCTCCAAATATTTGGGAAGTAGTAACACATGAATCAAAAAATGAATCAAAAGTGAAATTAGAAAGTATTTTGAACTGAATGAAAACGAAGCACATCAAAATGTGTAACATGCTTCTAAAGCAAGGCTTAAAGGGAAAATTAATAACAATGAGTATTTATGTTAGGAAAAAGTCTCAAATCCATGACCTAAGAAATTAAAAATACAAGACAGAAAGTAATAAAAATTATAGCAGAAATCAATGAAATAAATACCAGAAAAACAGGTGGGAAAAATCAATGAAACCACAGATAGTTCTTTGTGGAAATCAATAAAGTAGATAAATGTCCAACCAGGCTGGTGAAGAATGAAAAAGATAAATTATAAGTGACCAATATCTAGAATAAGAGAAAAAAAGGGGACAAGACTACAGGTCCTACAGGTGTTAAAAGGATAAAAAGATAATACTATGAAAAACTTTTTGGCAATAAATTCAACAACTCAGATGAAATTAATAAATTTCTTAAAGATACAAACTACCAGAGTGCCCTCCAGAAGAAATATATAAACTGAATAGCCTATATTTCTCTATTAAAGAAATAGAATTTTTTTCTTAAAATAAAACAACTCCAGACTCAGATAACTTCACTGGTAAATTTTACCAAAAATTTAATGAAGAAATAATGAAAATTCTACACAAACTCATCCAGAAAATCAATGAAGAGGTAATACTTCCTACGTCCAACATTACTCTAATAGTAAAATCAGACAAAGACATTCCAGGAAAAGAAAAAGACCGTTATCACTCATGATTATACATTAAAAAATTCTTAGCATATTGTAAGCACACATTGTGAGCAATTTGAACTCAACCATATTTAAAAACAATAAAACCAAATCAAATCCACTGCCATCAAGTTGATTCTGACTCACAGCAACCCTCAATGGGTTTCCAAGGTGGTAAATCTTTATGGAAGTAGATTGCCCAGTCTTGCTTACATGGAGTGGCTGGTGGGTTTGCACCACCAACCTTCTAATTAGCAGTCAGATGCCTTAGGTATTGCGCCACCAGAGCTCCGATTAAAAACAAGTCACGACCAATTAGGGTTTATCAAGAAATACAAGGTTTGTTTAACATTGAAAATCAAGTAATATAATTTATCACATTAACAGACTAAAATAAGAAAACAAAACATTATCGTAGGCAGAAAAAAATATTTGACAAATTCTAACATTATAATGCTGGAAGCTGTACCACCAGTATTTCAAATATGAACAGTCAGCCAGGTTGTCAGGTTTTAGCAGGGCTAGGAAAAAAAGGTCTAGTGATTTACTTCTGAAAATTAGCCAATGAAAACTATGGATCACAAAAGAATATTATCTGATATAGTGCTGGAAGATGTACACTCTTGATTGGAAGGTGCTCAAAATACACAGTGGCCACAAAAAGGAACTTTGAACATACCAACTATGGTGAAGATGGCAAAGGGCGAGTAACCTTTTGTTCCCAGGCACCAACTTGACAGTAATAAAAAAACATGGTTTATTTAACCACTCTTTTTTTTTTTTTTTAATTGGTAGAGTAGTGCCTTAGGCATTTGACTGCTAACCAGAAGGCTGGTGGTTCAAACCCACCAGCCACTCCTTGGAAGGAAGGTGAGGCAATCTACTTCTGTAGTGATGTTGTTGTTGTTGTGTGCCGTCGAGTCGGCCCCGACTCATAGCGACCCCTCCTTGAGTTTCCGAGGCAGTATCACTACAGAAGTAGGATTGCCCAACCTTCCTTCCGAGGAGTGGCTGGTGGGTTTGAACCGCCAGCCTTCTGGTTAGCAGTCAAGTGCTTTAGCCACTATGCTACCAGAGCTCCTATATAGTGCCTCAGAAACCCAAGGAGGGGTCACTATGAGTCAGGTCCGACTTGACAACACATAACAACAACAACAACAATTGTGATTTGGGTGAAAGTATACAGAGCAAATTCACTTTCCACACAGCAGTGCACACACACATTGTCTCATGACATTGACTACAATATACCCCAATGCAACTGCTCCCTTCCCACTTCCTCCCGATAGTTACCTCTTCCCTGTGTCCATCCCTCCATGCACTCCCGCCCCCTGAACTGTCTCCCTGTGCATAAACAGCCCTTCTTTCTCCCATGATTGTTCTCTCCAAGGAGTGTATCTACCTCAGGTAAATGTTCAACTCATATGCCTGTCTTTTGTTTGGCTGGAAGCCACAGGTGTGGGTTCAATTCCAGACCTGAAGGGCAGCTAGAGACCATAGTCTCAGTGGTTCCACCAGGCTCTATCAGACCAGCAAACCTGGTCTCCCTTTTTTTTTCCCCCAAATGATTTTGAGTTTTGTTCCACATTGTCCTGCCTTTCTGTCCAGGATCTGCTACACAGATCCCCCTCCAAGTGGTTGACAGTGGTAGCCGGGCACCATCTAGTTCTGGTCTCATAGTCATATAGGCTGAGGACTGAATGGTGTACCAGTCGCTAGGACTAATTGTTTCCATGAATCTTTGGTTTTCTTCATTCTTCTTTGCTCTGGACAAGGAAAGACCCATCGTTGCATCTAGATGGCAGCTTGCTAGCTTTGAAGATCCCAGTCGCTACTTGCCAAAGTAGGAGGTTGAACAATGTTTTGTATAGTATGTTATGCCAATTGAGCTTGATGTCCCCTGCGACTATGGTCCCAAGCCCACAGGTTCAACTACTCAGTCCCTCTGGGTGTGATCAAGAAGTGACTACAAACTTGTCCCTTGTCAGCTCTACTATATTCCTAGGAATTCTTACAGAACATGCAAATAAACTTGTAGAACCATTGTCTGCCCACCCTATACATGGTCTTGGGTACACTCCCTGCTGCAGAGACATACCTAATAGTTCAGCCTGTCCACCCATCTACCCACCCGTATCCCCATGTTTTCCTTCTCTGACAACGCAGTACTGTATGTGCAAAAGGGTTCATCATTGTTGTCTGCACCTCCCATGTACCTCCCTATGTCTTCCTCTTCCTCAATGCCACCATGTTGATCACTCTCATTTGGTACATTGCCCTTCTCTTCACCCAAATCAATACTTTTTTCTGTCTATCTAACAGTGTTCCCTACCTTACCTTCCCACCCATGGTAACCAACAAAGAAAATTTCCTTCCATAGATAAACCGTTCCTCGACTTTTACAATAATGGACTAATACAATATTTGTCCTTATGTAATCGACTTATTTCACTCAGCATAATGTCCTCCAAGTTCATCCATGTTATGCAATGTTTTGCAGATTCTATGTGATTTTTTAAGGTCACATAGTATTCCATTGTGTGTATGTACCATAGCTTGGTTATCCATTCCTCAGTTGATGGACACCTAGATTGTTTCCAACTTTTTACTATTGTAAATAGTGCTGTGATGAACATGGATGTGCATATGTCTGTTCTTGTCATGGCTTTCACTTGTTTATGATATATACCTAGTAATGGAATGGCTGGATCAAATGGTATTTCTATTCCCAACTTTTAAAGAATCGCCACACTGCCTTCCACAGTGGTTGTACCATTTTACAGTCCCACCAGCAGCATATGAGAGTCCCAATCTCTTCACATCTTCACCAGCATTTGTTATTTTCTGTCTTGTTGAACTTTGCTACTGGTGCTGGAGCAAGATGATATCTCATTGTTGTTTTGATTTGCATCTCTCTAATGGCTAATGATCGTGAGCATTTCTTCATATGTTTGTTGGCTGCCTGAATATCCTCCTTGGTGAAGTGTCTATTCATGTCTTCTGACCATTTTTTAATTGGATTATTTGTCTATTTGTTATTGAGTGTTGGAGTTTTCTATAAATTCTAAGGATAAGTCCCTTGTTAGATATGTCATTGCTGAATATTCTTTCCCAATCTGTAGGTTCTCTTTTGATTCTTTTGGTGAAGTCTTTGGAAGCACATAAAAATTTAAGTTTTAGAAGGTACCATTCATCTAGCTTCTCTTCTGCTGTTTTTGCATTTTGGGTTATGCTTGATAGTCTATTTATGCCATATATTGTTGTTGTTGTTGTTGTTATTTGCCGTCGAGTTGGCCCCGACTCATAGCGACCCCTCCTTGGGTTTCCGAGGCAGTATCACTACGGAAGTAGGATTGCCCAACCTTCCTTCC
>NW_006921687.1:7284917-7297567 GCF_000298275.1 Orycteropus afer afer
AGTGTTTTGTTCTGCTGTGCATGTGGTCGCTATGAGTCGGAAACGACTCGACGGCACTTAACAACAACAACAACACAAATTTGCCCCTAGGTTTTCCTTGAGGAGCGCTATAGTTTTAGGTTTCACATTTAAGTCTTTGATCCATCTGTAGTTAGTTTTTGTGTATGGTGTGAGGTAAAGATCTTGTTTAATTTTTCTGCAAATGGATCTCCAGTTTTGCCAGCACCATTTCTTAAACAAACATTCTCTTCCCCATTTAATGGATTTTGGCCCTTTGTCAAAGATCAGCTGACTATAGGTCGATGGATCTATTTCTGGGTTCTCAATTCTATTCCATTGGTCTATATGTCTGTCATTGTACCAATACCAGGCAGTTTTGACTACTGTGGCTATAGAGTAGGTTTTGAGATGCGGCAGTGTGAGACCTCCTACTTTATTTTTCTTCTTCAATAGTGCTTTATTTATCTGGGGTCTCCTTCCTTTCCATGTAAAGTTAGTGCTTGGTTTTTCCATATCCTTAAAAAATGTTGATGGGATCTGGATTGGGATTACATTGAATGTATCGATTGCTTTGGGTAGAATTGACATTTTCACAATGTTCAATCTTCCTGTCCATAAGCATGGGATGTTCTTCCATTTATGTAGATCTTAACCACTCTTTTTGCAGCTATTGACAAATAATGATGCATTCAACATTTTAAAAGGTGTTCTGGTGGCATAGTGGGTAAGGCATTTGGCTGCTAACCAGAATGCATGTGGTTCAAACCTGCGACCGGCTCCATGGGAGGAAGATGAGGTAATCTACTTCTATAAAGTTTTGTAGTGTTAGAAACCCAATGGGGGTTTCTATGAGTCAGAATAGACTCACCAGCAATGGGGTTGGTTTTCAACATTTTTATACAACTCTTCTTTTGCAAAAGGGTACATGTTTTACTAGAGTAAATATTAAAACATGGAAATACTTGTTCATACCATTGGTACATCTTATATTTTAATTAATAATGTCAAAATTCTCTGCAAAAAAAAGACTCTTTTTCCTATCAACAGTGTTTGAGAGTTCTCATATCACCATTTCATCATATCGTATTGTTGATATCATCATATCAACAATTGGAGATATAAAATTTTTGCCAGTTTAATAGGTGAAAAAGAGGTATCGTTGAAGTTCTTATTATATTTCTCTGATAATGAGATTGGCTAGATTTTCATAAAATTATCAAAGACCCAAACTACTCACACCCATAGAGCTTACTGTCTACGTTATAATGACTACTATTCCACTACCTTCAGCAACAAAAGGTCGTAATTCCAGTAAACTCTTTCCTAGGAATTCAAAAGCTGTAAATAACCTCACTGTTCATTTCTGGTACTTCTGCAAAGAGCCATCAATTCTTCAATGAAGGCATCAAAGTACAGTTTCTACCATGACTTTTTAAGCTTTTCCCCTCAAAAGCTTGTCTTGCTGTGTCCATTAATCCTTAACTATTCTACTATTCTAGCCAAGTGTCCCACTGAAAGACTTGCTTTAAACCAGTCCTCAGAATCTCAATAAATATCCAAACTTTGTCTATGCCCCCGAAATGCTACTAAGGATCTGTGGAGTTAATGCTCTTTCTTACTGTACTAATCAATAAACAGATTGTTTTGATAATTTAGAAAGCCACCATTTAACATTATTGATCATTTCTATTTCCTCTTTTGAATTATTTTAGTAATCTTTGCCAATTTCATTTTTTTAATACACATTTATTTGTAGTTTAAAAACTATTTTTAAGCTATTAACCCTTTGTCCATTCTATATGATATAAATATTTTCTTACGTTTTAATTTTTGGTGTTTGTGTTCCATAGAAATTTTTAGTTTTAAGTTATTTACATTTTTTTTTTCCTTTCTTTAGTGTAACAGTTAGGAAAACAGCTTCAGGTCCTATGCTGCCTGGGTTCAAATCTCTGCAGTTTATTAGCTCAGTGCCCTTGGGTTCCTCACTTAACTCTGTGAACCAGGCTTCCTTATATATGCGTACTAGATCTATGAAAGGAGGAATATTTGATTGTTTTATTTACTGCTGTATCCACGGCTTTGGGAACTGTGCCTAATACATAATTGTTGTTGTTATGTGCCATCTAGTTGGCCCCGACTTATAGCGACCCCTCCTTGGATTTCCGAGGCAGTGTCACTACAGAAGTAGGATTGCCCAACCTTCCTTCCAAGGAGTGACATAGTAGATGTTTAATAAATATTAAATAAATAAATGAATCTACAAAACTAGAATAAGAATTTTATTTTCCTACTAGGGTTGCTGTAAAAGATTAATCCTTGTAAATCTTAGTTTAGAACATAGTAAGAGCACAAGTAATGCTAACCGGAAAAAAAACAAAACAAAGCCTACCTTCATCTACGTTTAGTTTTACACAAAAAATCTCCTCCCCCTGCCCCCACCCACTGTTGGATAAATCCTTCCTTCCTTTTCTCTCCCTCAACCCCCCACCCCAACCCCCATCACCACGTTATCTGCACCATTGTTCCTCCATTATAGCACTCACTTGTCAAAGAAGTTCTTAACCTCTGGGTATCTTGAATCGCTTTGAGAATCCAGGAAATTAAGGACACCCTCCCCAGAAAAATGCACCCATACACAAATACACAAACTTTTGTGTACAGTCTCAGGGAACTCAGAAGTCTGAATTAAATGGACATTAAATTCAAACATGTATTGCTTTCCAGCAGCAAACATTACCAGGTCACAGGAAATTCCCAGAGCAGATCTTTACTGCAAGGGTCAGAGTCCAAACTGGGTGGCACCAATGGAGCTCTTCAGAGATGCAAATAGCATCTCTGCCTTTGGAGAGAGGACCCCTATTGTTCCTTCTTGACTGCTTTTTCTGGGCAGACCCTTCAACTTAAATGAAGAAGGGGATTGGGAGGAGATTATATAGGAAAGGAAGAGTAGCCTCCATGTCTGTGATTTATTTATCTCATCTCAATCTCCCAGCTTGTAATCAACCAAGTGCTGACTACCATAACGACCTGTGCTCTTGCCTTCTGCAACAAGAAAGAGGGATAAAATGTAAGACTGTCCTCCTGACCTCGTAGGGAAAAAAAACCCAGCCAGAATGAAGGTGAAGAGCCCTGGGCCCAGAGACAAAATCTTGTGCCTTCCGCTAAGTTCTGTAACTTCACTTATCCTTCATTTTGGCTATAGAATAATAACATTAGAAAGGACCTCATACTTTTGTCAAGAAAGTGAGGTAACTGTAAATCACCCAGCACCTAATAAGCACCCAATAATTGTTAGCTGCTTTTTGGTAACAAACATTAAGAAGCACCTAGAAAGGTGCATACTACTTGCTTAACAAAGCAGGCTATGAGCCTGGGTTGTGCTAAGGGAGGAGGAGAGGCAAGAGTGTAGGAGCTACCTGAAACTGAGAGAGTGCCGCACCTCCTAACACGTTTACCACATATTTTCTAGATGGTTCATTGCCTTTTTTTGTGTCCTGGAACTCCCCATAACAGACAACTGCACAGACCCTCAATGGAAGGGCCTCACAAGTTCCCTTTCTCCCTGTCTGCAAAGGCTCCCTCATGTACGGACAGTTCTGTTAGAGAGCCTAAATTATCGGACTCTGAGGAGCTGAAAGATTAGTTCAGGCTTTGCCTCATTATTCTGATTAGAAAGAGTCCCAGAGGTGATGCGATTTGCCCAAAGTCGTATAATTTCCTGAAACTAGAAAACAATCTCAGGACTTCCTAGTTGGTTTTCTTTCCACAGTTATCAGGTTACCACCAGAGAGCCTTAGGATCTGCTTTTGAAAAAGAAAAGAAAGTTCGGCCCAGGAAAGTCATTGAAGGAAAAATTATTTGGGTTTGATAACTGCTTATGGCCAGGATAGGGGTGATATAGTATGTAACTTGTTCCTCCCCACCCCCATCCCCCAAATAACAAGAACAATTATTATTTTACATTTCCTTCCAAGATCTTGAATTCTAGTGACTGCATTCTCTCAGGGGCTGGGAACATAACCTGTTTTGATTACCAAGTGAAGTCCCTATGCAGAGTAGGTGCTTAATAAACATTTGCGGCATGGATGACTGCATGAATGGATGCACTAGATTCCATCATACAGATGTACCTCGATTTCTTGTGCCAAACCCACCTGGGATGCATGTAAATTCTTTACAGTTCTTCTCAATTATGGCTCTGTGATGAATATCCTTTGTTCATAAATCCTTGACTGCATCTCTTGATTATTTCCTTAGGATGTTTTCCTAGTGGTGGGATTACTAGGTTGCAGGATATGTACATATTTAAGGCTCTTGATTCAGAACCCCTCCAGCAGTGCAAGAATGAGTCAGCCTCCCAGCTGGCTGGCCAAAGCTGGGTATTATCAAGCTTAACTTTTTATTTTTTGGCATGTCGACAGAACAAAAAATGTTACACAACCCCCCCCAATTCTTTGGGGACTAATTAGGCTGAGATTGGGATAATTTTGAAGAAACCCCCTCAGGAGCCCAGAGACCAGTGAAACTAGACACATTCTACCCAGTGAGGTAATCAAAAATCACCTATTGTTTGGTGATATTTAGCCTGAAGATGCAAGCTTTTGAGCCTTGTTAGAGAGGTTTCTTCTGAGGTGGGAGTGGGGGGGTGCCTTATTAGCTTCCTCATGTTCGTTATTTTCATTTCCTGATGAAGAATAAATAATAAAAAAAAAAAAAAAAGTGAAGACCCTGTGTCTTCAATGGCAAGAGAAGGAGGAACTAGAAAAACTATTTAAACCTAAAGTCATGAAGAAGCCAGTAGAGGAATAAGTGAAAAACTTTGAAGGACACTTCTAGGAGAAGATGCAGGGAGGTAAGTCCCTGAGGGGCTGCAGCCAGCCTGGAGGGGGAGGGCATGAGCGAAAGTCTGCAGAAGGCTCTGGAGACCTTAGCAGAAAGGCCACTGTTTGGTCCCGTGGCTTCCACAGCTATGGCTCCCCTATGGCCTGAGTAGGAGCTGTTAACGGCCTTTTGAGGATCAAAGTTAAACTGCCTGAGACAAAGGAGAGTAGTGAGGAAATGGAGGCAGTAGAACAGCTCAAGCTCACACTGGAAAATTGCCCTGTGAGTGATGAGGTTTGTCGTTGTTGCTAGCTGCCACGGAGTGGGCCCCTGATTCATGGCAACACAACATCATGCACAACGCTGCCTGCTCCTGTGCCATCCCTAGGATCCTTTAAGGTTTTCAAAGTGATATTGAACTGGAAAACTTGACCTGGCTGGAAACAATGAAGACTTCTCACCCATTCAGAGCAAGGAACTCTTCCCCTGCTCTTCACATATCTGCTAGGTGCTTTTATAAACCATACCCAGGAGGACAACTGATTTACAAATGCTTGCAGACAATTTTTATTTATTATCTCTCATCTACTCACTACTAAATGTATAGTCTTAATTACAGTCATCAGAACTTTCTTGATAATAAACGCATGGGATGTGTTTTGTTTTTTAAACTTTGTGGAAGAGTTCATTCTTGATTGCTTTAACTTTCCTAGTAAAATCTTAAATTTACTAATAAGCTTCAACAGTTTAGCAATGTATGAATTTTTCTGTCACTTTATTTGGGTTTAAGTCCAACATGAACCAGTAGATCTTAGAGGTTTAGATGATTGATTCTAAAACTTTGCCACACCTCAAAATCAGTGAGGGCTTTAGAATATGTAGCTTTCCTGCTTCACCCTTAAGACACTGAGTATATAGGGTTGGGCCTCCCCAGGAATCTGTATTTTTAAAAAGCCTCTCTGGTGACTTTTAATAACTGCTACAAAGACCAACTTTTGGAAATTTATGGCCTATATGCTTACTATTCTGCTTGTTTTTTCATGGAGTTTGGAAATAGCAGTTTTAACTTCTAAATATTAAATAATGTTTTACATTTCTGGAAAGCACTCCTTTTCAACCCCTTTCCACTCACCACGGGCCTCAAATCTTTTCAGTCCTTACCTAATATTCCATGCTATCCCTCTTCTGATTTCCTGTGATTCCTGGTTTTCCTCTTATTTCTCTGGCAGCATATCTTGGGCTTTGTTTTGTGGATAGCAATTGGCAAACTATGCTTTCTCTGCCTAGTTCTCAAAGGGCCGCTGCTGTTTAGGGTGCCCTACATACTGACCCTTCAGGAAGCTTTTCCTCAGCCATATTATCTACTCTCACAATTTGCATGTGGGTGCTTCTGATGTTCAAATCAGCATCTCTCACTGTTTCTCTGGAAAGCTCTCCAGATCTGTGTATTTCAACTGCTTACTGAACATTTCCTCTTGGATGTCCCACAAAACACTGCAAACTCAATATTTCTCAAATGTTAAGCTCCTGGTTGAGTTCTTCCTCTGTTTCATGTCTCAGAGAATTGCTCCACCCAAGTACTTTAGCCAGAAACCTGGGTGTATCTCATTCATTGTTAAAAGGCACTATTCTAGGCAGCAAAGATACCAGAGACTACAAAACAAAATCCCTGCGCCCAGAGAGTTTATTTACTAGAGGGGAAAGACAGACAATACACAATTCATCCCTAAATCTAACAGATCCTATGTCTAGAGTCCATTCTACCTCTTCACTTACAACCTTAGTTCAAAATCCCCCAGCTGGCCTCCCTCTCACTAGTCTAATACTGCTCTAACCTATTTTCCACACAGCACAGTAGTGTGATCTTTTTAAAGCCAAATCTTAACTTTTAGCCCCCAGTTTTAGGCTGCTCTCAGCCTCTAGGTAAATGAATGAAGTCCGCCTTCCGTATTCTGGGTTAAAAGGTCTTGCACATTCTGGGCCCTGCTGGCCTCTCCACTGCACATCTCTACCCACTGGAGACCCTGAATGTGTTCAGCTCTAACTGAAAGGTTGGAGGTTCGAGTCTACCTACCCACAGGCTCTTTGGAAGAAAGGCCTGGTGATCTACTTCCAGGAAAATCAGCCATTGAAAACCCTATGGACACAGTTTTACTCTAACACATATGAGGTCACCATGAGTCACAACTGATTCAAGGAATTGATCCACTGGCAACTGGAAAAAAAATTCTTACTCATACTGAATTATAATTGCAGTTCAATGGACACACTGTTCCCCACCATCTCCCTCTCCTACTGGCTGGCTAAATTCAGGTCTCAGCTTGTATACTGTAATAACCCACTGCCATTGAGTTGTTTCCGACTCACAGCAATCCTATAAGACAGAGTAGAACTGTCCCATAGGGATTCTGTAAATCTTTATAGAACCTGACTGCTGCACCTTTCTCCTTCAGAGCAGCTGTTGGGTTTGAACTGCTTACTTTTCAGTTAGCTGTTGAGCACATTAACCACTGTACCACCAAAGCTCCTTGGGTATTGTAATAGGCAGCCTCTAAGATAGTCCAATGATCCCTGCCTCCTGGTATTCATGACTCTCTGCAATCCCTGAGCTGGACTTACTGATTGAATTCTAAAGCATAAAATATGGCAGAAGTAAAGGGATATAACTTCTGAGATTAGGTTACAAAAAGACTAGCTCTTTCTTGGGCTCTCTCTTGCCTGCTCTAAGGGCGGATAGCTGCCGTGTTATAAACTGGCTTTTGAAAAACGGCATTGGGCAAAAATATAGAGGAAGGCCTTCAGCCAACTATGAGTAACTGAATTTTGCCAACAACCAGAATGAGCTTTACATGGAGTCCTCCACCAGTTGAGCCTTCAGAGAAGACAGCATCCCAAACTGATAGCATGAAAGACTTTCTGCCAGGAGGCATCCAGCTAAGCCACACCTGGATTCCTCACAGAAACTATGGGATGATGTTTATTATTTTTAGCTACTGTCATGTACTGAATTGTGTCTCCAAAAAACGTGTCAACTTCACTAGGCCATGAGTTTCAGTGGTTTGGCAGTTATGTAATGATGTAGTTTTGCAGTTATATAATGATGTAATCAACCCCCATGATGGGATCTGATGTAATTATCCTCTGTTGTGATGTGTTGTAAATCCTGATGTCTGTATGTTAATAATGCAGTATTAGAGTGGGATGAAATATCCTTACTCAGGTCACTGCCCTGAGTAATGTTAGGGGAATTTCCCTGGGGTGTTGCCTGCATCATCTTTTATCTTACAAGAGATAAGAGGAGACACAAGTGAGCATAAATGGAGGGACCTCAGCACTACCAAGAAAGAAGAGCTGGAAGAGGTGTCCTTTGGACCTGGGATCCCTATGCTGAGAACCTCCTACATGCAGGGGAAGATTGATGCCAAGATACCTGGAGATCTCCAAGGAACACTGGGTCCACAAACATTGAAAGGAGACAAGAACCTTTCCCCAGAGCAGATAGAGAAAGCCTCACCCCAGAGCTGACAACCTGAATTCAGACTTCTAGATTCCTAAACTGTGAAAGAATGCGTTTTTGTTAAAGCTATGCACTTATAATGTTTCTGTTATAACAGCACTAGATAACTAGACAGCCACTATATGTTAGAGCAATTTGTTAGCTAGCAGTAGATAATACAACCTCTGGATACCTGCCCCTCCTCCACACTAGATTCAGTGCCTTTCCTATCTTCCCCACTACTTAGCTTTGGTATTGTAATTAGGGGCTTGACTATAGCTCTGTTTCCCAAATTGTAGTTCTATAGGGAAAAGAAAGAGGGGAGAATATAACCATTTCCCCTTTCAAGACTCTGAATCTCTATTCTGCTTCTAGCTACAGTTTTATACACTCACAGTGTCAACAGTGGATTACCCCAAAGTCCAGACGCAACTCCAGGTAGAGGCTGAGGCCAGCTAGAGCCAAGCATACCACACCTCCCTCCACCTTCCTGGCCTTCACAGACACACACACTTCCACATAAGTTCATACACTTCTGGACCCAACTCCCCGCTTTATTCCTGAGGAGAGTAGATGGAGTCACTCCTTCCTCCTTTCACACACACCCTCCAGTTATACTTTTGTGGTTTTTCTGAATGAAAGGTGGAGTGAGGAAGCAGTCTTGTCCCGCCCAGCATTGGAACCACTGAGTTCCCTTCACCTTTGTTTTCAGCCAACCAAGCTACTCTAGCAGCACACTGTCGTTTGTCTCTGAAAGAAAAAAAAAAAAGAGCCCAAGTGCTTCTTGCTGCTTTTATTTTCCAGAGACTGTGTCCACAGCTCACTCACTATTCTTGACCTACCCCTGCAGTGCTGCTCCTGGGTTCCCGGAGTACCGTGAGCACCTCCCTCAGAGCAGGTAACAGCACTGCCTGGAGGCTCTGGTGCTTCATGTCTCCTGTCCTTCATGACTCTGCCCTCTGTTATCCTGTACCAGCTGCACACAGGTCCTCACCACCACTTCCCTAACCTCCCCAGGGCTGCCAGTGCACCAGGCCTCAATGTGCCCAAGCAAGATGAATGAATGTTTGAGAGACACACCTGGGTATGAACATACTTCTGTCTATTTAATGGAGAAAGCTACTAATTAACATTTCACCCTATGGTGTACGCTTCTGTCCTCTCTACCCTACCCCAGCAGTCTCAGAAGTTTTCCTCTTGGCTCTTTCTCCTGCAATGGCTTTCTGTTCCGCTTTCATTGCTGCTAAGAAGGTAAAGCCCAACAACTGTGCTGCAGACATGTAATAGTGTAATAATGGGAAGGACTTGGATTTGGAGGCAAGAGATCTGCTTTCAAATTTGAGTTCGGGCATTTTTGATATACGACCATGGTTGTATTACCTGACCACCTTGTGCTTCTTCCTCTGATTGGATCTGCTAAAATCTGCTTCCCAAGATTCTTCTGAGATTAAATGAAATAAACCATTTCACACGATAAGAAGCATTTATTGCACAGTGCATAAGTGTTCAATAAATGTTTCTGATTGTATGTTTTAAAATGCTTTAACAATCCTTGCAGTTTTTCACAGGAATTGTATAAAGCAAAAGATGATTTTGATGTCTAGGTTGGCAAAACACCACATTGCTTTTTAATTTCTTTTTGGTGGGGGGCTAGAGTAGCAGAAGGTTGAGGATGATGTTAGGGGCCTACTATTTTTTTTGTTTTTAGTATGACTCCTTTGCCTCTGCTGTTCAGGGCTAACGCTGTGGAAACCAGCTGCTCAAATGCCAGAGGAACGGATGTGCCTCAACCTGCCACTGACTCCCAGGTGGTAATGTGTTTTTCATGTTTGCATTCAGGTCTCTGTGCCTCTGCTTTGGCCCTGCCACAGATGAAAGGGATGCGCCCACACTGCTGGGAACACATGAACACTGCCTTTATCAGCAGGTATACAGACTCTTATGGCCCACACATATCATTCAATTTCCAGATCTCCACTTTTGTCTTCACAAATTAAGTGCATCCAAGATTTCTTTTCATTGTCCAGAGTGACACAGTGTGTAGGATTCCAAGCCATGGATTTCTATGGTCTTTTCAAATCAAACAAGTTTATGTTCCAATGTATGCTAGTGCCTGACTCTAAGCATAATCAGAAGAGCCAAAACAGATCATGCTGAGATTTTTAGAATTAAAATGAACAAATAACACCAACCAACCAAAGTTTCAGTGCCCACAGAAAATCCAATATTGCAACATTTAAATTTTTCCCCAACAATGTGAAAAATGATCATAGTCTTATAAAGAAAGTTTTAATCAAGAGCAAATTAAAATTTGAGTCTTGGAGTCTATATATTAACTCCTTGATAAGATAAACAGGAAGCAAAAGTAATAAAAAATGTTTTGATAGTGAGAGAGTTAATCTGGCGTTTTGTATAATTCAAGTCCTCACTTCAAATAATAGTCCAAAGGGGTATCTTTCACCCAGTCTCTACAACAATGTCTGAACTTGCCCTCCACTAGAGCCACTTAGAGTTGTTAGCCATTTAAAATGACAAACGCTAGTCATCACTTATAATAATTGGTATGGCACTTAAAGCAAAATGAAGCAGTTAGAAGAGGAGACTGGCTAAGTTTGCCTGTTGGCTCAGACAGGACTGTGTTACTTTAGATCGTAATACCCAAGTTTTGGAGATCCCCAAACTCCCTGCTTTGCTAGGGCAGTTGAACTGATCACTCAGGTCCACAGTGGGAGCTAACAATAACCAAATTCCTAAGATACTGATATGCAAGCCAGCTGTCAGTTTGCAGTTTTACAGTTAAAATACAACTGCCAAGACTACCGAGTGGTCAGCACTGTCTCTCTTGTAGGAAAGTTTACACAGTACCACTAGTGTGAGACAGAGAGGTTAAAATAGGATAATAGAAGTCAGAGACCAAGAGTTCAAAGTTGGGATTGTAGGGATAGAGAAGATATTCATTATGATAAACCAAACCAAACCAAACTCATTGCCATCAAATCGATTCAGACTCATAGTGACCCCCATTGGGTTTCCAAGGCAGTCAATCTTCATGGACCTAGATTGCCCCATTTTCCTTCTGTGAAGTGGCTCATGGGTTTGAACCGCCAACCTTCTGGTTAGCAGTCAAATGCTTTAGGCACTCCACCACTAGACCTCCATTCGAGTTTTTTTTTTCCCCTGGAAATTAATTTCAAAATTGTTTCTCGTTTCTTTCTTTCCTTTTTTTTTTTTTTAACTTTTTATTGTGATTTGGGTGCAATTCCATTCTGTTTTTAACCTGCTTTTTTTCCCTTGCCATCATAATGAATTTGTTTTCATTATGTCAAGGGAAAAAAGCAGGCTGGAAAACAGGATGGGATTGCACCCAAATCACAATAAAAAGTTAAAAAAAAAAAAAAAGAGAGAGAGAGAGAAAGAAACAAGAAACAATGTTTAAATTAATTTCGGGGCGGGGGACAAAATGGATGATCTGTAACTACAGTTTTACTTAAAGATGAAAATAAACCTGGAAATATATGTATAATAATGGTAGTCATAATCTCTGCATAGGAGTTCTGGTAGCGTAGTGCCTAAGGCATTTGACTGCTAACCAGAAGGCTGGCGGTTCAAACCCGTCAGCCACTCCTCGGAAGGAAGATTGGGCAATCTACTTCTGTAGTGATACTGCCTTGGAAACCCAAGGAGGGGTCGCTATGAGTCGCGTCCGACTCAACAGCAAATAACAACAACAACAATCTCTGCATAATGGTATTATAAGGAATTCCTGGTTTATTTCCTTATCTACATTTTTTAAATTTTCTACCAAAAAAAAGTGTTACTTTTGAGGTAAGAAAATAAAGAATAAGTTAAATATTCCACATTAGAGACTCTGTTAAATAAATTGTGAAAATTCATATGGAATGCTATAGTTTTAAAAATCATGTAGAGAGTATTTCCTAGATGTTTATTAAAGGAGCTCTGGTAGCACAGTGCCAAAGGCATTTGACTACTAGCCAGAAGGTTGGAGGTTCAAACCCACTAGTTGCTCTGTGGAAGGAAGATAGGGCAATCTACTTCTGTAAAGATTTACTGCCTTGGAAACCCAGTGGGGGTCGCTATGAGTCAGAATTGACTTGATGTCAGTGAGTTTTTTTTTCCCCCCAGTAGATGTTTATTATGTACTAGGCACTGTTTAAAGTGCTTTATGTGTCTTGCTTCATTTAATTTTTGTGTCAAGCCCATAAGGTATTGATTTTATTATCCTAATTTTATAGAAAACAGATTCTGAGAAAGACTAAGGAACTTGTCTGATGTTGTATAGTTGATTCCAAGACTAGTTATATATATATATTAT
>NW_006921687.1:7297667-7314273 GCF_000298275.1 Orycteropus afer afer
AAAAAAAAAAAAAAAAAAGAATTGAAAGAGTTAGTGAATATAAGGAAATAACCCAGTGTCTAGAACAACGGTTGGCAAACTTTGGTCTGCAGGCCAAATCCAGCTTGATGTCTGTTTTTGCATGGTTCCAGAGCTAAGAATTATACTATATTTTTAAATGGTTGAAAAAAAAAATCAAAAGAATATTTCTGAACGTGTGAAAATTATGTGAAACTCAAATTTCAATATCCATAAGAAAAAAATGTTTATCAGAATATCCATCCAAAAAAACGTTTTATTGGAACATAGTCATGCTCATTTATTTACATATTATCTATGATTGTTTTCCTGCTACAGTGCTTGAGTTGGGTATTAACAACAGAGACTGTTCGGTCTGGGAAATCTAAAATTTTTTTTCTACCTGACCTTTTACATAAATGATCTAGAATGTTTTAGGATCTCAGTACAAGTTAACTCCTGTCCCCCTGCCTCTCCACTATTTTCTCTCTCCAAAAGTCTCAGTTGAGATGTAGCACTGATTATAACTACTATCAAGAAAGCCAGCTGAAATAGTAGAGTCCAACTTTGGCCATGCTGCAGCACCTGCTTTAGATGCCCCATTGCTCTCCCTAACCTGTTCCCCTTCACATATACAGTTTGTTCTAATGGAAAGTAGGTAGGAAGTTTATATTTTCAAGTGCATGCTGTGTTCCATATATTTATGTTCAAATATTTGAAAATCAAAATCACTGCCATCGAGTCAATTAAACTCACAGCGACCCCTCCTTGGGTTTCTGAGGCAGTATCTCTATGGAAGGAGATTGCCCAACTGTCCTTCTGAGGAGTGGCTGGTGGGTTTGAACCACCAGCTTTCTTGTTAGCAGTCAAATGCCTTAGGCACTGTGCCACCAGAGCGCCTGTGTTCAAATATAGATCTTATTTAATTCCCACACATTAGGTAATTTTCTCAAAAATTATGCAACCAGAAACAAACAAAATAAACCCAGTTGCCATCAACTCTATTCTGACTCATAGCAACAAAAAGTACAGTTTAGGAAAAGGCAGTATTAATAGTCTTCTGGAGTGGGTTCAGTACGTCATCTCACCATACACAGTGCCTCTTTGCTGTTTCCACTTGCTTTGTTTATTCTACTCTGTATGACACTTGATCAGTTCCTGCTGGAGGGTGGGCACCTTGACCCACACAAGTCAAATATTAATCTTACATTTACCAAGATGAGTAGCTAATTAGATGGTCAACTACGTTTCACTAATGGATGAAAGCTAACCTCTGTTTCCTCTTTCACCCTTAGGTAACATTTTAATCCCAGTATATTTTAACCCTAACCTTCTGGAACCTACATCACTGGTTTTATTGTATATCTCAGTGGGAAGAGACCACAGTGACAGGTTGATAGGGAATTTCTATTTGGACAGGTGTGACTCCTTTAAACACACACTATGCAGTTTTTACCTTTTCACAGGCCTCTTCTGTAATCCTGTATATTATCAGTTTCACAAAGTGAAAAATGTGTGTTTTTGTATTTGGGTTCCTAACACTGGCTGGTAATGCCAACTCATAGCAAATTAAAGACCCATAGATAATGTTAAATGCAATGACTACAGTTTTTTTTTATACCAAATGTGTTAGTAAACCTTGGTGCTATTTTTTATTTTTATTTTTTTTACCTTTCATGTAGAAGTTGAACATATTTGTCCCTATTTTCACAATCCTTTTTAGACTGTTACTCAATCTTTTCCCTTCTCAGCACTTTTTAGTTTCTCTTGTATAGAGCCCATCCCCATGTAACTACAATACTCAGAATCAAGGGAAAGCCAAAGGGAAGATAACATTGAGTTCATTGCTAACATTGGTTTTGAAGCAACATTGTCCAGTGATTTATGTTTGCAGGGAATATGTGAAATGTATCTCTGAACCCAGAGGTTTTATAGAGCCTTCAAGATTCAGTCAAAGGAGTCTTGCAGAGATTCTGTTTTCCTGAAATAGAAGTTTTAAATAGTAAATGACTGTAAAGAAACTCATTAGGAAGGGCATATTTTTACATCTCTTTCTGTTGTTATTATAATAGAGGATTCAATTAAGTTTAATTTATTCAGCCAGGTGCCCATGGAAGCTGCCTTGTTTGTTTGGCTTTGTTTTTGCAAAATCTCTCATTACTTGCATTATGATCCTCAGTGAGCTAATCCTGTCCCTTTGTCAGATCCCTGGTAGACAAAGCCTACTAGCACAGAGTCTCCACAATGAGTTGTTGTTGTTGTTATGTGCCATGGAGTCGGACCCAACTCATAGTGAGCCCTCCTTGGGTTTCCGAGGCAGTGTCACTAAGGAAGTAGACTGCTCCATCTTCCTTTCGAGGCGTGGCTGGTGGGTTTGAATTGCCAGCCTTCTGGTTAGCAGTCAAGTGCCCTAGGCACTATGCTGCCAGAGCTCTTCCACAATGAGACTGGGCAGAAAATCTATTAACGTGTCAGTTGCCTGTGAATTATGGCCAAGATATTTACTCGACATACGGCACAAGGTTATCATGTAAAAGCAACTCATTTGAAGCAAAGCATTCACACATGCATTCAGACACTCATAAGTACTTAGTGGCATAAAAAGAATTAAACCCAACGAGAAGCACTGAGAATCTGAAGCAGGAGAGTTAATCTGTTGGGAGTATTTTACTTTTGGTAGGATAAAAATAGCCACATGTAGTTTTAATCTTCAGTTAGGATTGAAGAGAGTGGTCCATGGGCAGAAAAGAGTGCTTTGATTACAGTCCATTTCATCCATGGGAAGTTCTGATGGAAAGGAACAAGGTCATGGATGTCATGGAGACAGGTATCACCTGACTTTCTAACAGACTTCCCACTCCCACTCCACCCCCACCAGATAGGCCCATAAGGTTTGACCTTCACCTCTGCAATCGCAGAATCTTAATTTTAAAAAAGTGAAAAACAACTCACTGCTCTAGAATCAATTCCAACTCATCTCACTGCCTTTGAGTAGTTCCAGACTCATAACGACCCCTCCTTGAGTTTCCTAGGTGGTATCTCTACAGAAATACATTGCTAGTCTTCCTTCTGAAGAGTGGCTGGTGGATTTGAACTGCCAGCCTTCTGGTTAGCAGTCAAATAAATGCCTTAGGCACTATACCACCAGAGCTCCTTTCCAACTCATAGTGACCCCCATTTGGTTTCCAAGGCAGTAATCTTTACAGAAATAGATTGCCCCATCTTCCTTCCTCAGAGTAGCTGGTAGGTTTGAAGCACTAACTTTCTGGTTAGTAGTCAAATACCTTAGGCACTGTGTGACCTGAGCTCCTTAGAATCTTAATTGTTGTTAGATGCCATTGAGTCAGCTCTGACTCCTAGTGACCCCATGCACAACAGAACGAAACATTGTCGGTCCTGTGCCAGCCTCACAATACTTGCTATACCTGAACCCATCATTGCAGCCACGGTGTCAATCCATCTTGCTGAGGGCCTTTCCCTTTCTCATTGACCCTCCACTTTACCAAGCACGATACCCTTCTCCAGGAAATAGTCCTTTCTGACAACATGACCAAAGTAGATGAAACGAAGTCTGGTCATACTCGTTTCCAAGGAGCATTGCAACTGCACTTTTTCCAGGACCTATGTGTTAGTTCTTTTGGCAGTCCGTGGTATTTTCAGTATTTTTCACCAATACCACAACTCAAAAGCATCAACTCTTCCTTGGTCTTCCTTATTCATTGTCCAGCTTTCACATGCATATAAGGCGAGTGAAAACACCATGGCTTGCGTTGTTATTGTTATACGCCATCAGGTTGGACCGGACTCATAGCGACTCCTCCTTGGGTTTCTGAGGCAGTATCACTACAGAAGTAGATTGCCCCATGTTCCATCCGAGGAGTGGCTGGTGGGTTTGAACAACTAGCGTTCCGGTTAGCATTGAAGTGCCTTAGGCAATATGCTACCAGAACTCCTATGGCTTGTGTTAGGCTCACCTTAGTCTTCAAGGAGACATCTTTGATCTTCAGCACTTTAAAGAAGCCTTTTGCAGCATATTTTTTCCAGTGCACTATATCATCTGATGTCTTGATTTGACTGCTGCTTCTATTGGTGTTGGTTGTGGAAACAAGTAATACGAAATCTTCGACAACTTCAATCTTTTCTCCATTTATTGTGATGTTGCTTGTTGGTCCATTTGTGAGGATTTTCAGTTTTTTTATGTTGGGATGTAATCCATACTGTAGTACTGTAGACTATAGTCTTTAATCTTTATTAGTAAGTGCAAAAAAAATAAAAAAAAAAAAAAAACAACCGCAAACTGACTGCTGTCGAGTCAATTTCGACTCAACCCCTCCTTGGGTTTCCAAGGCAGTATCACTACAGTAGTAGATTGCCCAACTTTCCTTCCAAGGAGTGGCTGGAGGATTTGAACCGTCAGCCTTCTGGTTAGCAGTCAAGTGCCTAGGTACTATGCCACCAGAGCTCCTAATAAGTGCTTAGCAGCCCAAATATAATAGGCCCCAGATACTGACTTGCACAGACATGACTGTATAAAGTAGAATGAGAAAGTATTCATTTCCAATGAGAAATGTAACTGCCCAGATTAACAGATAGTGAGTCAGCCTAATCAAAGAATTCTCTCCCTGTTAGCGAGGGAAGCACATGGCAGTGTGTTCTCACATTAGCTAAAACTAATACTGAGTGGGTATCCTTTTTTTTCAGGGGGTGGGGAGGTTTGCTAGATGGAGAGAGGAGAGAAATAGGCATTGTGGACCAGATTCAATGGCCATGGCATCATTTTTCTCCTTCTGGATTCATAGACTAGGTTTTATTTGTTTGTTTTTGAGATTAAAAATCAATTTTATTCAGATCCAGGTGATTCAGAGACCCCAGGTAGCAAATTTTGCAGATTTACATCTGAGTATCCTTCTCCCCCATCCTCCCAAGACCCTGATCATGCAGGTGGACATCAGAACTTGTCCTTTATATCAAAATGGGGCTGGTCTTTGAGCTTGAAGTCTAGGTTGTGGATGTGGTCCTTGTTAAGAATCCTACAAACTCTGTTGCTGATGATGGAATATTTGGCCTTGTACACTCTGGTGGAGATGTCATGCAGGAACTCCTTTTCCTTGGCTGTGAGCCCCATGGTGTCATGGGTGAAGTCTGCAGGATCCAGGGACATCTTGGCCTCTTCTCTGATAGAGCATACACCAGATTTTAAACCCCTCTGGGGAGTGAGCCGTATATAGTTAGAGGCTGAGTTTTCATGAAAAACTGTATGATTCTGAGCCCAGGAGAGAAGAAAATCCTCAGAGTTGAAAAGGGGCCTTCTAATTTTTTCTGCATAAAAAACAGTGTGGTGGACATCTGTGAGTGCACACCCCTGGCCACACACAGGACTGAGATGTAACCCAAAAAGAGCATAGGACTGGTCAACTAATGACCTTCCCCTTGGACTTTCTAATAGAGCTGGTGGGGAAAAGTTATTTTCTCTCTGGGGTGAGCATGAAACCGTGAACTGCTTCAGCTATGTCCCCAAATATGTGGAGCGAACATGTGTGCAGTAAGAGAAAATGAAGCCAACAGAAGAGAGGATATCAGATGAGAGGTGGAGAGTGAGAGCCAAATAGCATGAAGATTTCTTATTCTAGCTTTTTCCAAGGTCAGCCCGGGCCTGGCTTTCAAGGGATAGAAGAACTAACAGTGTTTCCACTATGCTCAATGCAGGTTGAGTTGGGTTCTATCACTTTGAACAAAAAGAGTCCTAGAAGATTCAAGTAGCATAGTGAAGGCAAAAGAGACACAGCATTAAGTGGGTCCTTGAGGGCTTTAACATTTGAGGAAGCCCTAAGGAGAGTCCCTTGGGAAGGATAACATACTCCCAGAGGAACAGAGTAACTAGGACAGAAGTGAATACTGAGAAATACTTAAGGATAATTTGAGCGTTGAGTTGTATGGCCCTATATAAGAGCTACCAAATCATGAATTTTGGTCTTGTAGGATACTTGAATTAGAAATAAGAAGGCAAATTATCAAAAGACTGAGTGGTAAGCCTAGAATCCTAGCAAGGAGGATCAACACAAGGTGTATGACTTCAGTGTTCACTGACATCAGGCTCTGATGTCTATTTTCATAGGTGATTCCCCTGCCTAAGAAGTAGACATTAATTCATTCATCCTTCAACAAGGTATCTATTAAGAGCCTACTCCTCGGAAGGAAGATGGGGCAACCTACTTCCGTAGTGATACTGCCTCGGAAACCCAAGGAGGGCTCACTATGAGTCAGGTCCAACTCGACGGCACAAAACAACAACAACAACATATTCCAGACACTTTGGTAAGGGTGAGTAGATGGTGGTATACAAAGACATGTGATTCCTGCTACCATGGAGCTTTTAGTCTGTAGGGAAAAACAGAGTCAACAAATAAGCATTCTAAAAAATTTATAATTACAAATTATGGTAATTATTTGAAGGAAAAGTTATGAAAAAGAATTATAGATAGGAAAGTTAAGAAAAGTTTCTGAGGAGAGAGTGTTCAGACTTGAAGATAAGTAGACATTTGCCAGGTGATAAGGATATTGGGGGCTGGGGGAAGGGGGCGGTTTGGTAAAGCAAACCAAGAGAAAGGAAGAATATTCCATGTAAAGACAGCAGTGTATGCAAAAGCCTAGGGCATATTTGAGTGCAAATAGGAATAATTTCAAACAAGCAAGAAGATAAAGATATACAGGAGACACTAGACAGGATCCTGAAGGTAGTTTGAGAGAAAACACACCCCTGGACTGAGTAACATCTGCCTCCATCTTCACTCTGCTTTTGTTGGTGACCAACAATCTTCCCTACTCATCTTATTCCTTCTGATTGACAGAAAAATGCATTATTCATGTTAATAACTTTCACTTTATCAATTTAAATTGTTAGCCAAATTCATTAAAGGTGACTGCAAATCTTTGTGTTTTTTTTTTTTTTTTTTTTACTTTTTATTGTGATTTAGGTGAAAGTTTTCAGAGCAAGTTGGTTTTCCACTCAACCACTCATCTTTGTGTTCTTTTCACTACATTTTCATTTTACAGTTTAGTTCTTCAGGAAGTATTTCCCATCTTTCTTAGGTCCTATATTGATGAGGAATTTTCTGTCTCAATGTACCAGCTACTTTCTATAAGTAATTGCCTAAGTGGTGGGATTGGAACAACCTAGCAAAATTTATCTTTGCCTCAAAGTATCATCTAGTAAGAACTAATAATAATTAAGTACAGGAGTTACCTTTAATAAGCATCTTAATTTCACTGATGCTACTTCATTTAATTTGCACAAGAATTCCATGAGGTAGGTTTTGCTATTACTTGCAGAAGCTGACACCAGGAAATATTAAGTGATTTGCAAAGTTATGCGTCTGATACATAACAGATTCTGGGTATTCTAAACCCAAACTTTCAAGAAAAGCTCTACTTAGTCTTTTTATTTTTATTTTATTATTATATATTATATAATACATATAATATACTATCATATATTATTTTTTACATATTAAAAATGTTGCCAATTCTACACTTTTTATATGTAAAATTCAGTGACTTGATTATATTCATCATGTTGTATAACCATCACCACTATCTTTTTCCAAAATATTCCACTGCTATTAACAGAAACTCAATGCCCCCTAAGCAATCACTCCCCCTTCCTCCCATCCCTGATAATCATTAATAAGCTTTGGTCTTTATACATTAGCCTGTTTTATATAATTGAGGTCATACAGTATTTCTCCTTTTGTGACTAATTGATTTCACTCAGCATGTTTTCCAAATTCATCCATATCATAGTAGGTATCAGGACTTCATTTATCTTTGTGGCTGAGTAATATTCCATGTGTACCAGAGTAATATTCCATGTGTACCACAGTTTGTTTATCCATTGTTGATGGCCATTTAGGTTGTTTATACCTTTTGAGACTAGTGATGCAATGAACGTTGGTGTACACGTTTCTGTTTGTGTTCCTGCTTTCAAATCTTTTGGGATTAACCTAGGATTGAGATTGCTGAGTTATGTGGTAGTTTTATGCTTAACTTTTTTTTGAGGATCTAGTTGGATTTTTATACATCTAATCTCAACGCCCTTGAGATTGATGTAGAGGATGAGATATTCTGACCATATTCCTCAGCCTTGAGTCTCTAAGAATAAGGGAAGGGTGAAGGAGTAGTCACAGAAAGGCAAAATTTTAAAGTTCAGCTTTGAAAGGCAGTCTTGAGGGAGAGACCTGAACTCATCATTTGGGAATCTTTCACAGATCAATTGTCATTCCACATTAATTCACTCATGTCTTCAAAATTTAAAATGAGACTCAGAAAGAATCTGGTTCCTGTGAACAATTCTATTGGAATCATGCATTTATGAGCTGCAATTAGCCAGGAATAGACTTATATTATTTCTCTTCTTATTCCAGCACACAGAGTGGAGGACAGAATAAAATCTCCCACAATTCTACTTTCCGAGAACCATGTTTGAAGTTTGGATGAGATAATGAATAGGAGAGCCCTTCAAAAATGGTAAAGCCCTGTTCCTGTGGATTGCATTATTGTTGGTGTTGGAAGGGAACTGGCAGCTCATTGTATTATCCCAGAGCTCAGGACCTTGTGAGCCAGTGACCCCACCTCCAACCCAGCAGGTGATCAGGGCTGCCCTGCCTACCCGCATCCCCCAACTGCAGAGCTCCGTGTATTGAATGGCCCATTCTCTTCTACCACACCATAGGGATTAAAAATGGAAGATGGGCAGAGCTCTTTGGAATCTGTAAGCACAGTTCAGAGGCCCAACTTGATTTTTCTCATTTGTACTAAACAAACAAGTGTCTTGGGAAATGTCCACTGTGTAGTTAAACTGTAGGACTCCTATATACTCCTACTGCTTAGTGGTAAACAAACTGAAAAGAGGCATCTTTTCTCAGGAAATTATCCTATATAAACCAGGTAACAAGAGTTTACAATGCAGCTTAATTAAGAATACAATACCTGGATTCTGAAAGAGCAGAGTACAAATCTCATTTCCATCCTGACTAGCTGTGAGACCTGAGCATGTTACTTCATTTTTCTGAAGCTTATTTTCTTCAGTGATAAAGTGGGTCTGATAGTATGAGGATTAAGAGAGATAAAGTGTCTGGTGCTTTGGGTAATAGGGGCCAATATCAAACAATAATTCCCTCACTCTAACCATTGGTCTGCAGTTAAATGTAAGAAAGTGCTTCATAGACACTCTGAGGAAGTATAAAGAATCAAATGAGGTTTTGAAAAGTATCTTTTCAGAATGGCTGAAGCTCTGATCTAGATAACTGGGAGCTGTGGGTAAATTTAGGAGGCTTGCTGCCCAAGGGGCTGGAAAAAGTGCTCTGCATTTTGAGTAAGATTTGTTCCCAAGGCTGTAACGCTTGTGTCACCAATCATTTCTAACAAGTTAAATGAAGTCTGTCATATTGGCTTCTAAGTTCAAGGTTTTAATTCACCTTGAAGGGGCCAAAATAATTTTGCAGCTAAATTCACCACTTGGCAACATTCTCTCTCTGAACCCCAGTGCTTTACATTTCTCAGAACCAGTTTATCAAGACTAAAAACTAGTGTTAGTGCTGTTGGCTTGTCTGGAGAAAACAAAGCCATTAATGATAGTTAACATATTAATTACAGAAAGTACTTCTTTAAGTTTCTGTTGGCAACAAGTTGGGTCTAACAGAGTAAGTGAAGTACATCCAGACTCAATTTAAAACCTGGCCAGGCGGGATTTTTAATCTTCATGCTTCAGGTTTTCGTTATTACAGTTGCCAAAACTCTAAGCTTATAATTTACAAGTAGTAACCATGTGTTACTTAGAAAGAAACCCAAACCTAAAAATAGAAATGAAACTCAGGAAAACACCAAGCCAGATAAGTACATCGTATGTCAAATGTAGAAAGCTTGTACATTTGTGCTCAAGGTTACACTAATTGCTTACATTTCGATTGATTAAAGCAAGTGCATTAGCCAGTCAGCGTGTCACTGCCCAGAGGAAGGTGGCAATTCTCTCATGTTTCAGAAAATTTTCCCACAAAATTTCTTGCTTTTTTTTTTTTTTTCTTCTCCTGTCTGTAACTGATTATTCATTTCTTAGGTAACAGACTACTCTTTCTGTAACAGCCAGAGTAATACTTCCATTGGGATTTCTTTTACATAAAACATCATGCCTGTGGGCCATGGTCACTGGTGATCCCTATGCAGAACTTCATTACATAGCTCACACACTGCATTCCTAAACTCAGCCACCTGGTAGAAACGTATATGCCATTGTTAAGGATGGGACTGGGCATGAGTATGGCTGGATACTTAGAAAATCACTGCCTGAACTTACCCCAGAGCTAAACCAAACCTGGGAGCTCTGGTAGCCTAGTGCCTAAGGCACTTGACTGCTAACCAGAAGACTGGCAGTTCAAACCCACCAACCACTCCTCAGAAGGAAGATTGGGCAATCTACTTCTGTAGTGATACTGCCTCGGAAACCCAAGGAGGGGTCCCTATGAGTCAGGTCCGACTCCACGGCACATAACAACAAGAAGAAGCCAAACCTAAAACTTTGGACCTCCTTTTCTCTTTTCCCTTACACACCAACCAATCACCAAATCCTGTTACATTTCTGCACTTTTCTTTTTTTGAGTGGGGTAGGGCAAAGGAGTTATCTATCCTTCATTTCCATTACCACTTCTCCAAGTCCAGGATTTTTTTTTTTTTTTCTCTTTTCTTTTCTGGAAGTGTTTTTTAAGCATAGAAAGATCCACTATATGCTAAGACAAATATGTGACTAACTGACATTAGTCCATGCCTAACTGTTATCACTTACGTAAAAATTCAACTTTCAGACAGCTTTAGGAACCAAACTCATTTACAATCTAGGGACTGCCTATACTATAGTGGCCTGCGTGTTGCTGTGATGCAGGAAGCTATGCCCCTGGTACTTCAAATACCAGCAGAATCGCCCCTGGTGGACAGGTTTCAGCAGAGCTTCCAGTCTAAGACAGACTAGGAAAAAAGACCTGGCAATCTACTTCCAAAAGTTAGCCAGTAAAAACTGGATAGATCACAATAGGACCCTGTCCAACTCACTTGCTTTGGATACATACATCATCAGGAAGGATCAAGTACTGAAGAGAAGGACATGTGTTTGGTGAAGTAGAGAGGGCCAACGAGGTCATAGGAGACTGTGGTGAGAGGAATTGGCACAGTAACTGGAAGGGTAGGCACAAAAAAGCTGGCAATTGTGAGAATGATGCAGAATCAAGCAATGTCAGGTCAGGGGTCTTTTGTCCCTGGTCAGGAAATAAGAGGTCGCTAGGATAAGCTGACTTTCTTTCCTGTGGAGCTAGGTAGTAGGAGATGGGTGCCTGGTTTTCACAGCTGTGGTGGTCCCCAGGTGGTAGGGGGTTGCAGTCAAGCCACAGGGGCCTTGCATCCTGGAAGGCACGGTGGAGGGTTGCCAGCTGCTCTGACCTGCTGACCCCTCTCAACCTGCAGGATGCCGCCTAGTCCAGGATCTTATCATTAGTATTTGTACTACAGAAATCTTAATTGGTCTTCTTATTTAAAGTACTGTATCTCTGTCTTAGTTTCTTAGTGCTCCTGTAACAGAAATACCACAAATGAGTGGCTTTAACAAACAGAAATTTATTTTCTCACAGTTTAGGAGGCTAGACGTTCAAATTTAGGGCACCAGTTTTAGGGGAAAGCTGTCTGTCCCTTTGGGGAGAATCTTTGTCTCAGCTTCTCTAGTGTTCTCTCATTGTTCCTTGGTGATCTTCATATGGCATATATCTTTCTCTTTTTGTGCTTGCTTCTGTGTCTAATCTGATATTTTAATATATCAAAAGTGATTAGGTGTAAGCCACATCCTAGAATTTTTTTGGGGGGGATAGTTTAAAGAATACAATTTTTTAAAATGCATTTTATTGAAATATAATTTATGTACGGTGAAATATACAAAAGTAATGTGACATGGGTCAATGCTTTTTTTTTTTTTTTTTGCAATATTCCCTCCCCTCTCCTTTCACCCTGGCAACCAACAAAGAAAGCTTCCCTCCATATATAAACCTTTCCTTGACCCTCCACAACAACGAACTAGCACTATATTTATCCTTCTGTGATTGACCTATTTCACTCAGCATAATGTCCTCCAAGTTCATCCATATTATGTGGTGTTTTGCAGACTCTACATTATTCTTTAGTGCTACATAGCATTCCATTGTGTGTTATGTACCATAGTTTGATCATCCACTCTTCCGCTGATGGGCACATAGGTTGTTTCCATCTTTTTGCTAATGTAAATAGTGCTGTAATGAACATGAGTGTGCATATATCTGTTCCTGTCCTGGCTCTCACCTCTCTAGGATATATACCTAGTAATAGAATTGCTGGGTCAAATGGGATCTCCAATTCCAGCTTTCTAAGGAATCGCCATCTTGCTTTCCACAGTGGTTGCACTTCACAGTCCCACCAGCAGTGTATGAGAGTCCCAGTCTCTCCACATCCCCGCCAGCATTTGTTATTTTCTGTCTCGTTGAACCTTGCCATCAGTGCTGGGGTGAGATGGTATCTCATTGTTGTTTTGATTTGCATCTCTCTAGATGGCCAATGATTGTGAGCATCTCTTCATGTCTTAGCTGGCCACCTGAATATCTTCCTTGGTGAAGTGTCTATTCATGTCTTCTGCCCATTTTTCAATTGGATTGTTAATTCCTTTGGTGTTGAGGCATTGGAGTTTTCTATAAATCTTAGTGATAAGTCCCTTGCCAGATATGTAATTATCAGCAAATATGAATTTGTTGCTGTTATTTTTGTTATGTACTTTTTTGTGGTGTCGATTTCTTTGTTCCATATAATTTTCTATGCTGAGCTCATTTTGTTTATGAATTGTGTTATCACTTCCTTCGTTGCTATTGTTTTAGTATTTGCTAAATATTTGTGCTGGTCCTCTTTTTTATTGTGATGTGAAGGTTTATTATTTTTCTTTGAGGTTACCCTGTGATTTATAATTTTCTTCCCAAGTTTAGAACAGTCCATTCTATCTTGTAGTTCTCTTGACTTCCCTACCATCTAGAAGTTCTGTAACAACACAGTTTTTTCCCTCTTTTTGGTTTGTAGTTGTCCTCATTTGTCAATTGATGTCTCTGGTTCCCTGTTTACAATCTTGTAGGCTTATTTACTTTGGATACTTTCATAACTGGGTTGGTTTCTGGGTTATATCATCGTGTGTGTTAATGGTCAGTTGTTGTTGGCTGTTGTTGCTTCTCTGTCCAAAGGGCTCCCTTTAGCATCTCTCATAAGGTTGGTCTGGTTTTAACAAATTCCCTTAATTTCTGCTTATCTGGAAGTGTCCTAATTTCACCTTCCTATTTGAGGGACAATTTTACTGGGTACATAATTCTTGGTTGGAAATTGTTCTTTCAGGGTTTTATATATACCATCCCATTGTCTTCTTGCCTGCATGGTTTCTGCCGAGAAATCCAAGGTTAGTCCTATTGGTTGCCCCTTGTAGGTAACTTTTGGTTTTCCTGGGCTGCTTTTAGGATGCTTTCCTTGTCTTTGGTTTTGATGAGTTTGGTGATGATGTGTCTGGGTGATTTTGTTTTGGGGTCTATCCTGTTTGGGGTTTGTTGAACTTCCTGAATGGATATATTCTCATCTTTCATCATATCAGGGAATTCTCTTCCAACAAATCTTGGACAATTTTCTCAGTGGTTTTATTTTTCTCTTCCTGTTCTGGAATTCCAATGACATGTAGGTTATTCCTTTTGATGGTGTCCCACATGAGCCTTAGGCTTTCTTCATTTTGTTTAGATCTTTTTTCGGATTGATCCCCTTCCAAAGAAGTATTCAGGTATTTGTCTTCAATCTCATAATTCTGTCTTCCGTTGCATCAATTCTACTACTTTGCCCTTTCAATATGTTATCGATTTCTGATAATTTAGTATTAATCTTCTAGATTTCTATCTGTAGATTTTGTACCATTTCTAATTTTTCATTTATTTTGTCATTTTGTTCTTGTATTGTCTTTCGAAATTTTTCTAGAGTTTTGTCTGTGTTTTCCTTGATCTGTCTCTCAATCCTTTGAAGATATGTAAATATAATTATTTTGAATTCCTTATCATCATCCTACACTATTATGACCACATCACCATAACAAAGAACTAAATAGGATTATATCCACAGTTATAAGGGTTAGGATTCCCACACAAATTTTGGGAGGACATAATTCAATCTGTAACAGTCTCTCTACTCCAAAACCAAAACCAAAACCAAAACAAATTCACTGCCGTTGAGTTGGATCCGACTCGTAGCGACCCTCCTTGGGTTTCTGAAGTGATATCACTAGGGAAGTAGATTGCCCACTCTTCCTTCCGAGGAATGGCTGGTGGGTTTTAACCACCAGCCTTCTGGTTAGCAGTCAAATGCTTTAGACACTACTCCACCAGAGCTACCCTCTACTCCAAAGGAGTTTATAAATCAACTCCTAGTTCATCTTCCTTTAAGTTGCTTCCCAAAGTCTATAGGGCAAAGCCCAACTTTTTAGGGAGACAATCTAGGCCCTCAGCAATTTGGTGTACCCTACCAATTAATCTCATTCCCCATCACTATCTTGTTCTGAAAAGGAAATCTGGTGGTGTAGTGGTTAAGGCATTTGGCTACTAACCAGAAGTTTGGTGGTTCAAACCCATCAGCAGCCCCGCAAAAAAAAAAAAAAAAAAAAAAAAAACAAGAAAACCTGCAGTATCTGGGGATAGGGGTATAAGAGAATAAAGGCAGAGAAATAAAAAAAAAAAAAAGATGAGGCAGTTTGTTTCTGTAAAGATTTACAGCCTTGGAAACCCAATGGAGATTGCTATGAGGTAGAATCGATTAGACGGCAGTGTTGGTTGGTTGCTATCTTGTTTGAAGGACCCCTAGTGGTGCAATGGTTAAAGCAATTGGCTGCTAACCAAAAGGTCAGCTATTTTAACCCACCAGCCACTCTCTCAGAGAAAAGACCTGGCCATCTGTTTCCTCAAAGATTTTAGCCTATGAAACCTGATGGGGCAGGCAGTTCTCCTCTGTCCTATAGAGTTCTGTGACTTGGGGTTGACTTGACAGCACATGATAACATCTTTTGTTCTAACAAGCTAATCTTCTAGTTCCCTGAGCATGCTATGGGCATTGCCATCTTCTCCCTTTCTGGATTTCTTATCACTCATTTCTCCATCATTTCTTTCTTGCTTATAAATATCCTACAATTTTTCCAAGATCCAGATTTTCTGACAAGTCTTCTTTCACTGCCTATATTAGCTTCCTATTGTGGCTTTCATAAATTTCCACAAATTAAGTAGCTTAAAACAACACAGATTTATTCTCATAGTTCTGGAGGTCGTAAGTCCAAAATAAGTTTCACTGATTCAAGGGGATACAGGGTATGTAGGGTTAGTTCCTTCTGGAGACTCTGGGAGGTGAATCCATTTCTATGAGTTTTTCCGTTTTAGTGGCTGCCTGTATTTTATGATGTATAGTGCCTAAGGCACTTGACTGCTAACCAGAAGGCTGGCGGTTCAAACCCACCAGCCACTCCTCGGAAGGAAGGTTGGGCAATCCTACTTCCATAGTGATACTAGGGAGCTCTGGTAGCATAGTGGCTAAGACACTTGCCTGCTAACCAGACGGCTGGCGGTTCAAACCCACCAGCCACTCCTCGGAAGGAAGGTTGGGCAATCCTACTTCCGTAGTGATACTGCCTCGGAAACCCAAGGAGGGGTCGCTATGAGTCGGGGCCGACTCAACGGCACATAACAACAACAACACAGTCTCTTCCTCAATCATCAGAGAGTATCACTGCCTCCATTGTCATTGTCACTGTCACATGGCCTCCCTCTTTCCTGTAGTAAAATCTCATTCTGCTTTGCTCTTATAAGTACACTTGTGATAATATTTAGAGCCCACCCAGATAATCCAGAATAATTTCCCCATCTCAAAATTCTTAATTTAACTACATCTGCAAAGTCCCTTCAGTAATATATATTAACATTAACAGTTCTTTGGATTAGGATGTAGATATTTTGGGGGGTCCTTATTTAGCCTACCACAATGCCTAACTTTCTTAACTCCTTAATTCCAACCAGCACGGTTTACTGCGTAAACAACTTTCTCCAACATTCTTCACTCCTTTGCATCCATATTCTCTTTCCTGCCTATCTGGTAATCTATCATCTCTAGAGTTGTTAAATCCTGCTAGAAAGGGGAGAAAAAAATCAGGCAATTGTAGATCATCACTGCTATGAATTTATCATGACCAATCTCAGTTAAACCCTCAATCTCCCTCAACAACCCATTAATTCTTCCTGTATTAGTACTCTCTCTGGTTCCACTCAGCAGTGATTGTCTCACAATTCTTCTCAAGCACTTAACTTTCATTCTTCTTTTTTTTTTTTTAATTTAATTTAATTTTGATTTGGGTGAAGATTTACAGAGCAAATTCACTTTCCATACAGCAGTTCACATTTACATTGTCCCATGTCATTGACCACAGTTTACCACAATGCAACAGCTCCCCTCCCACTTCCTCCCCATAGTTACCTCTTCCCAGTGTCCATCCCTCCAT
>NW_006921687.1:7317413-7321521 GCF_000298275.1 Orycteropus afer afer
AAGGCTCAGGGGTGCAAAATTATCTTCTGTGTCTGTGTTAATTGGTTTCCCTTTTCTTTGTTGAAGAGGGTCTGTGCAATCCTTCTGCCTAGTCCTCCATCTTGCCGGAACTCCCCAACTTTCATTCTTAAACAGATCATCTTCTTCCATTTCATTGAGAAAATCAAGGCCATCAAGCAAAAGTTACCTGAGCTTCCTCCCTACATAAAAATGTGGCTTCTTCTTCCACCATGGCCACACTATTCCCACGAACCTCAGAGGACTAATTATCCTTCTATTGCTCAGGATCAAGGCATCCACCTTTGCTCCTGAGTCCACTCCACATTGTTTACCCCAGGACCTTGCCTTATCAGTCAACTGACGCTATCCACTCAACAAATGTTTACTGAATGCCTAACGTACAGCATAAAGTATAACACTGGGTCCAAGTTTATAAGCATGCTTAAGTTATTAGCACACTAAAACAAAACACATAAACACAACACTTCTCTTGACCTCTCTCTCTAGCTCCTACTCTCTCTCCTTCCTTTCCCCAAATCAGATATGATCATCTTCTCCCTACACCAGTTTGTTTCCCAGTTTTCTCAATCTCAGTTCTTCCAAATTAGAAATGTATGAATTATTCTATAGCTCCTCTCCATCATGCACATTCAGTCAATAACCAAGTCTTCATTGTATTCCCACCTTAAAATCTCCCAAAATTTGTCCTCTTCTGTTTATCCTTATCAAGTTATGGTCCTTAGTGGTATTTTCCCTAAACTGTAGCAATATAATCTTAAATGATATGCCTTTCTCTGGTCTTATTTCCTTTTAACCCATCCTCCACACTACATCTAGAATTAGATACTTAAAAACATGAATCTAATCATGTTACTCTTCTGCTTTTAATGGCTCTCCATTGCCTACGGCATAAAGTCCAAGCTCTTTAGAATGGCTCACAGGTCCTTTATGACCTGACCACCTATATTCTCCACAAATCCTAAACATGCACATGAATTCTGCATATTCCCTCAATATGGTGTGTTGTTTTCCACCTACATGCTTTTTCTTATGTTGTTCCTTCAGCCTGGAAAGCTCTGCCCATGTTTATTCACTGGATAGCCTCATATTCATCCTTCTAGATCCACTCAAGCACATCTTCTCTAAGCTGTCTCTGAAAAGCAGGCTGAGCTAAGTGCTCTACCTCTGTGAATGCTTAGTACCCTGTGCATATTTTATCACATTATTCTGGAATTATCTATTCACCTGTCTGGCTACTCTGCAAACTCCTTAAGGGCATGGTACAGTTCATTTGAGTACAGTTCATTTGAGTACAGTTCATTTGATGCAGAACTTGGTTTCAATTTTTGAGTATTTACTTTTTATGTAACTGTCCTGATAGTGCGGTGGTTAAAGCATTTGGCTGCTAACCAAAAGGTCAGTAGTTCAAACCCACTAGCTGCTCTCTTGGAGAAAGATTAGGCAGTCTGCTTTCATAAAGATTTACAGCCTTGGTAACCCTACAGGGTAGTTCTCTTCTGTCCTGTAGGGTCACTATAAGTGAGAATCAACTCAATGGCAATGAGTTTGGTAATGCATCCTGGAAGCCCTTCAAGGGTATGGAATATATTTTATGACCTTGTATATTCTCATCACATAGCAGAGTATGTGCACAACAATATTTGTTTAAGATTATTACTGTGAACATTATAAAAAACAGCTCAAGCATATACTAATTGTGGGTCAGTTCTATAATCCCTATATAATAAGTGCAGTCTATTCCAGGAAAATCTAATTGCAACAAACTCCAAGGAGATTTCCAAATTCTTGTACTGATATTTAATATTTTCAGTTTGTTCAAAAAAAGTGAAGCATCAGCTAATCTTACACACACACAGATTGTTGTTATTGTTGTAAAAAATAGCTAGCTAAGAGGAGAAGATAGCAGCAAACATTGGCTCCCTTAATAGGTAATTGCTCAGGAAAGGAACACCATGCTGCATGCATGGTACATATGTGGTCAGTCCTGTTCAACCACATTCTTTCTGTGGTCTTTTTAAGCCCCCTTCCCCAACTCAGATAA
Organism: Orycteropus afer afer; assembly: GCF_000298275.1. Classification (NCBI taxonomy): domain Eukaryota; kingdom Metazoa; phylum Chordata; class Mammalia; order Tubulidentata; family Orycteropodidae; genus Orycteropus; species Orycteropus afer. The sequence goes on from NW_006921687.1 coordinate 7,319,476, forward strand.
ACTCATTCTTTTTCAGAGCTCTGCCTCCAGCACAATCTAGTCTGTCATTATCCTACTGCTTCCAGAGAATTTGGGAACCCAAGGCAAACTCATCTTTCTAATATATTATAAAAATCTTTATTTAGGTGTGATGTGGATAAAATAAGGACACCCTTTCAAAGGAAAAGAGAGAAATGGCATCATAAAAAGTGCAGCATGTTCTCCTCATTCCTTATTGCTGTTTCTTTGTTAACATCTCAGGTGTGTTTGAGTCCCAACGGAAAGGCACCACTTTTGTGTCCCCGCTTCTTTCACCTTTTGCACTTGTTGTCCACTGTCTTCATAAAGCCTAAGTTGCTTAATCTTTACAGTGTCACTATCTCCTAATGGCTTGGGCTTTTCTTACAGTAGAGGCAGCTCTGATTCCATATTTGGATTTACAAAAATCATTAATGCTTATGAGTCATTTAGCAAACATTTATTAGGCATTTGCCTTGTGTAAGGCACCGTGGAAACTCAAAGATGAATCAGACTTGGATAAGGCTAGCAGTTCTCAATGGTTGGTGTGCACCAGAATCAACTGTGCAGGTTTTAGACATGCAGATAACAAGGCACCAAATGTGGAAATTCTGATTTAGTCAATCTTGGTAAGAACGTTTTTTAAAAAGTTCATAGGTGATTTTCGTGCCCTCACATGCCTCATATAGGGACAGATACAAGGATATCCATACAGAACTAAAATATAAAGAAGAAACTGACAAATAGAGAGAGATACTGACAATATTTTAGAAGAGCTGAGAGGAGGAGAATACTGCTTCCTGCTTGAGAGATCAGAAGTCCATGGAGGAGTGAAGTGGAAGGAACTGGAGAATTTGGATTCAAGAGACCTGGTCCTTATACTACCTGCAGCACTTATTGTAACACCAAACCAAACCAAACCCACTGCCATCGAGTCGGTTTCCGAGATGGTATCACTACGGAAGTAGATTGCCCAACCAAAGAGAGGCTGGTGGGTTTGAACCGCCAGCCTTCTGGTTAGCAGTCAAATGCCTTAGGCACTACACCACCAGCGCTCCCATTATTGTAACATATATGATGTGACACTAAATAAGCCTCATAACTACTAAGGCTCATTTTTCATATGTAAATGAGAGACTCACATCTATGTCACATAATTATTATGAAGATTTTAAACAATGAATTGGATAAAACATGTGGAAGCACATAGTATAGTGTTTGACCTGGAGCGCTGGCAATCACTAAATGATAATTGCATCTGAGACTGCGCTGGCATTTGAATCAGACTTTGAAAGATAAGTAGAGATGAAGGGAAAGGGAATTCTGGATAGAGGAAAGAAAAAAGAACATTTGTGTCCACAATCTTACATCTATTTATGTGCATATGTCTCTGCAAGGTAGCTTGGAAGCTTTAAAATCAAACCAGATATAGATCCTGGGTTCAAAAAGCTAAAAGCTATGTCAAAAATTCATTTGTTAGATTAATGGACACTTTTTTTTTTTTCTGTAATGGTGCTTATATTCTTTATGTACTTCTTGTGTACTAAAGTACTACATAGGTATTTTTTAAACTTAAAATCATATTTTATATGATAAAAGTAATTGATGCTCATAAGAATTCAAAGAGGGCAAAATTGTATAAAATTAACAATCTCTCTTCCCACTTCCTTTTTCACTTCTGTTCCTCAGAGGTAACTGTGATTAACACTGTGGTATGTCTCCTTGCAGTCACTTTTTAAAGCATGTACAAATATATGTGATATATTTCTTTTTCACCCCCAAATGAAACCATATTTTACTTGGTGTTCTGTGACTTATTTTTTATCCACTTAATGTAAAATTAACATCTTTCTATCTATGTGTGTGTATGTATGGGAGCTCTGGTAGCGTAGTTCCTAAGGCACTTAACTGCTAACCAGAAGGCTGGCGGTTCAAACCTACCAGCCACTCCTCCTCCTCGGAAGGAAGGTTGGGCAATCTACTTCCATAGTGATACCACCTTGGAAACCCAAGGAAGGGTCGCTATGAGTCGGATCTGACATGATGGCA
>NW_006921687.1:7321621-7362212 GCF_000298275.1 Orycteropus afer afer
TATAATAACCTAATAATAGCAGCATAGAATTCCACTTTAAGGATGTTCTATCATTTATTTAACCAGTTTCCTATTGATGGCATTTGGGTTATGTATTGAATAGGAGCCCTGGTAGCGAAATGGTTAAAGGTTCAGCTGATAACCGAAGGTCTGTGGTTTGGACCCACCATCCACTCTGCAGGAAAAAGATTTGGCAGTCTGCTCCCATAAAGATCTACAGTCTTGGAAACCCTATGGGGCAGTTCTACTCTGTCCTGCAGAGTGACTATGAGTCAGAATCTACTCCACAGTAGTGGGTTTGGTTTTTTGTTCTGGTATAGATTGAATTGTGTTCCCTCAAAATATGTGTTGTAAATCCTAACCTCTATGCCTATGGTTATAATCCCATTTAGGGACAGGTTGTCTTTGTTATATTAATGGCCAAAAGACAAGCATATGAAGTGAACATTTACGTTAGGTAGATATACTCCTTGGAGAGAACAATCATGGGAGAATAGAAGGGCTGTGTATGCACAGGTAGACAACTCGGGTTAGGAGTACATGGAGGGAAGGACACAGGGAAGAGTTAACTATGGGGAGGAAGTAGGAGGGGAGCTGTGGCATTGTGGTAAATTGTAGTCAATGTCATGAGACAAAGTATATGTGAGCTGCTACATGGAAAGTGAACTTGCTCTGTAAACTTTCACCCAAATCATTAAAAAAAAAAAAAAATTAGCATAGGTACGAGTTGAATTATTGACATTACTGTAGAGTTTTAGTTGTCAACAAATTGATTACCTATACCCCTTCTCATTTTCTGTTTCAGTACAACTTTAGTGTTTGTTTCTTATCTTGTTCCTGAAGAGAAAGTTAAAATATGTTTATATACTAAACTTTACCTGCTATAAGATTGAATGTAACATCTTTACTTTATGATGATACCGTCTTTTCCAACCATTGCCAGAGAGGCAGTATGTATGATGTACTGATTAGCTCAATTACATCTGCTTTACTTTTTACTCCCATTACCAAATCACGAAAGCACTGCTAAATTGACAGTATATCAAGATACACTAATTAATACTTCTATCTTCTGAAAGCTTGAAACCAACAACTCTTATTTTCTGATCTAAGTTTTTTTTTTTTAATTAGTGTACAATAGTTCAAATTCTGATTTATATATATTGTTGTTGTTGTTATGTACCGTTGAGTCGGACCCGACTCATAGTGACCCCTCCTTGGGTTTCCGAGGCATATATATATATCAGATTAACAGTCAGCAAAATATTAAATTCTTCTAGATTCCTCGATATTGTATTCCCAGAGCTATTAAAAATATCAACCCAACATGTTTCTTTGGCTTTCTTAACTATTTGCTTCCTTTTGTTCACTTGCTTATCTATAGATGATATGGCATACTTGCCTTCAGTAATGACTTGAATAAATAGACAGGAGTTCTTCCAGAAAGTGGACTCTATAGCTGAGGGATTAATTTCTTACTGACATTTAGAAGACTGAATTTTCACAGGAGACATACGCATTGATTAAACCAGTTGTGACCTAACCATAGGAGCCTGTCGATGGGGTAGGCTTATGGAGTGCAACTATTTCTAACTCAGTGTAGTTAACTCCCAAATCCGCAAGACTTAAGAACTTATTTCTCTCATTCTCCAACCACCTACTGGGCATTCCCTCTTACTTACCTCAAACATCGTCTTTTCCCTCAAGCAGTACTCACTTAGGACTTTTATTTAGTCAAATATATGATTCTCCTAGTCATGTTTTTCTCAACCACCCTAAGTACTTGGCTATCTCTAAACACTTGCTCTTGGAGTTGCCACAGGTTGAGTAAAATCCCCTCTCTCCAGTTCTCCATCTAATCATCCTAATTGAGCTTCACTTCTTCAAGGATGTTTTCTCTTGCCTCCAGTTAGATTAAATTCCCTTGTCATACATGATTAGGCTCCCAGGATTTTTTCTTTTATTTCTCAGTTTGTAATTATATTTGTGTAGTTATTTGGAATGCTTGCTTGCCACATTCCATGAGGGACCATTTCTGCATTGCTCATCATTTTATTGTCAGAACCTGACATGTAGTAGATACTCAATAAATATTTGTTGCATGAATGAATGAATGAATGAAATCATGTCCAAGGTAAACTCTCATCCTCTCCAAAAAGACATTCTTAACCTCTCCAGCCACAGTGATAAATCCCTCTCTTGAACTTGAGGTATTTATTTATCTCATGGAAAGATAGATTTATAGAATTTGATGGGAGTTTAGAGGTTAGCTAGCTTTATATCCTAAATAATATAATTCATTAAATGGAATTATTGAAGAACAAAGCTTTTTGGCTTTTTCTGTGTTTGTGTATGTGTGTGTTTTGTTTTTCTGGTTGGGTGTGTGTGTGTGTGTGTGTGTGTGAATACCATTAATGATGGGGAGTTGTCTTCTGGCGGATCTTGAACCATCTTTAGACTATTTTTATGTTTAGAAAATTATTTTATATTTAACAAGAATTTATTTTCTTGTGCTTTTCAAAATAAGTCTGTTCCAAAGCATAAAAGAACAAGCCCATTCACTCTTCTAATAACAGTCTTAAATACTCAAAGATTGCTTGCTATCTTGCTCAAGCTAAATATGCTCCCTCCAATTGTTGCTTCTATGCTGTGGTTTCCAGCCTCTTTCATGATCTTGGTTTACTCTCCTGTGAACTCATTTTAATTTGTCAACGTTATTCTTAAAATAAAAATTATTTTTATTATCTGTAATTTTATCTTTTTAAAGTATACTTTCAAATGTCATAAGTCAGTGAAAAATCCAGAGGTTACTCTTTCTAAGAATGAGCTTGTGAGAATTCTTTGTCTTTAAGCTCAGAAACTTGAAAAGTGAATTTTTATTAAGTAATAGATACCTTTTACTGGCAGTTGTCAACAGTTGTTGTAGGATTGGGGTATCTTAGATCACATAACCAATTCCATACTTTATAGTGTAAAATTATCTGATTTGTTTTGACCACTTGCTTATTTGAACTTCAAAAAGAATTTCAACAAATAAGTAACAAAATACTGTACTTGCTTTCTTGTGAGGAAAGAGCTCTTGATTTAATCTTATAGCTTTTACCCTCTAAGGAATGAATCCCAATGTTTAATAATAATAATCAGCTTTTTCCTGGGCTCAACAAATGATGTTTTGATGTGGTAGTTGCCTTGGATGAAGATATCAGACTTCATTTAAAAAACAATCATTAGTTTAAGTTGTCATTACAAACATTACTAAACTGCTGATAATATCCTTCACTATCAAGCAAGAATTGTCCTTGTCAATCTTTGATATATTTTTTCCTCTATTACAATAATATTTTAATAAATCTTAAACTTGCTGACAGCAATTCTCAAAAGAAGGCAAAAAATTCTACAGAAGAAAAATAGCAACTAAAATAGAATTAATTACATAAAAATTAGGAGAGGTGAGATGGCTTCAGCCTTTACAGGGCTGAATGGTTTCAGTGTCTAGTACATAGTTATAATTATTAACTGTTTGCTAAATGAATATTCATGCTTTGAGCTACAATAGATTATAAGCAAGATAGTTGGTTTAGTCAGAATATCTGGCTATATTTTATATATATATAAATATATAGCTATATTTTTAATTTCAGTATTTTTGTGAATTCATGAGTTCAGCATGGCACTATTGTATTAAAAAATACTCAAATATTTTCCTAGAATAGTGTAATTCAATCTCCTATAGTACAAATTTTATATTTTTATTTTCTTTCCTTTTTTTTTTTTTTTTTAATAATGTTAAAAAACTCACTGGGGCTGTTTAAGTAGGAAATAGTATTCTTAAGTATCCCATAAATGAGCTATTGGTCCTGGATCTGGTAGCATAGTGGCTAAAGCACTTGACTGCTAACCAGAAGGCTGGCAGTTCAAACCCACCAGCCACTCCTCGGAAGGAAGGTTGGGCAATCCTGCTTCTGTAGTGATACTGCCTCGGAAACCCAAGGAGGGGTCGCTATGAGTCAGGGCAGACTCGAGGGCACATAACAACAACAACAACAAGGCCAGCCAAAACAACACCTTCAAGCAACAAAATGAACAAAAGAACCTTTGGAATTCACCTGGTTGTTCAAAAATAGCAGGTGGTTGTTAAAAAACAAACAAAAAACAAAAAATAAAAACATGACTAAGGAATTCAAATTTCCCTTTAAGAGTTTTGTTGCTACCTTGCCTACAAAAATTTCCCAAATTACTTCTTGACCTTTACTTTGAAAGCACAGGAAATCATGCTACCTGGTTCAGTAGGTCTGGAGCTTGGAGGTACTTTTTTTTATCTAAACAATACTTTCTAAATACTGTAATTCTTATAGTGCTTGCACATTTTAATGTATTCTATCTTCGAAACAAAAAAAAATTCTTTACATAATCTTCCAAGAGAAAAGACAAAGTACACTTTTATATTTATTGTGAGTAATAAAGTTTTTTAAAATATTATTACGATACTTGCAATTTTCACACCTTGAGTGGCATAAAATAATTTGAGATCATTTTTGAAGGATCTGTCATAAACCAAGTGAGTATTTGTGATAACCCAGGACAACTTTTAAAATGTTCTTTAAAAAGGAGGTAGGAACTTATGCTCAGGGTCCAGTGTGCCACCAATGAAAGCTCATTTCATTTTCATGCTCATTATATAAGGGAGGGAGCTATGGTGGTGCAGTGGTTAAGACATTCCGTTGCTAACCAAAAGGTCAGTAGTTTGAACCCACTGGCCACTCTGCAAGAGAAAGATGAGGTAATTTGCTTCCTTAAAGATGTATAGCCTTGGAAACTCTATGAGGAGCTCTACTCTGTCCTATAGGTTCACCATGAGTCGGAATTGACTCCATGGCAGTGTTTTTTTTTTTTTTTTTTTTTAAATTATATAAGGACAGGGATGGCATTTTATCAGTCAAGGTGATCATTATGACCTCCAAACTAATTTTAGGTCAAATGCAAAAATATTAAAGCAAAACTGTTTTGGCTTCAGATATACTCACAAATTTGAATATGTCCATTGATTTATTATTTGTCAAACAATTCATTATCTGTTGTGCACTGTTTCAGGCACTGGGATACATGAATAAGACATAAAATCTCACATTTTAGGGACAGGTATAAGGATTTTCTATTTCCCCCCTTCACAGGTATTAAAGAATAATTTTCATATACAATTACAGGAATAATATGCTAAAGAACCTAAAAAAAAGCAGCATTAGTTGAAGATTTCAGAAGTGGGTTTGTACTGAATATACTAGGAATTGGCTGTTGAATTAAATTAGCGTTTCACAAGTATCTATTTAAATCCATATTGTTGACATTACAGTGAAAGCAGTGAAACTTGTCAGCAGATGACTAAGTTTTATGGTTGATGTTCACACTTTTGTAGCTTGGGACCAATATCAAATTTCTGGGATAAACATCCTTTCTCCTTCTTCTCCCTCCCTGCATCATTAAACCAATGTCTCTCTGTTGACTTTAAGTGTGTTCTCGGGATAAAGGTGTACCAAATCATTTTTTGTCATTTTCCATTTATCAATCTGAGAAGTTACTTTTTTTTTTTTATTATTGTTGTTGAAGTTAGAAGCGTTTAGGTTGTTCGGTTACTACATACTCCTCAAGGAAAAGTTCCGCACTTTCCTCGCCACTTTTTCAACTCTTAAGACCACCAGTTAGTGGTATTATTTCTGAGTGAGTGGAACACTCTTAACAAGCAGCTGGAGGAGGTATACACGTCCCTAGATTACTGACTTTTCACTGACTAATCTTTTGAGAAAGCGGCTCTGTTCCCACGGAAATTAACAGCTATTCAGCTACGACAGGCTTAAAATCTTATGGCCCAATTGGAGGGGGAAAAAAAAAGGATTGTTATGGGTTGAGTTAACGTTTGAGAAGGGCAGGTGGGAGTGAGGAATGCATAGGGTGGCAAAATAAGACTATATTAAACAATCCATTACAACTGCAAGCAAAATAAATCACTGCTGGCCTCAGAAGATTAAAAAAATAGCTTCAGTAATCCAATTTAAAACAAAATTTAGGAAACATGGGAGAAAAATAAATTCAGCCAGGGTGCTTACAGAACCACCTTCCTGTCATCTCAGACCAAAAACCAGGCACAGTTGTGACAATTTTACTGAAATAGTCTCCGACATTTTTTTCTGTGAGAAATGGTGCGCCCTCAGAACCTCTGGGTGGAAAGCTCGTCGCGGAGTCGTGTTCTCTCGTTGTAGCTAACCTTTCCGCCTTTCCCATTCCGCCACTCCCCCTCATCCTTCCTCTCCAGCCAGGGGCCGTTTGTTTATATGACGTCGGCGGTAGTAAGCAGTCCCCGCCCACGTCTCCCTCTGGCCGCCTAGTTTCCCGCGCCGCGGCGCTTCTCCCCTTAAAAGGACAATAGAGGCCTCGGGAGCGCGCGCGGCCTCCTGGCCTTCTCCTCTCCCCAAGTCCTCGACGCGCGCGCGCCCGCATGCAAATGAGTTCGATTCAAGAGAATTTTGTACCGGGAGCCGCGCGTGCGCAGAAGGAAAGCGGAATCTACACCTTCCCGGTCAGCGGTAGCAACTGCAGAACTGCAGGAGACAATCTTTCTAGACAAGGCAGTTTGAGAAAGAGGGAGCGACTGGATTGGGGAGACTGGTCTGGCGTGCACTCTGCACCTCGGGAACGTTTTTGCGCGTGAAACGGCTGCTTTTGGAAGGTGAGTGATTAACAATTAATTACTCTGGTGCAAAACTGTTTCACGAGGCTTTCATTCCAGGTTTTTTCTTTTTTTCCTTCCTCTCTTTTTACCTCACCCAGTCTTTCTACCCACAAACATACACTCACACCACAGGAAGTTTTGTCTTGGAGATGGCATTGCTAGGAGCGCTGCTTTCGTGTTCTTCGGACCCCAGATTCTTTTGTATGCATATTTTTACTGTGCATTTTTAATTGGGGGAGGGTATTTGAGGCAAACCGAAAGTCTTGGGGTGGGAGAGTGAGTGGAGCCTGGAAATAAATGAGTCGCTGCTAAAGTTGAGGGATCCACATTGAAGGTGACAATGATTTCTCAGCCGCAGTGTTCTCTGGCCAAAAGGAGTTTCATGGCTGAAAGGCCCAAGAGAAAAACGACTTGCTGGCAATTGCGGAGCGGCCTCGGGTTCGTGCATTCGCGTGGGCGCGAGCCCGGGTAGTGGTCGGGCGTCGTTGTTAAACCTCGTGCTTTAGTTTATTGCAGCTCCTTGCGCGTGTTTTGATAAGGATGGACAATAAACGCCAATCGCCCGAAAACTAAGTTGCCATCTACTTCCGAGATGGCGGGCGTGAGGGGCTTTAAATGGGCTTTTTTGGTTAAGTGTTGGGATTTGCTGAGTGCACGCGGCGTGGCTGAACTCTGGAGGGATGCAGATGCGACAATGAGAATAACACGCGGCCGGTTGAGAACAGCCCCAGCTTGCAATGCCTGCTTTGCTCGGACCGCGCCCATGGAGCTTTTAGTGTCCGATGTTTGTTTCTTTGGTGGCTTAAGTTTTGTTACCAAATTATTCACCTGTAGCGGAGTGTGGGCGCTATGGCGAAGGAAGGGCTTTTTAGGGCGATCGTCTGTGGTTAAAGATGGCCAGTAGCAGCTAAGTTGACTTGGGGATGGAGGCAATTGCGTTGTCTGTGCTGAAGGAGTGAGTGAACTCCCGAGGGCACTGCTTTTTGTGCTAAACATGACAGACCACGTGCTTTGCGTTGAGACTTGGGTTTTAGTTGGACGTCTGTCTGAAAGTCCGGCTTCTTGTTAGCAAGCAGTGTGATGCGGTCGCTGTCGGGTAGGTCAGGCTGGCAGGACAATGTGATTTGCTGGTGATGGCGTCTTGCCAGTTTAAAAAGCAGAGTGAAACTCGCCAACTCTTCGCTTATGTGGGGCGGGTAATTCGGGCGTTTCTCATCAAGGACATTGCAAAACTTTGATTAAATCAGTTCGTTTCCAAGGAGTGGACCGGAGGACTGGGCTGTTGACTCCAGGCGCGGGTTCCGGACCCTTTCTCGCGGTGATCGCCTGTGTCTTGCCCCTGAGAAACAATCCGACATCCCTGATGCAGCACGTAGGCAGCGCCCGGCTGGACAGAAAACAAAGAGCTCCATGTGCCCGTGCGGGCCCCGCCGGCTTTCCCAGCGACCGCTGGGGCCGGGGGCCGCTCGGGTCGGGGCCCTCCGTAGTTCGGGTGAGCTTCGGGAGGGGCTTTTGTCCCTTAGGTCCTCGTGGGGAAACTTTGACTGCGCTACTTGGGTGAGGTGCCATGCTGGTGCGCGGCGTGTTTCCCTGTTCCGGGCGAGCGGTCGATGAAGTGGGAGCCCTCGCGGCCCCCAGAGCTTCATCTTCTACCCAGAGCCCGCTGCCGCGAAGACTGAGGGGCCGGGAGAGCGTGTCCCGGAGCTCTCGGCCCGTTACCCGTAGCCTGAGAGTGTGTGTCTGGGAGGTCTGTGGATTCGCCTTTGAAGTCGAACTGTTGCCATGTTTGAATTACGTCAGGGCAAAGCCATGAGGAGGAACAAGCCCCGGCAGCGCAGCGTGCGGGAGGCGCGGCCTGCGGGAGGCGCCGGGCCGGGCGGGCGCGGGGGCCCGTTGTTCCGGCGCAGGTGAGGGAGGAGGGGAGGGACGCGGCTCACCTCCCGCTGCCCTCGTCCTGGCGAACAGCCTTCAAGAGGAACTTTCCTTCCGACCGTTTTATGTACCAGCAAATTCACTAGGGAGTATTTCTATTTGTTGGCTTGGTGTGTCGGCCGTCACGGCGTGTCAGAGGGGGAAGCTCAGTTTGGGGGGAACATCCAAGGGCCGCAGAGGCCCGGGGGTGGTGGTACATTTTCTCGCTTTCGGAGAAAGCGGCTAGTGCAACGAATACCTCCCGAGTCCTTTCCCGTCCTGCCCCCCGCTTCGGTCCGCAAATCCAGGAACCCAGCCCCGACGACACCAGAAAACCACCGTGGGGAAGTTTCAGGGCTCCCACTGTAGCTACTGAAGGAAGTGAGGACTGTGGCGGAATTGTGCGTGCGGCTGTTTTCTTTGTGTGTTTGCGTGTGGGAGGGGGAATCCCGAGGGGCAGGGTTTCTTTTGGTGGTGGTGGGGTTGGTTTCTGAGATGGTTCTGGTAACTGTGACCCCAATCAGCTTCTTTGTTTTTATTTTCTTTTCCTGCCATCTAATAGACCATAGATTGCTACAGGCTTTCGGAAAATTAGGAATTAGTATTTTAGTCAAACATGGACCCTATCCAAGACCGCTTTACCCCAGTAACTTTTCTCCCCATTCCTTATGTGTCCTAAGGGGTGTCATGAACAAGGCTTTTCCCTTTTTCTTTTAATAATTTCAAAAATTAATTTGACCTTGTCATTAAAAGTACACAGAAAGCACCTGTTTTTGCACTGGAGTTTGCCAGACTTGCTAAGCTTTTCAATTTATATTGCAAAACTGAACACGTTAGGCTGCTCAATCTAAATTAAAGTCTGGGAGTTTGGTTTTGGTGGCATTTAAGATATTTATGTAATGATTCGGAAGAGGGGGCTCTATTTTGGGCCAAAGGTTTGCCTGACACCGAGTTTGGTGATAATTCACTACGTTATTTTAGGATGACCTTGAAGAAGTAAGCCCATGGGCAATTGGGTCATTCTGGGATTTTATATGAGGTTTTGGAAGGAAGCTGCTACAGGGGGTGACACAGGGTAATAACTAATTAACCCTGCTGGCTTCTTTCTAGTTCCTGTGGACTGGGGTTGATCTCTGGTTATCACTCCTAAACTTTCTTTCTAAGCTATTTTTTTTTTTTTTTTTTTAAAGTGGCCCTAGGCATAGCTCAAATTATGCTGGTTTGATACATGGATGCTTCTTTGGTATTTGGGGTTTGCCTCTAGTCTAGACATTGGATAAGCAGAACTATATCTGTTGCTGCTTTCCTGATGTCTCTTGTATTTGAATGATGTTAATAGTTAGAATCTAAAAGTGGTGATTACTGGAAAAGAATTATATCTTTAAATGCCCTCCCCCCATCACCAAAAATCCATACAAGTTGAAATCCATTTTGTGCTGCTTTTCCCCATTGTTATGAAATAAACATAAATAAACGCACATCTCCCAAATTTTGGTTGATCAAGTTACAAATACTGAAAGGCAGCCGATGATACACTAACGGTACATTTCTGAGAAAATAAAAACTTCAGGTTCAATAACTTTATGGTTTTCCTTTTGACGGCTACTTTTCTGGGACTTTAAGTGCATATGAGGTGCTTTGCAAATACACTGTGAGACTCTGATTGGTTTTTCTTAGTATTTTATAGAGATTTAGGGGTAGAATTTCAGTATCCTGGGGAATTTCAAATACAACATCTAGAACTTAATACTTTTTTAACAGATGATATGTACAACAGAGATTTCAATTATAAAGTAAACTAAATTGAGGGTAGAAAAGTCACAGACAAAATGTCTACTGACTTCCCTTTACTTTGTATTACTGTGTGGGAGTTTGGATACAGTAGTTCAATAGGTAGTATGTTATAGAACATTGCTGGACAGCAGGCCTCAAGGTTGCTTGTTGCATAGTAGTCTTAGTTATGAAGATCTGGAACCTGGGTGGTCATTTTTTCTGAGGATGTAAATCAGGCCTTAGGAAAACCTGGCTCATGGGGCCCAAACTCTGGCAGGAATGATTTATGTCAGAGAAGCAATGTAACAATTGCATATAAAACAAAGGTTTTTCACTGGGGAAAGCTTAGGCTTAATTGAAAGCTAAAACAACGTTATAAAACTGTTATGAGGATAGATTAACTAATGTATCATGCCACATAGATAGTAGGTTGCTCAAAAAAATGTGCAATTTCCTTTTTTCCTAAAGATGTGCTAGGAATAAATTGCTGGTTGAGAAGAAAGGAAACACATTTGTTGAGTCACTAGTCTAGTTGTTCATCGGTCTCTGAAGTTAAGAATGTCTGGGTTATAAAGTTGTAATAATCTTAAATAAGCCACTTGATTGCTCTGTGTTCCCTTAAAATAGCAATATAGTTTTGTAAGTAATTTGTAAATAAGAAAACAACGTACTTCATAAATATTATGTTATTTTCCTTGCAACTTTGTGAAGTAGATGTTTTATGGAAGACAAGACTTAGGCCTGGGATACTTACCTTGCCTGAGGAAAACATTCAGAAAATGTTAGATGGAAAGAAGTAGCTTTGGTCCCCTCCCCCACCTTCAGAAACTGGTTCTGGGAAGACGCTGCCCTCTAAACTCCTGCTTGCCATTCCAATTCTGATTCAACCATTTTACATCAAAAAGTCCTGTGAAGGCTTTCTAGAAAATGCCACTTCCTTATTTCTCTTGTCCAAGAGATTGTCCTGGGTCTCCTTCACCTACACTTGGTTATAAGGTGAGAATATTTTCTTGTCTTTTGGTTCTCGGCTTTCTTTATAGTTGAGTTTACAACTGAGGTTTTCTCTATTATGGAAATAGCCTGGAAATGCAGCTAATCCAAAAGAAGGGAGTTTGCTTTTGAGATAGAGAGGGTTTCTTTTTGCATTAGAAACACAGAAGCCAATGTTGCATTTGCTATATTACATATTTAATTAATTTGGTTTACATTTTTTTCTTTTCCTTCCGAAAGTCCATAATAGACTAAATGCTAAAAAGACACAAAAAATTTTTTTTTTTTTTTATGTATATGTACTATCGTGGACACCATTTCCCATTTCATGCTTTTAAATACACTATTCGGATCATGTAGCTACCCCACTTCACGTAGTTAACAAATTCCACTTGGTTTCTGTGTGTGTATGTATATATACATATACATACATATACATATATAGTCAGCACCTGATTGTATATGACGAGACTTAGTTCTGCCCTGGAACAGTTTTACTACTGAGGAGATAATACAGTAAACAAGGATGTGAAATCCTGTGTGCTTGGTGTTTTAATAAAGGTATAGAAAGGTTTTTTAAAAAGTAATTCTTACTGATGGATTGTGATTTGGGTGAAAATTTACAGAGCAAATACACTTTCCATACAGCACTTCACATACACTTTGTTTCGTGACATTGACCACAATTTAGCACAGTGCAACATCTCCCCTCCCACTTCCTCCCGATAGTTACCTCTTCCCTGTGTCCATCTCTCCATGCACTCCTACCCCCTGAGGTGTCTCCCTGTGCCTGAGCAGCCCTTCTTTCTCCCATGATTGTTCTCTCCAAGGAGTGTATCAAGTGATATGCCTATCTGTTGTTTGGTTGGAAGCCACAGGTGTGCATTCAATTCCAGACCTGAAGGGCAGCTAGGGGCCATGGTCTCAGTGGTTCCACCAGGCTCCCTCAGGCCAGCAAACTTGTTCCCCGCTTTTTTTTTTTCCCAAATGATTTTGAGTTTTGTTCCACATTGTTCTTCCTGTCTATCCAGGATCTCCTACAAAGATCCTCATCCAAGTGGTTGACAGTAGTAGCTGAGCACCGTCTATTTTTTCTGGTCTCATGGTTATAATAGGCTGCAGATCGGATGGTGTACCAGTCGCTAGGACTAATTGTTTTCATGAATTTTTGGTTTTCTTCATTCTTGGCTCTGGACGAGGAGAGACCCATCGTTGTTGCATCTAGATATGGCAGCTTGAAAGCTTTTAAGATCTCAGTCCCTACTTGTCACAGTAGGAGGTGGAACAATGTTTTGTGTAGTATGTTATGCCAATTGAGCTTGATGTCCTCTATGATCATGGTCCCGAGCCCACAGGTTCAACTGCTCAGCCCACAGGTTCAACTGCTCAGCCCACAGGTTCAACTGCTCAGCCCATAGGTTCAACTACTCGGTCCCTCTGAGTAGCTGGCTGTGACCAAGCAGTGACTACAACCTTGCCCCTTGTCAGCCCCATTATACACCTGGGAATTCAGATCATACACATAAAGTTATTGGACCACTTTCTGCCAACCCTATACATGTTCTTGGGTGCACTCTCCACTTCATATACATACCTAATATTTCAGCCTGTCCACCCATCTATCCACGCATATACCCATGTTTGCCTTCACTGACCACACCGTACTATTTGCACAAAAGGGTTCATCTTTGTTGTCTGTACTTCCCATGTACCTCTGTATTAAAAAAAAAAAAAAAAAAAAAAATCCAGGTGAAGGGGATGGAGGGGAAACCATCTCATAAATAACAGTCTGAATAGAAACACTCCTGGCATCTAAGTTGAGAGCAGCTGGTAGGCAGGACCAGATCTTGAAAAGCTTTGAATTCCTTGCTAAGGAGTTCAAATGTTATCCTGAAGTCAGTGTTACCTGGAAGGAATGACTAGTATTTTCATTTTAGGAAGATATCATCTGTTTGAAGGAAGTATAGTAGGGAAGTCAGTTTTGAGGCTCTGACAGGGGTTAAGCATCATAAAGAAGGACATGCAGGCTGTGGGGAAGGAGTGAACTGTGAACCAGAAAAATGAAGATGTAGAATCTCTAAGGATCTCAAGACATAAGGGACAGTATTAGGGGTTGGTGCAGAGGGTAAGAAGGGAGGTGGTAGCCAGATTCTTGGGTGACTGTATGAATAGTAACTGGGAGAGGTGGTGACCACGGGAGAAATAGGCTTGTGGGGAGGTATGATGATTATACTCAATTTTAAAGAGTGGGATGGTTTCCTGGTCAGTTGGCTATATTGATCTGGAGCAAAAGGGAGACATTTTAAACCAGGGCATGAATATTGGAGAATTATCAATTAATGTTCCTTAGCTGCTTGAGAGAGTACTATCCAAAAATGGGAATCAGAATGATGGCTGAAATGTGGGAGGAGAGGAAGAGGAAAGACTAGTACATAAAAAGAACTGTCAGGGCAGAGTGCCTACCATGTGCCAATCCTTGTGTTGGTGCTTTACAGATTTTTCAGAAAAGTTGGAATAATTCCTATTTTATAAGGAAACAGAAAGATTAGAGAGATTAAGGAACTTGCTTGAGTTTTGGATCAGACCAGGTGTATGCTCCTACTTACCACACCCCCTTTCTTAGCATTTCTCTCACGCTTGAAAATGGGAGAACAGCGTCACATAAAGAAAATGGCCCCGTTTCATGGCTTAAAATCTCCTTGGAGAGGCTAAATTCCTCTTTCCGCACAGACCAGCACTTATAGGAAGACCTTCAAAAATCAAAAGATTGTATCATTAGCTTGCTTTGTTAAATATGCCCACAGACAGAGAGTTTTCTTTTTCTGTAATGTGCAGGTCTTATAAATTCAAGGAAATGAATGGTACACATATTGATAATTTTCATAATCTTGCTTCAGAAACACAAACAAGCAAAAACCTCACTGCCGTTGAGTCAGCCCTGGAAAGTAGAATTAAGATTATACTCTAATATTATGTTGTTGGTGTGGTTGTTATGTGCCGTTGAGTCGACCCCGACTCATAGCGACCCCTCCTTGGGTTTCCAAGGCAGTATCACTATGGAAGTAGATTGCCCAACCTTCCTTCCAAGGAGTGGCTGGTGGGTTTGAACTGCCAGCCTTCTGGTTAGCAGTCAAGTGCCTTAGGCACTACACTACCAGAGCTCCTTCTAATATTATAGAGGGGCAAATAAAATTGTTGTTGTTGTTGTTGTTATGTGCCGTCGAGTCAGCCCTGATTCATAGCGACCCCTCCTTGGGTTTCCGAGGCAGTATCACTACAGAAGTAGGATTGCCCAACCTTCCTTCTGAAATATTATAGAGGGGCAAATAAAATTAGAGCATCCTATTAAGTTTGTAAAGACAGAAATAGACTCTAAGTTGATCCATTTTAAAGTGCCTTTTTTTGCCAGACTCAAGTTACATTTTACTAACTGATAGCCCTTAAAAGTAAATAAATACTGTCTCTCCAACCCCACTTGAATCTCACCTAATCTAAAATTGGGGGACTTAATGCAATTTTGACACTATCCAAAATCCAGAGATCAGTTTGTTATGTTATTTTTGACATATGCTCTTTCAGCAGAAAATTTATTTCTGAGTTTGACCCCTTCCCTGTGGGATGAGTTCTAGGCTTTTCTGCCGAGTATAGATTCTTTAGGCAGCCACAGTTATACTTTGATCATATATAATTTCTCAGAGACTTGGATGTTTGGAGTACCTGTTGGCAAACACTCTGGGGGGGTTATCTTCCCTTTCTCAGTTTTCTTCCAGACAAGTTTAAATTTGCTCCTTAAGAGTGAAATAAGTAAATTGAGAACCTTTGATACTGGGATGTGGGCTGATACCTTCTAGAAGCATGTGAGAGGAAATAATAAGTGTTTAATTGCTGCATAGCTTTTCTTAATTGTTGATGAAACATGTCTCATTGTTAGGGAACACTGCAGCCAGGTGGCCTAGCAGCAAAACACAGTATACTTGGTCTTGTTGACCCTTTGTAGAGTGTTGCTTCAGTTAGTTACACTTACTGGTTAACTAGTTAGTGTTTACTGGATCCTGCAGTTCCATGTGATTAAAGGTAGCATAACATTTGACTAACATGCTGTCAAGAGTGGCATTACGTATTACAGCAATAGGGATCTCCATAGCTTGTGATCATGAATGATTTTTCATGTTTATTCTTTTCTCATCATCCTTTCATTTAGAGTTCAGGTTTAAAGAAATGGATCTCCTTCACTTCATTTGCCTTTGGTTGCTTAGTTCCTTTTGTCTCTGTTCACCACTGCTTCCTTCCTACTTGACAAATCTTTTGCTTCTCTCTCCTCTGCAGTTTCTTTCCCATTCTGGTTTGTATATTCTCATTTTACTAGTGTATAGTCTGTACGGTGGGGTATATTTCCTAATATTTATCTTTCCAACTGTGTATCTTTGAAGAAGTTTAAATCCTTTGGACTGTTTCAGATTCCTCTTGTTGTTAAGTGAAGGACCCGTGGTATAGTGATTAAGACATTTATTTGGCTGCTGCTAAAGAGGCAGGGAGGAGGCATCTTCTGACCCCTAACCCCACAAGAGGAAGACAGAATCACCATCAGTAGCCCAAGGCCTATTCCTGTGAGGCCAGACATGCTGCCTACCTCCAGTCCTTTCACCAATCCTGACACCAAGTGTTCCTCCTGCAGTACCCACCGCTGATTCGATAATTCGCTTCAGTAGCCACACAGAACTCACGTATTATGGGGTTTATTAGGGAACCACCAGGCTACAATTCAAGTTCAGAAATGCACTCAGTTTCTTGCAGCCAGCTGTCTCACTCAGCATCTGGCAGTCTCAGCACATGTCTCTCATGTCTCTCTCAGCACTGTGTGTGTTTCTTGTCTCTCTCTCAGCAGTATGTGTCTCTCATGTCTCTCAGGAGTGTGTTTCTTTCAAAAGCACGTCTTTCTCAGCCAGCAGTCAGAAAGACTACCTCTGCCTCTAGGAGGGCTCCTTTTGAACCTGGCAGAGTGGCCAAACTAACCAGTCCCAACATCACAATTCTATACGCCTGAGAGAGAGAACTTCCTAGAATGTTACTTTGTGCTGCTCCCAACAGAAATACCCCAGATGGATAACTTTAACAATCAGGAGCTACTCAGTTGCTCATGGCAAATTCCACTATGGAGTTTACGAAGACTTATGGCTGGAAAAGCCACACTATGCAATTTACTACACTGCAGCTGCTAAGCAGTAAGTTGGTGGTTTGAATGCACCAGCTGCTCCATGGAAGAAAGATTTTGCTTCTGGAAAGATTCACAGCCTTGGAAACCCAGTGGGGGTTGTTATAAGTTGGAATTGACTCGATGGCAGTGAGTTTGGTTTGTTAAGTTGAAAGTATGTGATAAAAAGCAATGTTTTTGAGAAGTGATTCTCTTATTTAAAAAAAAAAAAAATAGCAGTATAGAAGGGTGGATACAGATATCAGTGGCAATAGCTTCCAGCATCATAGTGGCATGCAAGGTATCATAGTATGGCAAACTCGCAGATGGGTACTGGTTTAAATGTCTGGATCAGTTGCTTTCAGAAATGAAAAAATGTTAGAATCTAAGATTTTGTGAGGTGGTTCTCCTAATTTGTACATACCAGAATTTCAGTTCCTAAGATATTGTGGACAAATGGTAAATTTAACTATAAAGTTGCTTTATTACTCTTGGCATAGTTAATTTTCTCAGTCTTCCCATATCTAGTTCATCTAGTGGCATTTTGAATTTTGAAAAGTACTTTCAAGTACGAACTTTCACTACCCAGAAGAAGGAATTTAGAAAGTGGAATTGGGAGTGTTGTACTTATCTTTGCTATTGTTCAGATTGTACATACCAAGGTGATCCTAAGACATGTTAAATTTATCATTATAGGACCCTAGCCGTTATTCCAAACAATAAACTAATATCCTTGTAAGATTTAAAAGACAATAAAATACTCTGCACTAAGTTCTTTATGTTTTCAGTCTTCCAATTCCAAATTTTAAAAAGTACTGAAATCTCTAAAATTTGCATTTGAATGTTCTTACAGTTTTCCTGGATAGAGCTTAATCAACAAGCATTTGGTATTGTTAAAATTTGAAAGAGGTCATCTTTCATACATTACATTATTTATCAGAATACTTAATTGCATTCTTTTTTCAATATTGGCTTTTGTCAGGAAGATTCTTTTTTTTTCCTGTTTATATTTATATTCAGGAATATATTCTGTATGTTCCATTAGATGTAAAATTAGACATGATGTCTGCTCTTTGGTTTCATGGGCCAATTTTCATCTAATCTGAAAAGAGTATGAAATTGGCCCTTTTGTATTTTTTATGGACAGTGGTTTCTCTCCCTTTTCTAGTCTTAACAACTACTAAAGTTCCCCACACTTTCATTTAGTTGATTAGATATGAAACTCACAACTTTAAAATGTAAGAAACCCCTACAAATCAACCAAAACAAATATTTAATCATTATATGTTTAAAATGTGCTTTTTCTTATATGTGTATGAGAGATTTTGTTTATAAAATTGTAGTTACTCACTGCTTTTGCTGACTTGTCTGTTAACTGTAATCTTTGACAGATTTAATTAAAAGGCAGAATTGTAATTCTAGTGTGGTTGATTTGTCTTTAATTGTTAGGAATATATAAAATATTTGTGGGTACTCGGCTTACAGTAGCTTAACAAATAGTGAAAGTGCTTTATAGAAACGTAAGGTGCTGTGTACAAGTGATAGCTTTAAGAGAAGTTTAATCACATTCATTCAGTTCCTACTATGTGGTTGGCACTATCCTAGATGCTGAGGTTACAAAGATCATAAAGACAAATATCCTCACCCAGTCTTTTTTCTTTTATATTGGGTCATTGGGATCTAATTCACGTACCATAAAATTCACTCTTCTACGTAACACTAGTTCACTGTTGTTTAGTATATTCTTAGAGTTGTGCAGCCGTTACCACTGTCTAATTTTAGAAGATAAATGATGGGTTTTAATCAGCATGTTAAGTCCTTCCTAATTTTTTCAAAGTTTAATTTTCTTCTGCTTTCTGTAAACACATGCTTAGAGTGAGATTGTATAAGGTCCGTTCTTAGACTGTAACTGTTCAATTAAGAGGCAGATGGCATTGGTTTCCTTTTATTTTAAAGCAGAAAAGTCACAAGTAGTTTAATAGTTGTCTGTGTCATTTGAACAAATAAAATGAATTGATCTGGAGGCATCATTAAATATTTCATAAATGTTGGACTAGGAAAGGAAGACATATTCTAAAGAACCACCAGATTTCTTGAAATAGCAGAAACCCCCAGGTTAAAATAAAGTTGTGCCACAGTGTCACCAGTTCTTAAAATAATAATAATAATTAAGTTTCAGAAGGCATTTTGTGCCTTTGACACCCCCCTCAACCTGAGTTAGGGGTGTGTGTGTGTGTGTGTTTTCCACTAATAGGTCTGTAGATTTTGTGAAAATGCTTTCAGTTAATCTCAGGGCTCCTTAAAGCACAGAATGGTTAAACACCAACCACTGCTTAACTGGGTTGCTGTAAACAAAGCCCAAAAGGAAACCCTGTGTATTCCCTGCAGATTCCCAGGTGCCTCTCAAGTGTGGGGATAAGCTTAGAAAAGGTTTAATAGGTCCATTAAAAGGTTCATTCTCTACTTGCATGTTGCATCAGGACAAGTGCCTGTTCACCACACTGCATTTATTCCTGGGGACTTCCTAGAAGAGGATGAGCCCTGGGATTTAGAGCCCACTTATGTTTAGGCAAGGAACTCTGGTAGTGCAGTGGTTAAAGCACTTGACGGTAAACCAAAAGGTTGGTGGTTGGAATCCCCAGCCACTTTATGGGAGAAAGTTGTGGCATTCTGCTTCCATAAAAATTTACAGCCTTGGAAACCCTGTTGGGCAATTCTAACACTGTGTGTCGGAATACTCGATGGCAGTAGGTTTTGTTTTGGTTTGAGTATGTTTAGGCAAAAGAATTTTGTTAGGACAAAAGTAAGGTTACAAAGCTATTGAAAGAAAGATTATGAATCCTAAAACAGTATAGGAGGTCTGGTGGCCTAGTGTTAGTGCCGAAGGCATTAGATTGCTAACCAGAAGGCTGGTGCTGCAAACCCACCAGCCTCTCCTAGGAAGGAAGGTTGGGCATTCTACTTCCCTAGTGATTCCATCTGGGATACCCAAGGAGGCGTCGCTCTGAGTCGGATCTGACTCTACAGCAATATGTTTGGTTTTTGGTTTAAGACAGTATAGTCCTATTTTCCCTGATGTCTAAGGAGAAGGATTTTAAACTGAAGAGTGGCGTGTCTTGCCAGGGGCTGGGAAGTTTTGTGGAGTTTTTGTACCAGCAAAACAAAAAGCCTCACATTGATGATGAATCCTTGATTTAATGTTGATAAAAAGGGAAACCTCAATGTTTAGCTGTGGCCATAGCATTCCTTAACAGCTTGCAAGTGTAATTACTGGCACAAACTATAGTTTCCTAGTCAAAGTCGGCCTCAGTTGAAGGTAGTTTCATATCTTAGACATGATCTGAATGCTGTGTAGTTGATGACATATTTATTTGGGAAAAGGGGGTTTTAAGGGATGAGATAGGAATCTATAATAGGATTTGGTCTGTGTATTAATGGAATGGACTGGCCTTTCTTGCTGTACTTCCCTTGTCTTTGCTGAGTAAAACAAATCCAAACTCATTGCCATCGAGTCTATTTGACTAATCTAGCAACTCTTCCTTGGGTTTCCGAGTATCTCTCTACGGAAGTAGATTGCCCAATCTTCCTTTGGAGGAGTGGCTGGTGGGTTTGAACTGCCAGCCTTGTGGTTAGCAGTCAAATGCCAAATGCCTTAGGCACTATGCCACCAGAGCTCCCGTTGGCTGAGTAGGGAGGCTGAAATTTCCTAAAGCTATTGATGAAGCTTGGAGAGTATTATAAGGGGAACTGTGGACTTTTGACATTCTTGATGGTAATATGGGATGTTAGGGGAGTTTGGGGAGCCCAAAGGATGGATGTGAGGGTAGGAGTTATATTACCTTTTTGTCTTAAAACAGTAATATACAAATTAAACCGTAATTTTCTATAATGCTGTGCCATTTGACATTTTTTTCCAAAGTGACACATGACCATTTTCTTCAGGAGGCCATTTTCACTTTTCTTGGGGGTTTGTTGTTAGCTTGAAGTTTCACAATACATTTTTTAAAATTATGTGTAGGGTACTCTATTCATTTTTTTTCCTTAAGGAAAAAAAAAAAAGAATTCTTATGTAGTTAATTGAAACAAACAATTAACTTAATCAACTGAATATTTTGTTTTCCTGTTTTAACAATTCTTAAACTGAGGTAACTGTTAGATGTAATTACTGAAGTGCATCAGTGGCTTTCTGCCCTACTTCCTCCCCCTCCTTTGCTCTCCTCCCTCACCAACAAAAACATTGAAGATGAATACTTGATTCATAATTGCTGCTGTTGAAAAGGAAAGCTTCAGTGTTTAGCTAGTTATTTGCTAATAAAAATATTTTCTTAAATGTTATAAAACCTTTGTGCATATTTCAGAACTCTCATCTCAAACAAAACAAAAACACAAAAAAGCTCACCTAACTTAAGTTGTATGGTTACTTCTCTGAATCACTTTGATTAATACTTGCCGGGTTGCTGCAGGGGCCACTTTGCCCTAGAATACTAACCAGAATTGGAATGGAATGAGATCAGGCAAGAGAGATAATGTAAGACAAATACTGAAATTTTTCTTTTACTCATATATATAAATTTGTTTATAAAACAATTTTTGAAAAATGATGTTCTGTGGTTATAACTCTTAAACTATGGGAACAAAGCTGATAAGTATTAATAATTTTGTTATTGATGCCTTTGTTTGATGTGTTTGCACGTACACACATACACCCCTGCACACACCCACACCCCCTCTGGAGTTGTCCATTTGGGTTCAGTTTCTGTACTCATTGCCTTTTTATCACCACTTACAGCTCAAGTGTTCTAGTGGAGTTTGCTCTTGGTTTGGATACCCCAAATTTCTTATAAAGTGTATTTTTCACTTTTCTGCATATAGCTTTAAAGCAGTTTCTTCCCTCTGTCTTTGGTGGTGACATTTTTTGGGGGGGGAACATGCAAATTGTGGTTTATTTCACTTTGTTTCTTGGACATCAGCTTCCCACTAACACTCTCAGGGACAGAGTTTCATAGAAGAGCTCCAGCATCAGAGAGACTGGCAGAGCAGTAGTCTTAATTTGACTTAATGATCTTTAAAATTATTATTCAGAAATTCTCACCCTGAATGTTTGTGAAATTTACATCTCTTTTCATCAGTTTCAATTTAGGGTGGCATTTGCCTGCTTAGAATTTCCCATTTGTCACATAAGAAATCCCCTCTTAATTTCCCATAGGGCAGAGTAGAGTGTGGATTTGATACAGATAGAGCTACTTGTATGCTTAGTATGAAGTAGTAGTGGTCATGAAAAATGTCTCAAAACTTCGGTAGAGGGGGATTCACATTAATGCAGAGGTGCAAAAGAAAAGATGTGCCTTTACTTAAAAAGCCTTTTCATACATTTTCAGAATGAATATTATCACAGGAGAGTAGAAGTGGTAGTAGTAGTTGTTGTTCTATGCCATTGAGTCAGACCCGACTCATAGAGACCCCTCCTTGGGTTTCTGAGGCGGTATCAATACAGAAATAGGATTGCCCAACCTTCCTTCCTCGGAGTGGCTGGTGGGTTTCTCCTTAAATAACTGAGCTGTTCTGCCACAATAATTGAAGAACTCAGTTGGATAGAGGAGTAAGTAGGTCTTTAGAGCCTGCTTGTCTGCATTGTCATATAATACCAAGTTGCTTGGGGGTGGGGTGAAGCAGCTCTCTTTAATGATTTCATGTTATAGCTCTCAATAAAGCTGTGTCAATTCCCTGACTTTGCAGACTGTTGCCCAGAAGAAAAGATGTTTGGTTTTCACAAGCCAAAGATGTACCGAAGTATAGAGGGCTGCTGTATTTGCAGAGCTAAGTCCTCCAGTTCTCGATTCACTGACAGTAAACGCTATGAAAAGGACTTCCAGAGCTGTTTTGGGTAAGATTATCTGATGTGAATAACTTGTGTTTGTAGTTTAAAAAAAATAAGTAAAATAAGTCACAGCCTACAGAAATATTTTCAAGCAAAGTGATTGATTGTAGCAATGTGCTGATAACTTGGTTAAAATTACTTATTCTAATCTAGGCTACTTAAGGCCCTTACTCTACAGCAAATCAAACAATACTAACTTTTTTTCCCAGATTATGGGGAGCTAGTAAATTAATTGAAACTCCCTTGTAGTTAAAACTAAACAAGCCTGAGGAAGGCCGTTGCGTCTTGGGGATTGCAATCAATGTCATGAAACAAAATGTGTATAAACTGTTGTATGGAAAATGAATTTGCTTTGTAAACTTTCACTGAAATCACAATAAAAATTTTAAAAACAAAAATACTAAACACACCCTTTTGTTAACCTCAGGATTTATAAAGGGACTTTAGAAATTACACTTATTTTCGCTTAGGATCCTCCAGTAGTTTTCTCTTTGTATTGTTTTTCTAAACTATAGCAATGTATTTTAACTTAACCTGCTGAGAAGGGTGGTAACCAACAAGGCTTTAACCCTTTCCTGCAACCTTTCAGGTTATATTAGCTTCCATTTTATAATTTTATTTTTCATTTATCTTTTGATAATAAACCTCTTCTAAATAAAAGGGAATTTACTTTCCAACAAATACATTATCTGTATTTTTATGTATTTACAACACAGGAAAATAAGTGGTTAGTGAAAGTTTCTCACAGATACAGTTAAAAAACCCTTTGGTGACTAGTCATAGATTTTTACCCCTTATGCAAATAGTCACTTTTAAAAAGTTACAAAGTTTCGTTTGTTTGCTGTGAAACTAGAATATCATGACAATTTTTCAAATAACACATTGTTTTACATAAAGAATGGCATTTTTCTGCTTAAGACATATCTACACATTTCAAGATTCTCAATGCCGTCCAGTTGATTTGACTTACAGGGACCCCTCCTTGGGTTTCCAAGGCCTTATCTCTATGGAAATAGATTGCCCAACCTTCCTTTCCAGGAGTGGCTGGTGGGTTTGAACTGCTACCCTTCTGGTTAGCTGTCAAATGCCTTAAGTACTACGCTACCAGAATTAGGCAGCGTTTTAAAAATCATTAAGACCAGGATCCCTTCTAGGCTTAAATTTTACTGCTTACTTTAAAAACATTCCTTGTTTTAAAATGACCATGTTGCAGTACATAGAATTGGTTCATTGGATCCAGAAATTAATTATATTTCTTTTTTTTTTTTAATTGTGATTTGGGTGAAAATTTACAGAGCAAGTTCACTTTCCATGCAGCAGTTCACATACACTTTGTCTCCTGACATTGACTACAATTTACTGTCATGTAACAGCTCCCCTCCCACTTCCTCCCAATAGTTGCCTTTTCCCTGTCTCCCTCTCTGTCTCTGTTCCTCCATGTACTCCTGTCCCCTGAGCTGTCTCCCTGTGCATTAACAGCCCATCTTTCTCCCATGATCAGAAATTAATTATATTTCTTAAACACTACATTAACAATGAAATTGGATCATCTAGGATTATTAGAAATTATATCTATAAAAGTGTTTATAGTTTTTCTGAAAATAAATGTATTTCTAAGAATTCTTTAAGGTAAAGGAGAGTAACAAAAGCTTGATTGTTTTCTTATCAGGTTGCATGAGACTCGTTCAGGAGACATCTGCAATGCCTGTGTCCTGCTTGTGAAAAGATGGAAGAAGCTGCCAGCAGGATCAAAAAAAAATTGGAATCATGTTAGTTCAACTTACTTCTTTTTCTATTGTTGTTATACCTCTATTTTTCTATTGTTGGTTATACCTCTATTAAAACCAACATTATTTAGGAAGTATAATAAATCCCTAGGGTGGAAAATCCTGACAAGAGTAAAGAAAAACACTAGCTATTGCTCAGATATAATAATCACTTAACATTTTGACATCTTTAGAAATAAAATAGTCTTAATGTGAATTCCTAAAGCTGTTAAAACCACATAGGTTCTGGAACCAGACCTAGATTTGAATCCTTCCTTTATCCCACTTATTTAAATACATTATGGGCAGGTTTCATTTATAAAAGGCAGAGATAGTAGCTGTCTCATAGGGCTGTTGTGAAGACTGAATGAGATGATAAAAAGTATAACACATGGTAATAACTCAGGTAGATGGAAACTGATTTTTTGTATTTAAGTCTAGTTTAGATCACAGTAGCATGCAATATGTGTTCAGTTTACCCTTTGATTTTTCCCACGTCACTAGACTTTTTAATGAAATCTGAATCAACAGTTATGACTAGCTCCCTTAGGTATGCCAGCTTCCATAAGATTTATAAATAAAATGTACTCAAAATGTTTTTTAAGTGAGCAGATGTTTATCTTCATCTTTTTTCTATGCTGGCCTGACCATTGTCCTTTGGGGCATTGTTACATTACTACCGTAGATTTCTGTGGGTCTTTTAACTTAAACATTGTGTTTTCTTTAATTAACACTGTATCTGGAAAAGATCCAAATGTAATTTTGAAAGTGGTGGCAACCTTTTTCACATGAGGATAGAAATCAGCAAGTAGTCAATGTGAATGAATACATAAGAAATGGGATCATACAGGGCTGGTGCAATGGCAGCTTCTAAACTGTAGGAGAATATGCTTCTTCCATTCATGGAACTAACCTGAGGGTTTAAGGAGAGTATATGGTGAAAAGAACATAAAGCATGGATCTGAAAGCCACAGTTTGACTCTTGTCTCCCTCTCCATCCATCCTTGCCCAATTACTTTAGTGAAATAAAGCAAAACATAATTTCTCTACATTATTTTCCTTTACCCTCAAACTGGAATAACAAAAATCACCCTTTACTAATTTGTGAAGGTAAAATCAAAGGTATATAAAAGCTTTTAGTAAACTGCAAAACATCATCCCATAGAAATATCAATTGGTGTTAGGCTTGATTTTTCTTAGTTGAATCATTCTCACATTCAGTCATACCTGACATTATAATCTATTTGCATCTCTTTCAAGTCGAGCAAATTCTTGTTATTACCTCCTTCAAAGAAAAAAAATGACATGTAGTATTTATTCTGTAATATCATGTGAATGAATAAAGGCACACGTAAACTCTTAAATACTCTGAATCTAAAATTGTGGTTCTCAAACTTGACTCCTTCAAATAGGCATGGGTTCAAACCAAGGGGATACACAGGTGTCATTTTAAAAATGGTATTAAATATTCAGTATTTTCTTCCAGGTGGTAGATGCAAGGGCAGGGCCCAGTCTAAAGACTACATTGAAACCAAAGAAAGTGAAAACTCTATCTGGAAACAGGATAAAAAGCAACCAGATCAGTAAACTACAGAAGGAATTTAAACGTCATAGTAAGTTTGAAATTGAAACATTACTACTTAAGAATAATTGTTCAGTTTTGATTTTTGGCTGGTGTTGGAGGTGACATATATGGTATGTGTGGATCTTTTTTTCCTTGATTTATTGTTTATATTTTTTAAAGAGTCTAGGAAGGCAGTGTTGACTGGGTAGAGAGATTTTAGCTTTACTAAATCTTTTACAACTTTTTGATTTTGATGTCAGCTAGCCACTTTCTCAAATAGTGCCTGAAATAGATGTCTTTATTGAAACCTTAATTTTCTAGAAGGTGCATTTTCCTCACTTGTTTGCTTGATTTTTATGCATAAAGAAATTGAGGCCTCAACATGTGCAGAGAGGGTACATACATTCTTTGTAGACAAAGCTGAACCCAAACCCAGGTATTCTGGAAAGTAACTCTAGAAATCAGCACATTTTGGAGTAAAACTGGCCTCAGGACTTTGAGATTTAAAAGGTGTAGTATATGTTTTGTGGAATGATGGAAGGGGGGAAGAAATGTGAAGTTAGTGTTAGGTTTACACATGTGGGGTTGTCATGAGTCAAGACTGACTCCATGGCAACTGGCTTTTTAAACACAAGATCTGAAACCCTTGGGAGGGTGGCGGTGCATTTTGATTTTGGGGTTTATATTTTAAATTTTGAAAGGTAAATAGAGTGCATATTATGTATATTATACAACTTCCAGAACAACCTCACTGGCATGTGAGGCAGCACTATTGAATCAAACACATTAGTATTTCTGTAGCAGAAATGTAGGAGTGTTCACATCAATGGAATAAATACTGTAAATAGGCCTAGTCAGTTTTGGCTACCTAGTTATAGTTTAGGCCAGGCTGGCTTTTGTGGAGTTTGATGAATCTTTGGGATTTTCTATATGATAATCTATTGTAAACAAAGTTAAGGGAGCTCTGGTGGCATAGTGCCTAAGGCATTTGACTGCTAACCAGAAGGCTGGTGGTTCAAACCCATGAGCCACTCCTCGGGAGGAAGGTTGAGCAATCTACTTCTGTAGTGATACTGCCTTGGAAACCCAAGGAGGGGTCGCTATGAGTCGGATCTGACTCGATGGCAGTGAGGAGTGTTAAAGTTAATTTTAAGTTGTTTCTTCACACTCAGTACACCTTTTATTTTCTTTTCTTGAACGGTTACCTCATGAATGGTTTGGGTGGTACAAATGGTTACTTGACCACTAGCTAGCTGAAAAGTTGGTGGTTGGAGTCCACCTTGAGCTATCTTGAAATACAGGCCTAACAGTCTGCTTCAGAAAGGTCATAGCCTTGAAAACCCTGTGGAGCAGTTCTCTTCTGCATAGGTCAAGTGGGCATGAGTTGGAATTGACTCTACAGCAACTAACAGTAGCACCAACCAAGCACTTGACTCATGATTATCTCAGTTATTTCACATGTCCCATCTCAGTTCTAGAGATTAGGGGATAGGAAACACAGAATGCTGATTTAACTTTGACCCAGCTCACATAATAGGTGGTGGTATTGAATTTGATAGTTCAACTCTGACAAAAAGCCCTGGTGGTGCAAATGCTTAAGTACTTGGCTGCTAACTAAAAAGTTGACAGTTTATACTCGCCCAGGGGCTCTGAGGGTAAAAGTGCTAGCAATCTGCATCTGGAAAGCTTGTAGCTAAGAAAACTCCATGGGACATTTCTACTCTGTCACGTGGGTCATCGAGTCAAAATTGATTCATGAATGAACACTGAACAACAACTGACAAACATAGGTTGGCCGTGAGTCAGAATTAACTCCCTGCAACTGGTTTGGTTTTGTCTGACTTAAGAACCCAGTGCTCTTTCTACAGTATCACCTTGGTTTTCTGGAATAGTATAACCAATGCCCCAAGAGTCAGAAGTCTTTCCAGATCTGCTGCTAACTCTGCCCTCTCATAAGTGGGTGTTGCTAATCCATACAGGTATATAGTAAAATATTTAAGTAGAATGGGTGTGTGTTTTAATTACACAGATTCCTTTCTTAGCAACTAGCTGTCACTCCTTCACCTCCCTACCCATAATCTATCCTTAATTTTCACTAGACTTTTCTTTCTTTCTATTTTTTTTTTAAATAAAGATTTGGGAAATGGTAGTTTTCTTTTACTTGTTGGAGTTGGACGGATTGATGATTCATAGCTAATAGTAGCTTTTATCTTTAATAATAAGGAAATTGGTATCTGGCTAACTTTATCACTTAGCTAAAGGAATATATTTAGTGTAATTTTAGATTATTGTGATAAAGATGTTAGGGGTTGGAGACTGAAAGTAAGTTCCTTTGATTAAGTTTTGTGGGTTTTGGAGGCTCAGACTCAGAGTTTTTTCCCTCCCAAGTGCATTCTGAATTGGTAGCACTTGTGTGCAGCATAACAGTTTTGAGACATTTGAATTTTTATTTATCCATTAAATGATTTCACTGTCTCACTATGCCTTTGCATCCATACACTTTTCACATACCAAGCCCATATTCCTCTTTCTGAGACATTCTCTGTGGTGTAGTGGAAGGGCACTGGACTCAGAACTGCTAAAGATCTGAATTTGAGTTACATACAGTTTTTGCATCCTACAGATGTATGTGATCCTTGAGTTCCTTGGCATCTTTGCCACAATTTCTTAATCAGAGAAATAGAGATAATCAAGTAGAAAGAGGTTTTGTAAAACAAAACAAAATTCCTATGTAGACATTCACTCTTCTTTTATGTCACCCTTCTTCCCAAAATCTGTAATGATTTCTGGGTGGTATAGAATAAAGTTTAAAATCCGTTGCAAAGTGTATTTGGACTGATCCAGTTCTCTGCATGCGCAGAATGTTGAGTTTCCATGACTTTGCTCAGTGTCCCTTTCTCTACATGCTGTCTAATCACTCCTTTGTGCCTTTCCAAATCCCACCTGCTTTTGAAGACCTAAGATATCAATTCTTTGGAGAATTTCCAGACCTACATTCTAGAAGAGATTTCTTCTTCCTTGCTGTCTATGTATATATTTAGTTCTGTATATCCTAGCATGCCAAGTATCAGGTTAAACTATGAAATTATCATTGTTATAGGTAAAAAAAGATCAAATAGCTGTAATTTCAAATAATTCAAAGATAGTAAACACCTTATAGCATGATGAGCTTTCCTACCCAGTTAGTCATGGAGTTGACAGCTGCTGTTAGGTATTTGTAGAGTCTTTGAGACATTCCAAGAAGACTTACTTTCCTTTAAAGCTTGCTGCTTTATTTATTTATTTATTTTTCTTTTCTTTTCACATGAACTCAAAAGCTATTTATCTATTGAAAGTAAATGAACATTAAAAACAGTAGTGACGCATTTCTTTGTTAGAGGTATCTAATTTCATGATATTTATGTAACTTCTGTTAATACAAAATAGTTAAGACCTATAGCTGAAAAAGTTTTCTATAGTCTGTTTCTTCCCATGCAGCAAGCACCACAGGGTTTAATGCCTATGGATACTTACTTAATAAATATTTGATTGGTTCTTTGTATCAGAGGATTATTTCACTTTTTTTTTTTTTTTTTAAGGGAAGGAGGAGTCTTTGGCCAAAGGTAAGATGTGTGGTAGGCCCTGGCCTTATTTTTTATATTATTGCCAGGACTAGGGAATAGCAGGAGAGCTCTGGTGGCAGTGCCTAAGACATTTGACTGCTAACCAGAAGGCTGGTGGTTCAAACTCACCAGCTACTTCTCAGAAGGAAGGTTGAGCAATCTGCTTTCGTGGTGATACTGCCTTGGAAACCCAAGGAGGCATTGCTGTGAGTCGGATCCGACTTGATGGCAATGGGATATGGAATAACAGTAGCATATCACAGTGACTATCTTCTCAACCAAAAGATTTGTGTTGTATAAATTTATATATAAAATTTTATGAGGGCAAAAATATTAAATCATATTTAATATCTGGGAGCTCTGGTGGCATGGTGCCTAAGACATCTGACTGCTAACCAAAAGGTTGACAGTTCAAACTCACCAGCCACTCCTCGGAAGGAAGATTGGGCAGTCTACTTCCATAGAGATACAACCTCGGAAACCCAAGGAAGGGTCACTATGAGTTGGATTTAACTCGACGGCAGTGAGTATTTAATACAGCTATAATGAACTCCCTTTTTTGTTATATATTAAATTAGGGACTATTTTTCCTCTGTTGGTAAGGTACCGTTTTTCTTTGGTTGTTTTCAAGATTTTTCCTTTTTGTCTTTAATTTTCAGAAGTTTAATTATGATGTGTCTTGGTGTGGCTGTCTTTTGTTTTATCTTGTTTGGAGTTAGTTCAGTTTCTTTGAATATGTAGGTTTACATCTCTTGTCACATATAGCAGGTTTTCTGCCATTATTCCTTTGACTACTTTTTTAGCCCTGCTCCCTTTTTATCTTCTCCTTCCAGGACTTCACAATGACATGAATGGTAAATCTTTTGTTATAACCCCATAGGTGTCAAGGGATGTATTAATCCACCCCCCCCCCCCCCCCGTTCAGATTGGGTAATTTCCAGTTTACTGGTTCTTTATTCTGTCATCTCCATTCTGCTGATGCGCCTATCCACTGACCTTTTTATTTAATGTATTTTTCAGTTTTAAAATTTCCATTTAGTTTTTATTTGTATCTTCTTTCTCTTTTCTGTGACTTTCCATTACTTTGCTGAGATTTTCTGTTTTGGTTTCAAGTGTGTTGGTAATTGCTCATGGAAGCCATTTTATCACGGCTACTTTAAAATCTTTTGTCAAATGATTCTAACATCTCACTCATCTTGGTGTTGGCTTCTATTTGTCGTCTTTTCATTCAGTTTTTTTTTTTTTTTTAATTAAAATACAGTCATTTTTGTATTAAATTATGAGAGTCTGGATCTTATTTAAACTTGCTGTTTCAACTGGCTTTGTTTGTTGGACAACAGTGTAGCAGAGGAAAGGGAGTGTACCACCTTGTCACTGCTAGATGGTGAGGTTCCCTCACTGACACCCTATGTGACGGCCTCCATATTTACTACTGAGTGAGGGTGGGAATCTAGCTTCCCATGTGATCTCCATGGACATCCTGATAGGATTGGCCTCATTGTTGCTGGATGATGGTGAAGATCCTGGCTTTGCAGTAGGCTGCCTCTGATACCATCCTGGCAGATGTGTTGGAGCACCTCATCATACCCTTCCAAGGGTAGAAATCTACGGTCTTCTTGGCCTTTGCTGAGATAAGTAGGAGTGGGACCACGGTTTTTTTTTCTGTTGGATTTGGTTAGAGTAGAGTGCTTATCGTCTAATGAAAGTTTTCTGCCCCTTTCTTTATCCTTTGGCTTGAGAGCAGGCTTTTGTTGGGGATTTTATTTTTTCTCTATATCCTTTGGCATTTCTGGGTTGCCAATTTCTTCCACTCTATTTAAATAATTTTTGAGGCAAAAGAAGAATCCAGGAAACTGAACTACCATGTCTTTCCTTGGGTTCTGAGGTGCCTAGGGTATTTGCATCTTCCTTCCATCTTTCATAGTCTTCTTGGCTTTATTTTATGTATAATGTCTAGGGGTTTTAGTTGTATTTATTAGCAGTAGGACTAGGAAAGAAGTATGTCTACTCTTGTAAGCAAAATAATACCCATTTTCTTTTAGAAACACTTTGGTATGAGTATTTTTAAATACCAGTATTCTATTTTACATCTTTAAATAGAAAATAAGTTCTTTTTCACTAACTTATTTATAGTGTTTTTGCTGCCATTTAGATGCAATTACAGGCATATGATATGAATTTAGATGTAATTCAATCATATAATATGATTGAATTTTTTTTTTCTCTTTATTGCAGATTCTGATGCTCACAGTACCACCTCAAGTGCCTCCCCAGCTCAGTCTCCTTGTTACAGTAACCAGTCAGATGATGGCTCAGATACAGAGATGGCTTCTGGCTCTAACAGAACACCAGTCTTTTCCTTTTTGGATCTTACATACTGGAAAAGGTAAAAATAACAGAAAATATTTCTCTAACCAAGCTAACCATCTTAATTATGGAAAACTGTTTTGCTGCTTCCTTAGCAATTAATGGCATTTGGCAAATAGCTGGTAGCACACATGGTTGGAGGTGGCTTAAGCAGAACTTGAGTAGAGTTTGGATTTTGTGTGTTCTCTTAGAATTGATGTAAAATTCACATGAGGGAACCTAAATTTCCTATTATGGAATACTCTAATGGAGTAAAACTCTTCCACTGGAAAAATGTACAAGTGCTAGAAATACCTTATTTTTAAAAAAACCCTTTAAAAATGGCATTGGTAAGTTAACAAGGAATGCTTAGCAGCCAAAAGCTAAGTGAATGTGGGACCTCAAAGTCCACAGAGAAATAATAGCCTAGGAAAGAGGAAATACTCAAAGTACTTAAGGATTTTCTAGTTCAAAGATTTTAGGAAGGCTAACAAATTGAAAGCAGAAAGCAAAATATTAAAAAGAACGTAAAGGGGAAAAGTCCATCTATAGACATACCAGTGAAACTATGAAGCATGAAAGACAAAAAAGATCTTTAAGTAGTGAGAGAATAAAGATATTATTTTCAAAGAAACAACAAACATACAGAGCTTTTTCAACATCAGCAAAGGAAGCTAGAAAAGGACAGATTAATATATATCTTCAGTGAGTCAAGAGATAATCACTCTCAACTTAGAATTACATATGTAGCAATTTTATTTTTTTAATGAATGCAGGTTTAATAAAGATATTTTGATTAAAGGAGGTAAAAAGAGTTTGCTGTAAAACCAAAACCAAACCCCCACTGCTTTTGAGTCAATCCTGACTCACAGCAAACCCTATAGGACAGAGTAGAACTGCCCCATAGGGTTTCCAGTACTGTAAATCTTGACGAAAGCTCAGTGCCTCATGTTTCTTCTGCAGAGCGGCTGATGGGTTTGAACTGCTAAACAGACTGACACTAAAAAAAATACACAGGCAAAAGGAAAGAGGTCCTAGATTGAAATTCTGAGAAGAAAGAAGGATGAAGAAAGAAAAGTAGTAAATATTTTGGTAAATTTCAACAGAAATTGTCTGTCTAAAATGACAATAAGTATGTGTAAAAAAAAAAAAAAACCAGAGTGAAGTGACAATAACGTAAGTTGAGGTGATACAGGTGTTAGGAGTCCAGGTGTCCTAATGTCCTTGAATATTTCTGGAATAACTTTAGACTTGGACCCATTATATTATAATTTTTAGGGTAACCACTAAAAGAGTGTATAAAACCTTTAGTGTAGAAGAGAAGAAGTAGAAATTAGAATGAAAGTATATGCTCAACGCAAAAGATGGCAATAAAGGAAAGATAAATGAAAAAAGTTAAAACAAATGGAAAAGCATAGAAATATAGTAGAAATAAACTATAAGAGATAACTAATCACAATAAATATAAATAGTAATGACTCTAGTTAGAAGATTAAAGGTTGGATAATCAAAGAAAATCCAGATAGTTTCTGTTTACCAGAGATACAGTATAATTTTTTTTTAAAAGAAGGAATGAAAAAAGATAGATCTAGCAAACAAGAAACCAAAAAGAAGTTGATATAGATTTCATATAAAAAAATAGATTTTAAGTGAAGAAAAAGACTATTAGAATTAATGATGTTTCTATATATTGATAAGAGAGCTCTGGTGGCATAGTGCCTAAGGCATTTGACTGCTAACCAGAAGGCTGGTGGTTTAAACCCACCAGCCACTCCTCGGAAGGAAGGTTGGACAATCTACTTCTGTAGTGATACCACCTCAGAAACCCAAGGAGAGGTTGCTCTGAGTTAGATCCTACTCCACGGCAGTGCATTGAGTTTGTTTACGTTATATATTGGTAAAAGCTCCAATTTCCAAGGAAGTTTAAACATTTAAAACTTCTCTGTATTTAGTAATAGCTTCAAAATGAAGCTTAAACTGGCAGCATAATACAAAGAAATTGCCAAATAAACTACTACAGTAGAGATTTTAAATATCACTGAAAAATATCAATCAGACACTCAAAAGGGATCTAGAGGTGATTGGAACAACACAGTTTACATGCTTGATAGCATAACCATGCAACAAAATGTTTTTAAACATTTTATTACACTTTATGTGGAAATTTACATAGCAAATTAGTTTCTAATCAATAATTCATACACAGCTTTTTCTGTGATACTGGTTGCAATCCCTGTGATGTTTTTCCACACCCCCTCCCCTTTTCTACCCTAGGTTTCTCATTTCCATTCGTCCAATTTCCCTGTCCCTTCTTGTGTTCTCGTTGTTGGATTTGGGCAAATGCTGTCCTTTTAGTCTCCCGTGGTGGATTATTCTAAGGAGCACATTCTTCCCAGGTGCTACTGTTTATTTTATAGGCCTGTCAAATGGCTAAAAGGTGGTGGCTTCTAGGAATGTCTTCAGTTTCAGGTTAGAAGGTTGTATTAGGGTGTTAGTCTTAGGGTTTCTTCCAGTCTCTTTCTAACCATGAAGAAAAGACATGGGGGCAGCATCTTCTGACCTCCTCTAACTTCACTAAGGAGAGACAGAATCACCATTGGCAGCCTGAGGTCCAACCTTTTTACCAACTCTGTCACTAACTATCTCTCCCATGGCACTTTGTACTTCTCTGCTTGGTTCAATCATTTGTTGCAATGGTCACACACACAACTCAGACAGTACTCATGATTACAGGGTTTATTAGGAAGTAAAAGGTTACAATTCAGGTTTAGGAACTCTCAGGAGACAATTCTTCAATCAGGACAGGCTCCCTTCAGGCGTGCCTGTCTGGCCCTTGGCCTCTCGGCCTGGCCTCTGCCCTTCTTGGACAAGTGTTTCAAAGCTCTTTTAGCTCTGCCAATAGATACACCTAAGTGTACCCCGCTCCTCCAGCAAGGCTCTTGCCCACAGACACTCCGCTTTCTCGCTCTTTGGGCTTGCTGTCACTCTGTGTTATGCCTATCCCTCGGTTCTGCTGCCACCCGTCTCTATGGGTTACCTCTGCTAAGGAGGTCTAGCTCAGGAATCTCAGGTCCAAGGCTGTGCTCCACTCTACCTCTAGCTCTTCTCTCTTGATTGTAGTGAGATACCCCTTTCTGCCTCTTGGAGGGTTCATTTTAAACGTAGTGAAGTGGCAAAACTGACCAGTATCTACATGAGGGTTCCATATACCTTATTTGGTTGGTGCCACCCCCACAAAGGGTACAGTGCACCTTATTTATATTACTAACAAGCTGTCCATATAAACAACTTACATTTGCATAATTTTACCCCGTAATCTGGTGGGAGTCACAAAGACCATGGCTAGAAGAGCCATACCAAGTAATTCACTGCACCACAGACCAGTAAGTCTGGTCCTTTTTTTTTTTCCCCCTTCAAATTTTAGTTTTGTTCTACATTTTTTACCCATTCCAACTGACATCTTCTGTTGTGGTCCTGGTCACTAGTAGTAGCTGGACACCATCTAGTTCTTCTGGTCTCAGGTTAAAGGAAGCTGTGGTTCTTGTGGGGCATTAGTCCTTTGGATTAATGGATTCTTTGAGTTTTCATTTTTCTTCATTCTCTTATGCTCTGGGGGGAAGAAACCAATAGTTATTACTTCTTAGATGGCCACTTGCAAGCTTTTAAGACCCCAGATACTACTCATTAGGCTAAGATGTGTAGAACATTATAGTTATGGACTGTGTTTTGCCAATTGATCTAGATGGTTCCCCAAGACTATATGGTCCTTATACTTCAAGTCCAGTAGTTCAGTCCCAACGTCTTAAGTAAGTTTCTATAATTGCCCTCTATGAGCTCTATTATATACATGAGTATACATGCAACATTTGCAAATTTGTGTGTAGAGATACCACCATACCTATTATTTGTATGCAATTATACTCCTGTATAATTACTGTTACTACTATTGTTGCAGGATTGTATATAGTATAGAGTTTACCATAATTGCCCTTTCTTCTTTTTTTTTTTATTGTGATTTGGGTGAAGATTTACAGAGCAAATTCATTTTCTATACAGCAGTTCACATATACTTTGTCTCATGACATTGACCACTGTTTACCACAATGCAACAGCTCCCCTCCCCCTTCCTCCCCATAGTCACCTCTTCCCGGTGTCCATCCCTCCATGCACTCCTGCCCCCTGAGCTGTCTCCCTGTGCATAAGCAGCCCTTCTTTCTCCCATGCTTGTTCTCTCCAAGGATTGTATCTGTCTGAGGTAAATGTTCCACTCATATGCTGTCTTTTGTTTGGCTGGAAACCACAGGTGTGGGTTCAATTCCAGATCTGAAGGGCATCTAGGGGCCATAGTCTCAGTGGTTCCACTGGGCTCTATTAGATCAGCAATCCTGGTACCTCCTCTCCTTTTTTTTTTCCTCCAAATGATTTTGAGTTTTGTTCCACATTGTTCACCCTCTCTATCCAGGATCTCCTACATAGATCCCCTTCCAAGTGGTTGACAGTAGTAGCCGGGGTACCATCTAGTTCTTCTGGTCTCATAGTCGTATAGGCTGCAGATCGGATGGTGTACCAGTTGCTAGGACTAATTGTTTCCATGAATTTTGGTTTTCTTCATTCTTCTTTGCTCTGGTTGAGGAGAGACCCATTGTTGCATCTAGATAATTGCCCTTTATTCTTGCATACCTCTTAGTATCTTCTTTGCCTTGGTAATGTGCTGACTTTCCCTGTGTATTGTTCTTCCCTTCACCATAATTAATACTTGTGTTGTATCTAGTTAGTGATCTTTCCTCCCTCACCCTTCTATCCCTAGTAATCATCAAAGAATGTTACTTTTTAAATGTAAAAGTATTCTTGACTTTTTATAATAGTTGTCTTATGCAATATTTGTCCTATTTTGTAATTGATTTATTTCGCTCAGCATAATGGCCCCCAGATTAATCCATGTTGTGAGAGGTTTTGCAGATTCATTGTCTAAGGATTCTTCCATGGATTCTTTATCAAAGCACAGTATATACCATACTTTATCTGTTCATCTGTTGATGAACACTTAGGTTGATTCCATCTTTTTGCTATTGTGAATAATGCTGTGATGAACATGGATGTCTTTTTGTGTCATAGCTTTTATTTTTCTAGGATGTATTCCTAGGAGTGAGATTGTTAGATTGTGTGGTATTTGTATTCATAGCTTTTTTAGGAAGCACTGTTGTTTTCCATGGTGGTTGTACCATTCTGGAGTCCTACCAGCAGTTTATAAGAGTTCCAGTCTCCACAGCCTCACTAGCATTTGTTACTCTGTTTTGTGATCAGTGCCATTATTGCCAGGTGAGATGATACTCAGTATAGTTTTGATTTTCATCCCTCAAAAATGGCTAATCATGATGAGCATCTTTTTATGTGTTTCTTAGCTGCTTAAATGACTTATTTTGTGAAGTACCTAATCATTATCTGTCAACGTGTCCTATTTGCTCAAAATGGAATTAATAAAAAGGTAATCGAAAAATCCTGTGTTTGTAAGTGAAGAAGTTGTTGGGTCCAAAAAAAAATAAACAAACAGTGGAAATTTAAAAATATTCTTACTGAACAACAACTGGAAAATACCACAAATCAAAATGTGTTCAAGAAGTACATAGAGGAAAATAAATAGACTTGGAGGCTAGAATTAAATGAACTTATCAACTTAAAAGATTGATAAAGACCAATATAAAGATAAATAAAAGCAAGGGTATCTTAAAGATACAAGTAGAATTAAATGAAATAGAAAACCAGTATGCAGTAGAAATCATCAATAAAGCTAAGAGTTGGTACTGAAGAAGACTTGACCAAAAATGTTGTTTGTGTGCCGTTGAGTCAGTTCCAACTCATAGCAACCGTGTAAGACAGAGTAGAATTTTGCTCCATAGGGTTTCCTAGGCTGTAGTCTTTATGAGAGCGGATCATCAGGTCTTCTTCAGAGTCACTGGTGGGTTCAAACTCCCTTTGGTTAGCAACTGAATGCTTAGCCATTGCACCACTAGGGCTCCGTAAAACTCACACAGACACACACACACAGACACACACACACTTTATTAGAGATCAAGAACAGAGATGGTAAGCATAAAGCATCTTGTTGTTGTTATGTGCCATGGTGTCGGACCTTACTCATAGCAACCCCTCCTTGGGTTTCTGAGGCCATATTTCTTTGGAAGTAGATTGCCTAATCTTCCCTCCGAGGAGTGGCTGGTGGGTTTGAACCACCAGCCTTCTGATAGCAGTCAAGTTCCTTAGGCACTATGCTACCAGAGCTCCCTAAGCCATCTTAGGGACGAAAAAGAGACTAAACTATAGGTAAAGCAGAAATTTAAAAGATAAAAGAATATTAAAAACATTTGTATGCCAATAAATTTGAATGTAATAGGTGAAGAAGATGATACATACTACTAGAAGAAAATAACTTATCAACAATGTCTCAAGAACAAATAGAAAATCTAAATAATTGCATAATAAACTGTGTCAGTGGTTAAAAATTTTTACCTCAAATTCAGTCCTAGATAGGCAATTTTACCAAATATTTCAAGAATAAATGATTGTAACCTTGTGTCAAGTCGAGAAAAAAGAGGTCCTAGACCCCCAAGCCTTTTGTCACATTGACCCTTTATAAAAACCAAACCTATTGCCATTGAGTCAATTCCGACTCACAGTGACCCTGAAGGACAGAGTAGAACTGCCTCATAAAATTTTCAAGGCTATAATCTGTGGAAACCGACTGCTGCATCTGTTTCCTGGGTTGTGAGTGGTAGGTTAGCAGCCCAGCGCTTCTATGCCACCAGGTTCCTTTGACCTGCTATTAGGAAGAGAAAAATAGCCTAGCCTAACAGTGGTACAGAAAAAATGTTTGATGAATTTGAACATTCCTTTAAGATTTAAAATAAAATCTTAATAGAAGAGAACTTCCTTACCTAGATAATAGGTATCTACAAGAAAGTACAGTCAGCATCATACCTATTATACACCCTGCCATCGAGTCAGATCCAACTCGTAGCGACCTCTCCTTGGGTTTCCAAGGCAATATCACTATGGAAGTAGATTGCCCAGCCTTCCTTCTGAGGAGTGGCTGGTGGTGGGTTTGAACTGTCAGCCTTCTGGTTAGCAGTCAAATGCCTTAGGCACTGTGCCACCAGAGCATAATTATTATATAATGAAGTAATTTTCTGTAAAACCAGGAACCAATTAGGAGTGCTTTACTGTCATCATTACTAGTCAGTATTATACAAGAAGTCCTAGCCAATGTAGTGGTGGTGGTACAGAGAGTGGTATAAACACTTGAAACAGTGCCTAGTACATAGTAAGCACTATATTAGGTGATTTACATAGATTAATTAATGCTTATGAACAATCTTGTGCAGCATTATGAAAAATGGAAGTACAAAGAGGAAGTTATTTGCTATGGGTGCACAATAAGTTGAGCATTATGAGCCCTTTGTGGAGAAAATTTGAAAATAATATAATATTACTGAATATTTGAAAACACTTAAATTGTGAATGTAGCAAAACTAAGTATTATGAAGATGACCGCTTCTCAAATCATTTAATAAATTCAGGGTAATTGCAGTCAGAATCTCAGCATATATGTGGAACTTGACAATCTAGTTTTAAAATTGATGTGGAAAAGAGCCCAAAATAGTAATTTATTTGTAGCAGAATAAGAAAAGTGTGGTATACTTGCCCCAAGAGACTTTAAGACATGCTGTGAAACCATAATTGTTGGTAAGGCATGTTTTTGGAATATGTATAGAAAAATAAACAAGAGGACTATAATAGTTAGCTTAGAAGCAAGTCCATGTATAAATGGCAAGTTGATACGGAATACGTGGTAATGGACTATTGAATGAATGTTGCTTGTATATTATAAACAATGTAATTGTCTATGTGGAAGATTTTTATTGGGATGCCTACCTGGACAACATACACACAAGTCAGTTACAGAAGGCGTTAAGGTGGAAAATATAGGTGAATATCTTTCCTTATGACTTTTGAGTAGGAAAGGATTTTTTATTGCATAAAAGATCAAGTTTGACTACATTAAAATAAAAAACTTTAACTTCATTAATGAGACCCATAAAGAGTGCAAAATGCTGCCTAGCTCCAACAAAGGATTAGTGAATACATAAAAAAACTACAAAGAAAGAAGAAACCCGACAGAAGAATGGGCATAAGTCAAAAAAGTCATAAAGGATGCCTCAATAGCAAAGGGATTAACAATCCAATTGACTGGACAAAAGACATGAATAGACACTTCGCCAAGGAGGACATTAAGGTGGCCAGCTAATAAATGAAGAGATGCTAACGATCATTGGCCATCAGAGAGATGCAAATCAAAACAACAATGAGATACCATCTCACCCAGCACTGATAGCAAGGTTCAACGAGACAGAAAATAACAAATGCTGGTGGGGATGTGGAGAGATTGGGACTCTCATACACTGCTGGTGGGACTGTGATGTGGAAAGCACTATGGCAATTCCTTAGAAAGGTGGAATTGGAAATAACCATTTGACCCAACAATCACATTACTAGGTATGTATGCCAGAGAGGTGAGATCCAGGACAGGAACAGATATGTGCACACCCTTGTTCATTGCAGCACTGTTTACAATAGCAACCTACGTGCCCATCAGTGGAAGAGTGGATGACCAAACTATGGTACATACATAACAATGGAATGCTATGCAGCACTAAAGAATAATGTAGAGTCTGCAAAACACCGCATAACATGGATGAACTTGGAGGACATTATGCTGAGTGAAATAAGTCAATCACAGAAGTATAAATACAGTATTAGTTCATTGTTGTGAAGGGTCAAGGAAAGGTTTA
>NW_006921687.1:7363091-7364007 GCF_000298275.1 Orycteropus afer afer
GGCTGGGCAGCTGGTGGTAGTTATTCCCCATGATGAGACTGGCAATCAACTCCATGGTGGGATCTACCACAAGCAGCTGAGTAACTGCTTTAGGAATGAAGTCTGCTTCCTGTATGTGGGAAGCAGCTTTGGGAATGGTCTCTGGCTTGTGGTGCACTTGAACCCTGCATGTAGCCGAGTAGTTGTTCAGCAGGCTGCGTGCTCTGCTGATATTGGGACTTTTAATGGACTTGAATTAATGGCCTGCTGTGTGGTTTGGTAACATTGGGACTGTGCTTTTTATCTGTTGACCTTGGGCTTGTCAGTCTCAGCAGCTAAAAGCTGAGTGAAGAAAAGCCTCCAGCTTCAGTGGGCTGGGAGCAGGAGGCAGAGCTGAAGACAAGGGATGAGGGGCTGTTGCCCAGCCCCTAGAGCCTGGCACTTAGAACTCGGACTTAAAGCCTCCAGACTGTAAGAGAATAAATTCCTGTTTGTTCAAGCTGTCCCAATTGTAGTTTATTCCTGTCAGAGTGACACTAAGTAACCAGAACAGATATCCTCCCTCACCAGTGAAGTTGTTAATCATGGCTTGTCATTCCTGGAAAAGAAACATCAACAACAAATAAACCTGGCAGTTACATGAGAATTTCTAGTTTCTTCCTTTTGCCCCTTATTCAGTTGAGTACTCACAATTCTCAGCCCCAAATTATTTTTTCTTAATCATGTTGAAAATTTGTAGAAAATAGAAATGACCTAACTGGTTTCTGCATTACAAGTAAGGCTCTACACTTGCCAGCTGATGGTGATGAACTGGGCTAGGACAGATAAGATTACTTGCAAAGCTTTTTTTTTTTAATTTTTATTTTGATTTGGGTGAAGATTTACAGAGTAAATTCACTTTTCATACAGCAGTTCACATATACTTTGTCTCATGTCA
>NW_006921687.1:7364107-7374149 GCF_000298275.1 Orycteropus afer afer
ATATAATTATGGTAAACTTAGAGAAGGTCTTAAGCAGTTCACATGAAGACCAAAAAAAAAAAGAGAGAGAAAAAGGCTTTCTTAGGTTTCAGTGCTTACATGAGAAAATGTATTCACTACAACGTTATTATGCTTTGGCAGCACATGAATTCCAGGATTGGGAAATTGTATAGATGGTATGAAGCTTTGCCAGACATAATTAAGCTACACAAAAGTGTGCTGAAATGCAGGGGGAGGCCAAGACAGACTCTGGAAGATTTTTGAAAGAGAAAATTGGGCTGTAGTTTATCAGCACTGTGGAACCAATTCATAAAACATGCTGAAATAGTAAAACACACTTCAGCCTCCAGGCTAAAATCTCCCAACAAAGTTAGTTTAAGCAAAGCCAG
Source organism: Orycteropus afer afer (assembly GCF_000298275.1). NCBI lineage: Eukaryota > Metazoa > Chordata > Mammalia > Tubulidentata > Orycteropodidae > Orycteropus > Orycteropus afer. The sequence goes on from NW_006921687.1 coordinate 7,364,497, forward strand.
TTGTCCACTGTGGCCAGCATAGCCTCCTGGAACAATATCAAGGGAGCACCATACCAACTGTATTCTACAGAAATGGTACCTTGTCTTCCCAGTTATGCTGTGGCCACCCGAGCACACAACTTCAGGGGTGCTTTTGGCTCTAGCAGTTCTTAAACTTTCCATCAGACAGATTTCAGGTCTCATAACTTTCTTCTTTTCCAAATAAGCCAGTGATGGGAGATGCAGTAGGAATGTCTTCCTGACTTTCTAGAATATCCTTGGGATGCCAGGCTCTCAATCTTCAAAAGGAAGAAATGTCTTTAAGCAAAAAGAAGTCTGTTATAGTATAGTTGAATATTATGATTTGCATTTTCTTCTGAGAAAGTATGTCATATATACCCAGTAAAAATTGTTGACAGGGCTGCCATATAGTATTACTTGGAGGAATTGACCCCTTTGTTGCTATTTTAACCAGCAGCTTCTCTGACCTGATGATGTAGTGTCCCTTATATTACTATATGAATGTCCACAAGGTGGTGCTAGTCACACATAATACTCTTGAGACTAGTCTATTATCACAGAATTACAGGAGATTGGAGATCATCCATTTTCATGCCCTCATTTTACAGATGAAGAAACTTACCTAATGGTCACTCATCTAGTTAGTGGTAGAGCTAGAACTGGAGCTAATCCAATCCTTCATGCACAGTAAGCTAAGTAATTATTTCAGCTCAAATGTAGGTCTTAGAAACATGTTTAAATGTTAAGAGAAATCTATTTCCTTTTGACTAAAATAATTTTAATCTTGGGAGCTGTGGTGGCATAGTGCCTAAGGTATTTGACTGCTAACCAGAAGGCTAGCAGTTCAAACCCACCAGCCACTCGTTGGAAGGAAGGTTGGGCAATCTACTTCTGTAGTGATACTGCCTTGGAAAACCAAGGAGGTGTCGCTATGAGTTGGATCCGACTCAATGGCAGTAGGTTTGGTTTGGTTTTTGTTAATTTTAATCTTTAACAAAAATTAAAAGCCAACCCTTATCATTTTCTGCAGTTAGTTTTTCAGTATCACAAAAGAGAAAGAAAATACACCTGTGTTCTTCTCCAAATGCACTTACTCCAGAATACTGCTGTTGCAGATGAAGAGATGCCAATGTGGAATGCAATTCTTGGATATCACAAGTTTTGTGACCATAGTCCTGAACCTTTAGGACAGCTTAGATGTCTGTCCAGTGTATTTGTAGAGATTGAGTTGATGTGCAGTTGAGACCAGATGTGACCAAGCCCATGATAGAGCTTCCAGTTCATCTGGTTGTGAATGCAGCATGTTGTCACTATCTCTAAAACTGTGATATCCAACATGATATGCAAGGCTGGTCAAGGTGTACAAAGTAAACAGTAGAATGTCTATTTCTGTTTATTTCTTCTCATTCTTTCCTTTCCCTCTGTTTCTGTATCTTTTAAAAATAATGTACATAATATTGGCACAGTGCTATATGTGCACAACTCAAAAAAGAACTATGTTAGGAGTACCTGCTGACATTTCATTTTGCTAATTGGAGAAATAAATAAAAAAGGTTTGGTGAAAATAATAATAAAGTTTGGGCAAGAGCTGTGTCCTTCTCTGTAAGTGTATTACATATCAGTAGGAAGTTTACTTTAAATATTTGGAGATTCCTCTAGAGACTATTGCATGGTAGAGAGTTGTGATTGGTACTGTTTATTTTCAAATAAAACATCATTTTGGTAAAATATTAGAAAAGATGGGTTTATGGGCCATTTCTAAATTTGAGGGAGAAGAAGGAGGAAGACAGTTGCCAAAACTGTTTTATATTACATGCTTATCGAACGGTTATTTCCTCTCCCACAGTGTAATGTTTCCTTCCCCCTGCTTTCATCACATATAGCAGTGTTTTTTTTTTTTTTTTTTTTTCCCTTTCAGGAGTAGCCTCTGAAACTTTTCTCTCAGAATGTCTTCCCTTTTAATATTTGATAAATTTCCAGTGTGGCCTTTAAGGGACCTGGGTAATTTCCATCACTTAACTAACTGGGGTCACTTTAGGAACACATTTGTGTGAAATGTGGTAAGATTGCAGAAGCAGGACCTTTTTCATCATGTTATACTACTTATACTAAGTAGATTTCTACCCCCCCCCCCTTTTTTTCATTCCTGTTTTTCTGCCTTACTAATTAATTTTTCTCTCTCCCCCGTTTTTTATTTTAGACAGAAAATATGTTGTGGGATTATCTATAAAGGCCGTTTTGGGGAAGTCCTCATTGACACTCATCTCTTCAAGCCTTGCTGCAGCAATAAGAAAGCAGCTGCAGAGAAGCCAGAGGAGCAGGGGCCAGAGCCTCTCCCCATCTCCACTCAGGAGTGGTGACTGAGGTGTATGTAGAAAGGGAACACAAAATGATTTAAAATTTGGAAAGATGCAACTAAGTAACCCTCCTGTTTTTAACTCGGATACTTGCTATTCCGCCAAAAGACAATATGTAGAATGGTTTTGAATGTGTTATTTTTCTCCCCAGTTCCACAAACTTTGAAGCCAGTATCTAGTTCTCACTTAAAAAAAAAAAAAAAAAATGTACATAATATTTAAGATGCTGAGTATTTCATAGGAAAGCTGAATGCTGCTGTAAAGTGCTCTTTAAGTCTTTTTTTAAAAATCCCCTTCTAATGAATGAAAAGGGGAATTTCAGGGGACAGAGATGGGATTTTGTTGTATGATAAACCGTACGTAGTTTCAGTCTTTCTATATTGAGAAGCAGTGGTTGGGGCATTTTTTAAAGATGGCTGGCTATACTTGTTTAACCTCATGATGATAAATTTGTCATTACTCAGTAACATGAACCTACCCCTAGAGGTATTTGTTAATAATTTTGAAATATTAAGGTCTTGTGTCAATGTTCTAATGATTCAAACCTTATACTACTGAAATATTAAGCAAGACAAACTAAGCTTTCAGGTACAAATAACCTTGAAGGAAAAAGTAATGACTCAGTATACAGTGAAGTAATTTGACTGTGTATGTTGCATCTAGTTTCATCTCCCTCCATATTAATATTTGATAAATAATTTATATGAAACTTCCAAACCAGAATCAAAGTTTCTCTTGGGGAAATGACAAGTTTTTAAGATAAGCAAGCCTAAATTGGTACCAAAGCATTACCACATGATAGAGAGCACACTCTATTAAAAACATGAAACTATCTGGAAAATAAAATGAGCAAGTCTTGAAGTTGGCGTAAAACAAAGGTTAATGCTTCTTGGGGCACATTTCTTGGAGGGCTTGCCTAGTGTGTAAATATTTGACTTTTGTGTTATAATGACTGTTTGGTGGCTTCATTGAAAATCTGCACAATTCAGTTCTGGCTCTGGATTACTTCAGTTGACCTTTGTGAAGGTTTTATCTCTGTAGAGTGGGTGTTTGACTGGTTTTAACTATTAGTTGCCTCCCCCTCCACTCCCCACCCCCCCACACCCCAGTATATTTAAAGTACAATTCTACTGAAAGAAAAGAGGTGTATGCCATTGCTGAATGGGTTGATTTTTGGTTTGGCTTCGTTTAGCCAACCTTTCTGAACATTGAGATTTTGGGTGATAAATAAATCCTGAATGTAGATGTCTTCAAGTCTAAGATCTTCATTAAAGGACTCTTCACTTGATCCCAAACCAAAGTACTCTCATTGCCTCTTTTCTAAAAGTTCAGGAAAAAACTATCACCAGTTAAGATATTTCATAATGAGGGAGGAGCATTTTGCCTACCTTATAGTAGCAATAGTCATTGCTTATTTTTAAAACTGGATTTTAAAAATTGGATAGTATACATACCAATAAGGAGTGAGCCACTTTTTATAGGCATCCTATAGTTTTATAGTTCATAATCTAAACTAATCTAAGATTCTATATTTCTCTTTTTGGAATAAGCCTACATGCTACATGCCACCATATGCACAGACTACACAGTGAGTTGGGTCACCTCTCCCACAGCTTTTGAGGTATATTACAAGAGTCCCAGCCTTACCATCTTCCCTCTGAGTTTTGTTTGAAAAGGTTTCTTCTCTCTTTCTCTCTCTCTCTTTTGTACATTTTGGCTACAGTATTGGTGGTAGAATATACTATAATATGGGTCATCTCTACTTCTGTATTTATTTATTTATTACTAGAGCTCAACCACAGTCTTCTTTTTCCCCTTCCACCTCTTTGCCTGTAGGGTTACTGTATGTAGTCATGCACTTTGTATTAATATATTAGAAATCTACAAATCTGTTTTGTACTTTTTATACTATTGGATACTTATAATCAAAACTTTTACTAGGGTATTGAATAAATTTAGTCTTATTAGAAAATAAAAAGGCTTTGTGTGATTTTGTTTGAAAGATCTTCTTTGGTAAGAATAATGTTTTCAGTCCTCACAGATACTTGTTAGCTGCCTTGAAGTCACTCCCTGACTCATGTTGCCCCCGTGCACAATGGAAGTAAATGTTGCCTGGACCTTTGTGATCCATAGAGTTTGATTGGCTGATTTTTGGAAATAGGTCACCAGGCCTTTCTTCCTAGCTTGTCTTTGTCTGGAAACTGCTAAAACCTATTCAGCATCATAGCAACATACAATCCTTCACTAACAGACTGATGTTGGCTGCCCATAAGCTGTAAAAAAAAAAACCCAAAAAAACTCACTGCCGTCAAGTTAGATCCAACTCTTAGTGACCCCTCCTTCGGTGTCTGAGGCAGTATCACTACGGAAGTATATTGACCAATCTTCTTTCCAAGGAGTGGCTTGTGGGTTTGAACCACCAGCTTTTCTGGTTAGCAGTCAAATGCCTTAGACACTACACTACCAGAGCTCCCTTCCATAAGCTAGGAGCTCTGGTAGCATGGTGCCTAAGGCACTTGACTGCTAACCAGAAGGCTGGCGGTTCAAACCTACCAGCCGCTCTTGGGAAGGAAGGTTGGGCAATCTACTTACGTAGTGTTACTGCCGTAGTGTTACTGCCTCGGCAACCAAGGAGGGGTTGCTATGAGTGGGGGGTGTGTGACTTGAGGGCACATGACAACAACAACTTCCGTAAGCTGTACTGGCTGGGAATTCAACCTGGATCTCTTAAGTGGAAGGTGAGAATTCTACCACCAACCTACCAATGACCTCTTTATTCAGTATAATCCCTTAGTTTTATAACAGGCCATGAGGGAATATTACTAAGTTTGGTTTCTTTTTTACTAAGACATTTTAACTGTAATGCACAAAAATTAACTTAGTAAATGAGATGACTTTGAGACCAAGTGTCCCCAATATTTTAATGTCTGTAATGTTTCGTTGTGTGCGGGCATCATAGGAAGCATCATTGAGAGTTACAAGTTAGTTATAGGAAAAGGCAGATTTTGACCTATATTCTTTAGTTCCTGACTCTGGCCCTTATTAGCCATTTGAGTCATTTGGCCTTTGTGAGCATCCTTGCCTATTAAGTAAAATAAATTTAGCCACTTACTTCACACAATAATGAAGAATTCAAAGAGTATGTCAGAAAGTTTTGAAAACAAGTTGCCTTATTACCCTGAGATGGATAGTGAGGACCACTTTTTATACTATTAAAAAGTAAACTCGCTGCCATCTAGTCTATTCCAATTCATGTTGTTATATGCCATGGAGTCGGACTCGACACATAGCGACCCCTCCTTGGGTTTCCAAGGCAGTATCATTACGGAAGTAGATTGCCCAACCTTCCTTCCGAGAAGTGGCTGGTGGGTTTGAACTGGCAGCCTTCTGGTTAGCAGTCAAGTGCCTTAGGCACTATGCTACCAAAACTCCCATTCCAACTCATAGTGACCCCATTGGGTTTCTGAGGCAGTAAATCTCTATAAGATTGCCCCATCTACTTTCCACCATGTGGCTAGTGGGTTTGAACTGCCAACCTTCTGGTTAGCAGTCAAATGGCTTAGGCACTGTGCCACCAGAGCTATACTGTTAAACAAAACCAAACTGCTACTGAGTTGATTCCAACTCATGGTGACCCCATTGGGTTTCCGAGGCTGTAAATCTTTTTCCAAATAGATGACCTCATCTTCCTTCCGCAAAGCAGCTGGATGTTTTGAACCGCTGACCTGGTTATTGTTGTTAGTGCTGTCGAGTCGGACCCGGCTCATAGCGAGTCCTCCTTGGGTTTCTGAGGCAGTATCACTACAGAAGTAGATTGCCTGATGTTCCTTCCGAGGAGTGGCTGGTGGGTTTGAACCGCCAGCCTTCTGGTTAGCAGTTAAATGCTTTAGGCACTACGCTACCAGAGCTCCTAGTAAGTCTTAATGCTTTGGGATAGTCCAAATGTTTAGGCCAGTATCTTATCTAGCTACTATGAAATTGTTGAGTTAGGTTTGTAAAAAGCTATCTATTGCACAACAAATAACCACAACACACATCTTTTATCTTTTTGTGGTTATGGAGTCTGGGCACATCTTAGCAGGGACTTAAGTTTAGGGTCTCAAAAGCTACAATGAGGTGTCAATTGGAGTGCCTTCTCATCTGGAGGCTGGATAGAAGAATCTTTCCAAGCTCACTCAGGTTGTGGCTAAATTTATTTCCTTTGGCTATAAGGACTGAGATCCCAAGCTTTTTCCAAGTTGGAGGCTACCTTCAGTTCCTAGCCATGTGGGGTTTCCCAACATGGCTGCTTATATTCAGTGAATAGGTAAAAAGTTTCTAGAGCCAGTCTATGAGGAAGATGGTGCAAGATAGAGTTGTCTTAGGATGTTCAAGTGGAGGCAATTATACAAAACGAACAGGAAGAGGGTGTTAGTGGGGATCCTGGGGACCACCTTAAGAGTCTGCTATAGCAATACAGTTTTTTAAAAAAACAACCTGAATCCCCTGAGATTGGGCCTCTTTTCCTTACAATGAAAGCACTTTGTATAGCCACCCCCCACCCCTGTTGTGAAGCATCAATTATTCATTGGGAACTTTTAAGCAGATAACGATCCTACAAAGTAAATAAACCCACACTAGTTTCACAGGTAAGTGGATATGCAAAAGATGACCTTGGAAAAAAATCCTTTTTTTAAAAAAATTTCAAAGTCTTTGCTCTTCAAATTAGACCTTATCCCTGCTGTAATAGTGGTGTTTCTTAGCCTACTCATGGGTCTCTGCTTTCTTTACCTTCTGAAGGCTGAAAATGAGAGGCAAGTTTTACCCTTGTTGAGATTGACCTTTATTTCAATGCTAGTCAAATTTTGCTTTTTGTTTTGTTGATGTTCAGTGTACATATTCTGTGCGGTCTTTTCATGGAGAAAATAGTCTTGGAGGTTTAGTAAGACAATTCTAAGAATCAGAGCAGCCAGTACTTAACTGGCAGTGTTCTGCAGTGAAGAATTAAAGATAGCCAGGGAGCCTCTTACTTCGGCATCCCTAGAACAGTTTTCTATTGCCTCAGATTTAGCATTGTGGTGCCCTGGCAGTCATGTTTATGTGATGTTCAGTGAACTGGGAAGGGAGAAAGCTAAGTTGGATCAAAGATGGATAATTTCACAGACTTGTGTTCTCAAAGAAAGGGATTGGAGGGTTCTGTCTAGTAATTTCTCAGGCTGTGGAGTTACTCATTGTAATTGTGTGAATGCTTTAGGTATCAAATACCTAACAACCTAGTTAGTGCTTATTATTGTATGTTGAGTAGGGGGGTCTTGAACATTTTTGCAAGCTTCAGTGTGAAAGAGCTTAATCATTCAGTTTAGAGCGCCTGAAAAGGTTTTGTGAAAGCCTGTCCTTTTTCTCAGTATCTGAATGGAGTAAAACGTAATTTACTCTATTTTAGAACTTCTATTCTCTACGCTTCTATAGCTTCCTTATATTAGCTTAATCCTATCTAGGTATTGGGTTTTTGCAACTACAAGGAAGAATGGCTGTTTTATGTACATTAATATTTAAATCTCAAAAATGAAGGCACAGAAAAATCAAGAATCTTCAAGTTATTAATTAAAATAGGAACCTGAACAATTATGTCATGGGGTTTTATTGGTTTGTTTTGAGTTTTTGGTTGGTTGGTTTATTTTAAGCTAAAAAGTATCTTCTTCACCTCCAGCAACCTTCTGTCTACTACCATGTTAATTCTGCCCCCCACCACAAGGGTCACCAATGAGTAAATTCAAAACCCTAATGTTACTCATACAGCCTCTCAACAACACTTGATAAAACATTGTTGGCTGATAACACTATCATCTCCAGGTTCTCCTCTTACCTTACTAAATGCTCATCAGCCTAGGCTTGATCTTTGGCCCTCTTCCCAGACTGTCCATTTCCATGTCCCCAAATCTCTATTCAGGTTTCTCCCAACTCTTTATCTGTAGTGTTTTATATCAGAATGCTGGCAGAAATAGGTGGCATAACTCAAATTGGATAATTTGAGGGAAGATTTGAAAGGGTCTTTTTACAAAGGGGTCTGTCTGCATGGTGTAGGAAAACCTCATGGGAGAGCACAATTCCTAGTAATAATATAAGACCTTAAAAATACTAGGGTAGTGTTTCCTACAATTAGGTCTGAAGAGTTGGGAGGAAGGATAGTTAATGGATAGTTAATGTAGACAGACTATATAAAAAAAGGTTGGGGGATTGCGAAAAGCAGCAGAAATATGTCTGTTTTACTCTCCAGATTGATGAACTCCAATCAGATGCAGAAAGGCAAGGGAGCTGGTTGACATAGGCCATTCAGATGAGCTTCCCCAATGAGAATGGGTCTGGAGCAATGGAAGATAAGCCAACACAAGCTCAGACTTCTTTCCTAGACTCCAAATGTTCCCATCTTAGAACACCTTCACTAGGGTTTCTTATAGCTGAAACTGAAATAATTACCCCTCATTCCTCACTCACCTTTAAAAGTTCATTTTCTTTTATCTGCAAATAATTCAAGCCAAAACCTAGGAATATATTACTCCGCAGTCTTCCTTATACCTACTCATCTACTAATATACCTAATCATCTCTTCAATTCTAAGTTGTCTATTCTATCCCCTAAAATTCCTCTTAAAGTCATTCACTTCTTTCCATCTTCACTATCACGTACAAGTCTAACCCTCTTCTCCATACCACACCATTCACTTGTCATAGCAGCCAGAATGATCAAAAAAATACAAAACTATGTCACATGCCTGCTTCATTGTTTAGTGACCTTCCAATGTCCCAAGACCTTTATTTAAAAAAAAAAAAAACAAAAAAACTTTATTCTGATTTGAGTGAAAGTTTATAAGAGCAAAATGATTTTCCATTCAACAGTTCGTACACATTTTGTTTTGTGATATTGGTCTCATTCCCCACAATGTAACAGCACTCTTCCCACTTCCCCGTTTTTGTTTATGGTTTCCATTCACCCTTATTTCCTATTCCTTCTGCCTTCTGAGCTTTATAACTGGGCAAAATCTGCTCTTTTGATTTTGTATGGCTGATTGTTCCAAGGAGTGCATACCCCTCTAGTGTCAGTGTTCACCCTGTAGGCCTATCTGTTGCTTGGCTGGGAGTGAGTTCAGTTCCAGGCTTGAAGGGTGACTAAGGACCACAGTCTCGGCAGTCCCAGCCCAGTCTCTGTCAGACCAGTGAGCATGGTCTTTTTTTTTTTTAGGATTTGGGTGAAGATTTACAGAGTAAATTCACTTTTCATACAGCAGTTCACATATACTTTGTCTCATGTCATTGACCA
>NW_006921687.1:7374249-7379761 GCF_000298275.1 Orycteropus afer afer
TCTGGGTTCTCAATTCTACTCCATTGGTCTATGTATCTGTCATTGAACCAATACCAGGCAATTTTGACTACTGTGGCTGTATTACTTGCAAAGCTTTTTAAGGAAAGTTGAGAGTAGAGGGTAGAAAACCAGTTATTTATATTTAAATTTGTTGTTGTTGTTATGTGCCATCAAGTAGGACCCGAATCATAGTGGCCCCTCCTTGGGTTTCTGAGGCAGTATCACTACAGAAGTAGATTGCCCAACCTTCAGTTGTAAAAATGAAACTCCACAGCTGCCTTAACATGACAGGTAATTTTAAAAAATTAATGATAATATGAGGAAATAGTTGAAAGAGGGTCACTTGGATTCTATTCACTTGTTATAAAATGAAGTCAGAACATTTTGGAAGACTTATTAGCAGATGGTAGAACCTAAGAAAATTGCTTTAGTGAATGTGAATAGTATAACTTACCAATAAAATAATAGATGTTGCAAAGTGTCAGCAGTTCATTTGTTTATTTATTTATTCAGTCATGTTTGTAATAAATATTGAGTTCCTATTTCACACCAGATGGTGAACTAGGAGCTAGGAGTATTATGGTGGACTACACATTATCCTTGCCCTCAAGAGCTTTATGTTCTTGGAAAATAGCCGGGAAGAAACACTAGGCAGAGGTCAGTACAAAGTACTGTGTTAGCACATGGGAAAGGACTCCTAAGCCTTCCTACCATCCACCCATTACCCAAAGTGTAAGGTATCCGGTTACTCTTTATTGAATATCTTGTGCCAGGCACTGTGCTGAGTACTTTAAAATACTGGCTTTTAAAAACTACTCAGCAATTCTGCTGTTGGTTTTATTTTACAGATGAAAACACAGAAGCTAGGGAAGCCTAAGTAACAAAGTTGATGGCAATACCAAAAATCTGTAAGTGAAGTGGAAATTTGAGAAACTGAAATAGAAAAGAATTTATAGATGAAAGGGAAAGTGGAACCACTAAAAACTTAAGGTCTCCTGGGTACATTATTTTTAAACTTTTCATCAAAGTATATCACACACAGAGAAGGGCACTATCATAAATGCATAGCTCAATGAATTTTAACAACTGAGCACAGCCATGTAACTTGCACCCAGTTTAAGAAATGGAACGTGACCAGTTTCTCAGAAGCCCCTGCTCCTTCCCAGTCATTACCTTCCCCAAGAATAATGACTGTCCTGGTTTCTAATAATATTGATTAGTTTTGCTTGTTTTTATACTTTTTACAAATGGATGATAGCATTAATTCTTTTCTGTCTGGCTGTTTTACTCAACCTTATATTTATGAGATTCATCCATGTTGTTGCATATCATTTTAGATCATTCATTCGCACAACTGTTTAGTATTTCATTATGTGAATGAGCCAGAATTCGTTGATAGGCATTTGAATAGTTTCTGTTTTGGGCTACAATGAATAGTGCTTCAATGAATATTCTCGTACACATAAGTATGAATGCATTTCTGTTGAGTATATGTTTAGGAGTGGAATTGTTGTATTATAGTATAATATATTCATTCATCTTTAGGAGATAGTGCCAAACAGTTTTCCATAGTCCTTGCATCATTTAATACTCCACCAGAAGTGTATGAGAATTCAAGTCACTCCACCAACATTGACGTTTTGCATCTTTTTCATTTTAGAAATGAAACATTACAGCTTTTTTTTTTTTTTTTGGTGGTAAATACATATGTAATAAAATATTTGCCATTTCAATAATCTTCACATGTACTGTTCAGGGACATTAATTCTATTCATCCTGTTGTTCAATCATCACCCTTATCTGTTCCAAATTTTTCTCTCACCCTAAACATTGAGTCCTCCTTTCCCCTTTCTTTGTGCCTGCCCTTGGTAAAGTATTAGAGTTTTAATGCTCATATCCCTGATGACTGACAGGTTGAGTGCCTTTTCATATGTTTATTGGTTCTTGAATATCTTTTTGTGAAATAGCTGCTGAAGTCTTCTTACTTTTTTTCCTATGGAATTCTTTTTTTCTTATTAATTTGTAAGAGTTCTCTGTATATTCTGTCATGAGTCTGTTGGGGGAATATATATGTATTGCAAATATGTTCTCCCACTCTGTGGTTTGCATTTTTCCCCTATCTTAACAGTGTCTTTTTAATAGATGTTCTTAGTTTTAATCAGGCCAATTCATCACTTTTTTCCTTTATGGTTAGTGTTTACTGTTAAATGGACTTTGTATGTAATGGAAAAGGAGGGTTGCCATTGATAAGGAGAGGGAAAAATAGCATCATGTGGAACGGTCTCTTTACAATCAAAGAAAGTAAGAAAGACAGCAGTGCTTGTGATTTGCAGAGTAAAAAGTGAAACTGCAAGGTATGCTCTCCACAGAAAATACTGCCAACTTGACGTTTATTGTAGAGCATAAGGCAAAGGTATGCTTGTATGGCAAACAGCTCAGAGAACCAAGATGCTTGACTTTTTACTCATATGCATAGAACAGAGAGGAGCTCTGGTGGCATAGTGGTCAAAGCATTCAGCTTCACCAGAAGACCAGTGCTTCATACACACCAGTAGCTTCCAAAGAGCAACATGAGGTAATCTACTTCTGTAAAGATTTACAGCCTTGGAAAACTTATAGGACAGTTCTGCTCTGTCTATAGGGTTGCTGTGAGTCAGAATTGAATAGATGGCAGTGGATTTTGGGGTTTTTAAAGAAAAGGGACAGAAGTTTAGGCCTTAACCTATATTTAAAGCCCATACTTTATTTATTTCTGTCATGAGAGAACTCAATCATGACTTGGTTAGATATACGCGGCTTTTATTGATTAAAAATAATAGATATGTAGAATGAAAAATTTCAGTTTTCCTTGATAGTAGATATTATTCTCATGTTATACCGGGGGCAAGAAACATGCATTACACATGAACCTCTAAACTGGAACAAATTACCATAGGTAAGAATTCAGTGTATCTTTTTTTTAAAAAAAACCTATCTATCTAGCTGTACCAAATTCATTTCGTTGAGTCAATTCTGACTTATAGTGACAGAGTGACAGAGTGAAATTGCCCTATGAAGTTTCCAAGGCTTGAATCTTTATGGGAGCAGACTGTTACATCTTTCTCCTATGGAGTAGCTGGTGGTTCAAACCACCAGCCTTTGAAACTTGTAAGACCCAGAAACATAAGGCAACCCTGTTGAATTCTGGCTCTCACAGGTTTCATTTTATATATATATACATATATATATATACATATATATACATACATACATGTATTTTCATTGTAAAGATAATGCAACAACAATTTCTTTTACACAAAAAAATCACTTGTAAATCCATCTGTCTGCTCCAACCCCTAGCCCTCAACCAGTGATAGCCTCTGTCTTTTGTCTTCTGTTCATTGTCTAGGTCTTGTCCTTTTCCTGAAGTAGATTTTGTTCCACTGCTACATAAACAGGCTTCTAGGAGTCCTTGGGTGGTACAAACATTTAACACGCTTGGGTGCTCACTGCAAGTTCAAGTTGAGTCCACCCAGACACACCTCAGAAGAAGGGCCTGGTGATCTACTTCTAAAAAATAGAAGCTCTGGTGGCATAGTGCCTAAGGCATTTGACTGCTAACCAGAAGGCTGGCGGTTCAAACCCACCAGCCACTCCTCGGAAGGAAGTTTGGGCAACCTACTTTGTAGTGATACCACCTCAGAAACCCAAGGAGGGGTAGCTATGAGTTGGATCCAACTTGATGGTTGTGATAGTTGGAGCTGTGTGTCAGCTTCGCTGGACCACAATTCTGTGTGGTTTAAGCAGTTGTGATATGGTTATTCCCATGATGGGGTCAGATGTATATGTTTGGAGCAGCCAATCCGTTGAAAGGGAGTTTCCCTAGGGGTATGGCCTGCTATATTTATGGACATCCTGGGAAAAGAGACCTGTTCTGTGGGTCGGGATTCTGTTGTGCTGCCTACAACTGTCTGTGAGTGAACAATCCACCATTCGGCCTGGAGATCTTGGATTTGTCATTCGTTGGAGTCAACAGCCAGTATACTGCCTGCCAACCTTGAGCTCATCAGCCCCTGCAGCTGTGTGAGTCGGTAAAAGCCTCCAGCTTGACGTTTGATCCAAGAACTTTGGACTTGCCAGCTTCTATAAGTGTGTGAGCCATTTTCCTAAGATAAATTTCTCTTTCTCTCTCTATATAAGCTTTACTGGTTTTGTTTCTCTAGAGAACCCTGTCTAACACAATGGCAGCGAAGTTTTTTTTTAAAGAAATCCTATGGAACACAGTTCTACTCTGATACACATGGTGTCTCCAAGAGTTGGAATTGACTCCATGTCAACTGTTTTATTTCCTGGTTGATAGAAGGTGTAAAAATTAAGATTTTCTTCCTTATAGATTTATTAATTTATCAGCACTGATGAAGAGATGGGATCATCAGTTATTTATATTTTGTGGCTACAAAAAAAAAAAAGTTGGGGGAACAAGAAAGAAAAATTATTTAGAAAAGGAGAGAATAAAGCAAAGTTGATATTTTCTTAGATGAACAAGGATTGATAGCCACAAATGATTTCTGCAGGTTCTCACGTTTGTGAAGAGCCTTACATACTCACCCACTTCTCCATGCCATCTCATGTGGAATTCCTCAAAAAGATGAATCCTGGCCACAGTGATCTGACAGTAAAGGTCTAAAATGAACCCTCACAGTAATGGTTCTGAAATGGACCAGACAAAAGTTATCAAGATAGTAAGGGTAGGAGACAGAAATAGGCATGCCAAATGAGTTAGGTAGCTATCTAATAATTTTTAGTTGCTGATTTTAGTCCTTTACTTGAAGGGAAAATTAATGTATGTGCATACGTTAGAGAGTGTGTGCTTGCCTCTTCAAGTTTGTCTTCTCTGATGACTGGAATTAGAAATCCAACTTTTATGTTTAAAATTGAAACATTGTATGTTTACTTCTAGGAATGTATCTGAAGTAGATACTTAAGATTTTATATAAGATTTAACTATAAGGATATTCACTACATTGCTGTTTTTAATTTAAAAAGAAAAAAAATTAATTGTTCAATAATAGGGTATTCTTTGAATAAATTGTGCGATATGAATAAATATGTAGAAGTGGTTTTATTGATATGAAAAGATACTCATGTTAATGAATGAAGAGAAAACAGTTACAGAATAATACTTAAGGAATGATTCTATTTTATTGAAAAAGCAAAATATGCTAGAGACTAGGGAGACCAGACTAAGAAGTTAGATCGCTCTAAGTGGATATTTCCCTTTTCTTTTTTACTTCCTAACATTCTCTGGTGGCATAGTGCCTAAGGCATTTGACTACTAACCAAAAGACTGGTGGTTCCTACCCACCAACCACTCCTTAAAATGAAGACTGGGCAATCTACTTCTGTAGTGATACTGCTTTAAAAACCAGAGGAGGGGTCTCTATAAGTCAGATCTGACTCAACGGCAGTGAGTTGAGTTGTTGAGTATTCTCTGATTATTGTACAATAAATATATATTGTTTTAACTTATGCT
>NW_006921687.1:7379861-7382186 GCF_000298275.1 Orycteropus afer afer
TTCCATTAATTTTGGTTTTCTTCTTTCTTCTTGACGAGGAGAGACCCGTTGTTGCATCTAGATGGCAGCTTCCTAGCTTTTAAGGTCCCAGTCACTACTCGCCAAAGTAGTAGGTGGAACAATGTTTTGTATAGTATGTTAGAGCATGGTCTTTTTTACGGTTTTGAGTTTTGTTCCACATTTTTCTCTTACTCTACCCAGGACCTTCTACTGTGATCCCTTTCAGAGCAGTTGGTAGTGGTAGCTGGATACCATCTAGTTCTTCTGGTTTCAGGGTCAAAGAGGCTGACATTATCTTGGTCTATTAGTCTTCCAAATCCATTGTTTAATATAGTCTTCAATGTCATCATTTGGTCCCTAATCACTTCTTCAGCCTCATCACATAAACTTCCTCTTGATAGTTTGTGCTATAACCATTCTAATATTAAATTCCTTTAGCATTCAGTCATCCTTGGTGCCTTTACATAGGGTGCCTCTGACCCATCTCCCTGCCATCTGATAACTAGGAAATACTTTATCCTTCAGGTTTCAGCTTCGGTACCACTTGGGGAAGCTTTCCTGAACACACTCACATGTGCACACACACAGTTAAATGCTAATTAAGTTCCATGAAGGCAGGAACCTTATTGGTTCTGTCACCTCTAGCTCCTAGAGTCTAGCATGTGGCTGATAGCCATATAGTAGGAACAAAACCTTTATTAAATGACTTATTGATTACAACTTTGTATTTTCAGAAGTCATGTTCTTAAAAAGAGTTGGAATTTATGTGTTTGAAGAATTTAAAAATATTTTTAATTTTGAAAAATTTTAAGCACACAGAAAATTTGCAAGTAGTACAATAATATAACCTTCACCTCCCAAAAAACCAAACTCATTGCCATCGAGTTGATTTCAACTCATAGCAACCCCTCCTTGGGTTTCCGAGGCAGTATCTCTGTGGAAGTAGATTGCCTGATCTTCCTTCTGAGGAGTGGCTGATGGGTTTGAACTGCCAGACTTCTGGTTAGTAGTCAAGTAAGTGCCTTAGGCACTATGCCACCAGAGCTCTCCCCCTAACCTTCACCTAGAGCCCTGAATTGTCAACCGTTTACAACACTGGCTATCATCCATCTATGGTCTATCTATCTAACTTGTTTTGCTGAATCATTTTAAAGTTAAATTGTGACACCATGACACTTCACTCCTGAATATTTAAGAATTCATCTCCTAGGAATAAGCACATTCTCTTATATAAACAGTGCCGTTGGCACACCTGAGATGATTAACAATACTGTTATGTGCCGTTGAGTCAGACCTGACTCATAGTGACCCCTCCTAGGGTTTCCAAGGCAGTTTCACTACAGAAGTAGATTGCCCAACCTTCCTTCCGAGGAGTGGCTGGTGGCTTTGAACCACCAGCCTTGAGGTTAGTAGTCAAGTGCCTTAGGCATAGGCTACCAATAATTCAATAAAAATGTCTTTTAGAACTCCTTTTTTTCTTTCTCCAGGATCTAGTCAATGTTCATGCATGTATTTGGTTATATTTCTTCTCTTTTAATTTGGAATATCACATGATCCTCCCTTCTTGTTGGTTTGATTTTCATGATACTGAACTTTTTTGAAGTGTCTTGTGTAATGTTCAATATCCTAGATTTGTCTGCTGGTTTTCTTTGTAGCTTTGGTTACACTTTTTGGCTAGAATATAACCTAGGCAATGCAGTGCTCTTACTGTATCACATCAAGAGGAACATAATGTCTTGTCCCTTGGTTAAAATAGTGACTGCTGTATCTCTCCATTTCAATACACTTTTTTTTTTTCTTTTTTAATAATCTGGAGTGACGCTTTGAGACTTTGTGATGACTGCTTTTATATAATCTTTATTCAAATATTCACTGAGCATCTATATTCAAGGCCCTACTAGGTGCCCTAAACAGACCCTTGACAGTAAATCTTGTGGCTAGAATACTTAAGTTCTTTTATTGAAGAATCCTAGCTTATTAAGGTCATGCTTTATTCTTACCATTTAATTGCATATGATTTTTAGTTTCTTGATTTCTTTCTAGTTCCCATTTATACATAAATATGTGGATAATGGGTAGGGGTTATGTTTGGTATATGAGCTTTTTATTTTTAATTACTATCACCAGGGGATATCTGAATAAGCAATGGAATTGGAATCAGAAGACTTGAGTTCAAATCTTGGTTTTGCTACTTAATGTCTGTATCTCTTATAAATTTTCCCAGACCTAATTCTTCTTTCACAAACTGAAAGAAATAATAACAGAATTTTAGTAATAATAAATTAGAGCATGTATAATTAAAGGCCTGACCTATCATAGTAGGTA
>NW_006921687.1:7382286-7390826 GCF_000298275.1 Orycteropus afer afer
TGAGTTGGAACCCACTTGATAGCAGTGAGGGGGGAAGGGAGGTTTCTTCAACCACCTTCTTTCTCATAAAAGAATATTATGGTGAAAAAGTTGGCTAAAATGAAGGAGCCTAGAAATTCTGAAAGCCTGTACCACCTTGATTGTCTGGCTTACCCAAAGCTGTGTTTTCCTCCATGTCAGGAAAACATAAAAATGGAAGGGGAAGGAGAAGAGTCTCCAGCTAATAAAGTAATCAATTTAGAAAATGTCATTAGGTAAATGATACTTGTAACTGCTAGACCACTTGCTGCTTGACTACTTCCTATTGGCCCTTCCTTCCTCCCTAGTGAAGGAGGTAAAAAGACCAGTGTATTGGCAGTAAAATCGTTATGGCCGCACCGCACCTGGGATTGCTATTCTAATAATGGGTCTGTGAGCACTTCCTTGCAATTCCAGTTCTCATATGTTTAAAACTATGCTGTAAACTCTTCATCCACACTGAAACTTAGCACCTTTGACTGCAGCCCAGAGATTTAATTGTTAAAAACAATATCACCTTTTGATTGAGGAGAAAAGAAAAATAAAGTTAAACATTTCTGGGATTCCGAATGTATTCTCTCACATCATGTTGCCTTTTAAAATGAAAACTTTTACATGATAGTCTTTTTGTATAATTAGCAGATTTAAAAACAATATAAAAAGGCATTTTAAAATGACATTGATGAAAGTTGTGTGTTTTAAATTTTAAAATTCAAGTTGAACAATAAATTATAAAACTATTTTTACTATCTGTCACAAGGAAAATAAAAACAAAACAAACCCAAACCCACTGCCTTTGACCCTACAGAACAGAGCAGAATTGTCACATAGGGGTTCCAGGGCTGTAAATCTTTAGGGAAGCAGACTGCCTCATCTTTCTCCTGTGGAGCGACTGCTGACTTTGAACCACTGACCTTTGGGTTAGCAGCCCGATGCTTGTCACCAGGGTTCTTTTTCCATTATCCAAAACAAGTCAAAAGGCCAGTCCAGATTCAAGGGTAGGGGAAATAGGCTCCATGTGTTGATGGAAGTTGCTCCAAAGAATTTGTAGCCATTTAATTTTTGCCATCTGTGGTTAAATTATTCAGCTGCTAACCAAAAGGTCAGTGGTTCAAAGCTACCAGCTGCTCCATGGGAGAAAGAAGCAGCAGTCTGCTTCCCTAAAGATTTACAGCCTTGGAAACCCTATGCAACAGTTCTGCTCTGTCCTATTGGGTTGCTGCTATAAGTTGGAATGCACTCAATGGCAGTGGGGTTTGGGTTTTATTACAAAGGTTTAAAAGTAATTTGAAGCATATGGCAAATTGTTTGAACTAGTCAGAGGATCAGACCAGTGGAGCCTAACTGGACATATTCAGGGGTAAACAGAGTTTTCAGGACATATCTGGTCATTTTTAACCTAAAGGGGAAAGCTAGTGATTATATAGTTAAATCAAACAGGATAATACAAGCATTAAACAAAAACAAAAAAATCTCCTTTGAAACCTGAAATAATTGGTTTTCCCATTACATCAACCAGACACCTTGTCAACTATGCCCTTTGTTTTGCAGGCGTTAGACCTACTTAAAATACTACTTCTTTCCTTTATCCTTATGCTCATAACCATTCCCTCAATGCTTGGAAAAATAAGCAAAATCCTTCTTTTTCTTGATAATTACATATTTTTAAAA
The DNA here is from genome assembly GCF_000298275.1 of Orycteropus afer afer. NCBI lineage: Eukaryota > Metazoa > Chordata > Mammalia > Tubulidentata > Orycteropodidae > Orycteropus > Orycteropus afer. The sequence goes on from NW_006921687.1 coordinate 7,383,976, forward strand.
GATTGCTTTGTTATTTAGATTGTGTACAGAATTTGACATTCTATTCACCTAGGTATGCCTTTTCATGTTTTCTTAAGTAAGTGGAAGATATACTATAGTAGCTGTTTTCCTTGCATGAGAGAATTACCTCCTTTTAGTGATGCAACATGCCATGCTTTTAAAATCTGGCAAGAAATAATGAAAATATACCCTTAAACAAAGTTCTGCCAAGTACAGCTGAGTGGCTAAAATACTTAGCTATCAAATTCTATTATAAATGTTCTAATTCAATTGTGTACTAGCTTTCAGAATCTTGCTACGTGACGCTATTGACCTGAAAGAATGAATGCACCTTCAAAGAATGAGCAGATTACTTGCTTCTCATCAACCAATTCAAATTTAATATTACAGTGGTTTGTGCAATAAAGCTTTGAAAAGAATACAGTTAAAATTATAACTACTAGCCAAAGAGGGAAAAAATTTAACTTAAATATATTTCAATTCTCTTAAATTCTGCTCTGGGCTGTACATGCATACAATTGTTTGTTTTCCTCAGTGAAAGTTGTAGCCACATGCCCTAGAAGAATTTGACTCTGTTTCGTTTTCTTCTATTAGAGAGGTGTTCCAATTAACAAGGGGTATTTTTCAAAGAGTGATATCAATAACTAGGAATGGTATTAATAGCAGAAGTATGCTAATTTATCAAGTGAGTAACTATGGGAATGTGCTTTGTAAACTCTACAAAACACTCTAAAATATGTGTTGTCATTCTTTTTATACTTGTGTACATAATATACAAGGAGCTCTGGTGCCATAGTACCTAAGGCATTTGACTGCTAACCAGAAGATTGGTGGTTCAAACCCACCAGCCACTCTACAGAAAGAAGACTGGGTAATCTACTTCCATAAAGATTTACCACCTCAGAAATCCAAACGGGGTCACGATGTGTTGGAATTGAGTGGATGGCAGTGAGTGTGGTTTTTTGGTTTGCATAATATATGCACACACACTAATACATTTCACCTTCCACTAAATGATTTTGCAGTGTGTTAGACTGAAAATAAAATAATTCTGGTAATGCTCTTTCAAGATCAGTGAGGTGTTTTTTTTTTTTTCCCCTCATGTTTTCATGTTAGAATCTAGGTATTGTGTCCCAATGGTATATGTGGTTCTTTGAAAGAATTGTTTCTGATTTTAAAATATTTTGAAAACTGGAGAAAATATGAAAATAAAATTAAAATCACTGATAATACCATCACCAGAAGTGTCATTACTATATTAGTGTGCTTTCTTCTAATTTTTTCTATACATATAAATATTATTGTTGTTAGGTGCCGTGGAGTTGGCTCCAATTCATAGCTACCCTGTGTATAACACAATGAAACACTGCCTGGTCCTATGCCAGCCTCTAAATCCTTGCTATACCTGAGCCCATTGTTGCAGCCACTGTGTCAGTCCATCTTGTTGAGAGCCTTCCTCCTTTTTGCTAATCCTTCACTTTGTTGTTGTTATGTGCCATCAAGTCGGCCCCAACTCATAGTGACCCCTCCTTGGGTTTCCAAGGCAGTATCACTATGGAAGTAGATTGCCCAACCTTCCTTTCGAGGAGTGGCTGGTGGGTTTGAACCGCCAGCCTTCTGGTTAGCAGTCAAGTGCCTTAGGCACTATGCTACCAGAGCTCCTACCCTCCACTTCACCAAGCATGATATCCTTCTCCAGGGAGTGGTCCCTTCTGACAACATGACTAGAGTAGGTGAGACAAAGTCTGGCCATTCTTGCTTCCAAGGAGCATTCTGGCTGCACTTCTTCCAGGACAGATTTGTTCATTCTTCTGGCAGTCCATGGTACTTTCAGTATTCTTCACCAACACCACAACTCAAAAGCATCAACTCTTCTTTGGTCTTCCTTATTCATTGTCCAGCTTTCACATGAATATAAGGCGAGTGAAAACACCATTGTTTGGTTAGGTACACCTTAGTCTTCAAAGAGACATCTTTGCTCTTCAGCCCTTTAAAGAGGTCTTTTGCCGCAGATTTACCCAGTGCAATACATCGTCTGATTTCTTGACTGCTGTTGCCATGGGTGTTGATGATGGAACCAAGTAATATGAAATCTTTGACAACCTCAATCTTTCCTCCATTATCGTGATGCTGCTTATTGGTCCACTTGTGAGGACTTTCGTTTTCTTTATATTGATGTGTAATCTATACTGCAGACTGTAGTCTTTAATCTTCATCAATAAGTGCTTCAAGTTATCTGCAAGGTTGTATCTTCTGCATATTGCAGGTTGTTAATGAGGCTTACTCCAATCCTGATGCTGCATTCTTTATCGTATAGTTCCAGCTTCTCAGATTACTTTATCAGCATACAGATTGAATAAGTATGGTGAAAGGATACAACATTCCCTTCCTGATTTTAAACCATGCACTGTCTTCTTGTTCTGTCCAATGACAGCCTCCTGGTCTATGTACAGTTTCCTCATGAGCACAATTAAGTATTCTGGAATTCCTATTGTTCTTGATGTTATCCATAATTTGTTATGATCCACACAATCAAATGCCTTTTCATAGTCAATAAAACACAAGTAAATATCTTTCAGTATTCTTTGCTTTCAGCCAAGATCCATCTGACATCAGGAATGATAGCCCTCATTCCACAACCTCTGCTGAATCTAGCTTGCATTTCTGGAAGTTCCCTGTCAATATACTATTGCAACTGTTTTCTTACTATCTTCAGCAAGATTTTACTTGCAGGTGATGTTAATGATATTGTTTGATAATTTCCACATTATGTTGGATCACCTTTCTTTGGAATGGGTACAAATATGGATCTCTTCCAATCAGTTGGCCAGGTAGCTGTCTTCCAAATGTCTTAGCATAGACAAGTAAGGGTCTCCAGGTAGCATGCAACTGTTGAAACATCTCAATGGGTGTTCTGTCAATTCCCGGAGCCTTGTTTTTTACCAGTTCCTTCAGTGCAGCTTTAACTTCTTCCATTGGTTCTTGTTCATTTGCCATCTCCTGAAATAGTTGAACATTGATCAATTCTTTTTGGTACAGTGACTCTGTGTATTCCTTCCATCCTCTTTTGATGCATCCTGCATCATTTAATATTCTGCCATTGAATCTTTCAATATTGTGACTGAAATTTGAATTTTTTCTTCAGTTCTTTCATCTTCAGAAATGCCAACCATACTTTTCCCTTTTGGTTTTCTAACGCCAAGTCTTTGCACATTTCATTATAGTTATTGGCTTTGTCTGCTCGAGCTGCTCTTTGAAATCTTCTGTTCAGCTCTTTTATCTTATCATTTCTTCCATTTGCTTTAGCTACTCTCCATTCAAGAGAATTTTCAGAGTCTCCTTTGACATCCATTTTGGTCTTTTTCTTCCTTTCTTGTCTTTTTAATGACCTTGCTTTCTTCATGTATAATGTTCTTGATGTCATCCTACAACTTGTCTGGTTTTCAGTCATTGGTGTTCAATGCATCAAATCTCTTCTTTAGATGGTCTCTAAATTCAGGTGGAATATAATCAAGGTCATATTTTGGCTCTCATGGATTTGTTTTAATTGTCTTCAGCTTCAACTTGAACTTGCATATAAGCAGTTGATGGTCTGTTCCACAGTCAGCTCCTGGCCTTGTTTTGGCTGAAGATATTGAGCTCCCTTGTGTCTTTCCAGAGATGTAATCAATCTAATTACTGTATATTCCGTCTGGTGAAGCCCACATGTATAACTGCTGTTTATGTTGTTGAAAAAATGTATTTGCAATGAATAAGTCATTGGTCTTACAAAATTCTATCATGCAGTCTCCAGTGTTATTTCGATCACCAAGGCCATATTTTCCAGCTACTGGTGGTTCTTGTTTCCAACTTTTGCATTCCAATCACCAATAATAATCAACACATCTTGATTGCATGTCTGGTCAATTTCAGACTGCAGAAGTTGGTAAAAATCTTCAATTTCTGCCTCTTTGGTTTTGGTGGTTGGTGCATAAATTTGAATAATGGTAGTATTAACTGGTCTTCTTTGTATGCATATGGATATTATCCTATCACTAACAACATTGTACTTCAGGATAGATCTTGAAACATTCTTTGTGACAATGAATGCCATGCCATTCTTCTTTTTTGTCATTCCTGGCATAGTCAATCATATGGCTGTCTGATTCAAAATGGCCAAAACCAGTCCATTTCAGCTCACTAATGCTTAGGATATCAGTCTTTATGAACTCCATTTCATTTTTTATAACTTCCAATTTTCCTAAATTCATACTTCATACATTCTATGTTCTAATTATTAATGGGTGTTTGCTGCTGTTTCTTCCTATTTTGAGTCACATCAGCAAAGGGAGGTCCCAGAAGCTTTACTCCATCTACGTCATTAAGGTAGCTCTTCCCCAGTTGAGTGCATCCCAACCTGAGGGGCTCATCCTCTGGCACTATATAGGATAATACTTTAGAGCTATTCATAATGTTTTCCAATAACATACTAGACAGTGTTTCACTTCTGTTCATTCATAAGGTTTTCACTGGCTAATTCTCTGAGCAGTGGATGGCCTCTTCCTTATTCTGAGTGTGTCTTAGTCTGGAAGCTCTGCTGAAACCTGTCCACCATGGGTGACCCTGCTGATATTTGAAATACTGGTGGCATAGCCTCCAGTCTCACAGCAGCATGGAAGTCACCACAGTATGGCAAACTGCCAGCTGGTGGATACATATAAATAAATATATAGAGAAATATATACATGCACTCCTCACTTATTGACATAGTTAGGTTCCAAAGACTAGGTCATTAGATGAAAATCAGCATTATGTGCAACATAGGATGACCACATGAGATCACAAAATGGAGGATAGCTACATCATTACATAACGGCCAAACCATTGAGAATCATGGCCCAGCTAAATTGCCTCATAATTTTAACCATCACAGCCAGTGTTACACTTGCCTCACATCTTGGGGTTTGTTACTGCCAGATGTATGTCATTAATGTGCAAAACAGTTGGAGAGTAGATGTTTTACTATTCAAATGTAAGATAATGAGATAGTTGATAAATGAGGAGTAGATGTATATATTTATTTATATTTTATATGATACTATGTAGAAGAGGCAATATAGCATACTGGCTAACTATGATTTGTGTCAGATAACTTATGTTTGAGTTCTGGCTCCTGTACTTTCTAATTGTGGTAGTATTGACAACTTGCTTATTATCTCTGCACCTCAGTTTCCTTAGCTGTAAAGGAGGAGTAATATTAGTAACCTATTATGTAGGATCACTCTAAGGATTAAGTTAATTAATCCTAACATATAAATAACACATGTAAAGAACTTAATCCCTAGCACATTATGAATGATCAATATTATAATTATCAATAACTTTTATGTATTGTATAATATCTGAGAAGAAGCATTTTACAAAATAATTTGAAACAGTTAATGAACGTATGATTAAATACAATGTTCCATTGGATAGATAAGTCATGATTTATTACAGATCTGGCCAACACTTTGACTGAGACCTCGTGAAAAACCCTTAGAACCATCTAGCCAGATGCCCCAGATTCTTAACCTGAAGAAACTATGTGAAATAATAAATGTTATTGTTCTTTAATCTTCCAAATTTTGAGGTACTTTGTAATGCAGCAAAAGACTTGTAGACTTGTAATACAAAGATAAACTGGATTAAAGGGTAGAACATTTAAACACTCTCGATAAATAGTGTTAAAATGCTCTCCAGAAATGTTAAACTGATTGTTATGGGTTGAATTGTGTTCCAAAAAAAGATAACATTAAAGTTCTAACCCCTTGTACTCATGAATGTGACCTTGTTTGGAAATAGTCTTTGAAAATATTCTTTATTAATAGGAGATTATACTGGAATAAGATGGGTCTTAACCCAATATGATTGGTCTGTTTTTAAAAAGAGGAGAAGAGGCAAGGACAGACATAGACGCAGAGGAAAGACAGCTTGTGAAGGAGGCAAATATTGGAGTGATACATTGAAAAGCCAAGGAATGCTGAGGATTGCAGGCAGCACCGGAAGCTGGTAAGGGACAAGACAGGATTTTCCCCTAGCTACACTTTGATTTTGAACTTCTAGCCACAAAAACTGTGAGACAATAAATATCTGTTGTTTATAAATCACCCAGTTGTAGTCCTTTGTTACAGCAGCCCTAGGAAACCGATTAACCCCATCAGAAGTATGTGAAAATATGTTACTAGACCCTCATTACTATTGAGTATGCATTTTTGTAATCTTTCCCATTTCACCAAGAAAAAGGGCATTATGCCACTTAAAATTTTTTTTTTCTTTGATATCTGGTGAGGTTAATAATTTTTTCATATCTCTTTTCTGTTTGCATTTCTTCTTTTGAGAAACCTCTTTATGCACAATTTGTTCAATTTCTTATTGGTGTCTTAGTGTTTTTCTTAATGATTTGTATGAGGTATTTCATAAAAAGAATATTAAATATTTGGTATAAATATTTATTTTCAATTTGGTTTTGCTTTATAGTTTTTTGTTTAATGATATATAGATGTTTTAACTTTTTATGCAGTCAAATGGCCTGTGATAATCTTCTTTTGTGTTTAAGCTTAGAAAGTCCTTTCCTATTCAAACGAGGTATTCATGTTACAGTTTTTGGGTTTGTTTTATATTTGGATCTTTAATTCATTTGGAATTTTTTTGTGTGACACCAAACAGCTAGCCAATATCGTCAACACTATTATGCAGTAAATAGAATAATTTTCCTCTTCTTTATCAGATATTATTATTATTATTATTTTTTAATATGCTTTTTTTTTTTTATTAGGATTTGGGTGAAGATTTACAGAGTAAATTCACTTTTCATACAGCAGTTCACATAT
>NW_006921687.1:7391601-7393403 GCF_000298275.1 Orycteropus afer afer
TGTCAGCTCTACTATACACCTGGGAATTCTGATCATTCACATGAACTTATAGGCCCATTGTCTGCCAACCCTATATATGATCTTGGATACATTCTTTTATCAGATATTATTGATTAGCGATTCTTTCTTTATTATATATTAAGTCTTTTTACAATCTAGTGTCTGTCTCTGTGCACTTTTCTTTTTCTCCAAAAGCCCTTCTTATCTTAATATCAGTGTTTTAATTACTTTAGCTTTATAATATGTTAATAACAAGAAAGACTAGTTAGTAGAATGACCTTAAGAAGTATGACTTCATGGTCTTTAAAAGTCACAAGAACTTTCCAGAATACAGTCAGATGCCATTTTAAAATGTCTTAAGAGCTGGGTGGACTTTTATGTAAAAATAATAAAGAAGGCAAATTCCATCAAGATCAGAGGTATTAAAAATAAAAAAACCAAACTCACTGCACTGAGTTGATTCTGACTCTTAGCGACCTCCACTGGGTTTTCAAGGTGGTAAATCTTTGCAGAAGTAGATTGTCCTATCTTTCTTTCATAGAGCAGCTGGTGGGTTTGAACTGCCAACCTTCCAGTTAGCAGTAAAATGCAGTCAAATTTGACTGCACCACCCAAGTGCTCCTTGTTGTTGTTGTTGTTATATGCGGTGGAGTTGGCCCTGACTCGGAGCAACCCCTCCTTGGGTGCCGAGAGGCAGTATCACTACGGAAGTAGATTGCGCAACCTTCCTTCCGAGGAGTGGCTGGTGGCTTTGAACCGCCAGCCTTCTGGTTAGCAGTCAAGTGCCTTAGGCACTATGCTGCCAGAGCTCCCAGAGCTCCTTGTTATGTGTTGTTGTTATGTGCCGTCGAGTCAAACCAGAGCTCCTTAGAGGTCCATATAATGGCCAGAAAAAAACATTTTAACATTCTAGGGAGCTCTGGTGGCATAGTGCCTAAGGCATGTGACTGCTAACTAGAAGGCTGGTGGTTCAAACCCACCAGCCACTCCTCCGAAAGAAGACTGGGCAATCTCCTTCCGTAGAGACACTGCCTCGGAAACCCCAGGCGGGGTCGCTAGAGGTCGCTATGTGTCAAAATCCATTCCACGGCAGTGAGTTTGGTTGGTTTGGTTAAGAGCCAAAGAAATGTAAAGTCCGGTCAAATGTCTTGGCCTCCATGGGAATTGCATACTTCCATGAATAGGTGGAAGAAAGAGGTAATGATGTGATCCAGTTCAGGGATGTAAATGAGTTCTGCTGCTTAAATTGTAGCCAATGGATTGATTAGTTTTCATATTTTTGTCAAGTTATACAAAGTTTAAAATAATATAATAGTAACACCATGTGTAAATGATCCTTTGATAACTAATAGTCTCTTCTTTGGTTATAAGTTTCAGGCTTTCAACTTCTTGAATCAATTTTGGCCATTATAATTTTTCTGTTAATCAGCCATTTTATTGGAGAGATTTCTATTATATTTTCAAGTATTGATGTTTGTTATTTTAGAATTAAAATTTCCCAAAATATTACTCATTTTTTAATTTTATTTATGTTTTTCTCTCCTTTGTGTGTGTATGTCTGTGTGTGGATTAAATTTGACAGGGGGATATTTATTTTCACCTCAAAATACTTGCTATTGGATTTATCAGTTTAACTGTTTTTCCTTTCTTTTTATTTATTTTCTCTCAGGTTTATTTTAGGTATTCTAAGTTTATAAGTTGAAGAGTTGGATCTTTCAAAAATTTTTATTTTTTTTCACAAGGAAACCATTTAAGATTTTGTATTTATCACTAAGTATAGTTTGGCTATAACCTCAAACTAA
>NW_006921687.1:7401850-7421516 GCF_000298275.1 Orycteropus afer afer
CCAAATCTGCATCCTTTCCTTCAAGGCTCAGGGGTCCAAGATTATCTTCTGTGTCTGTGTTAATTGGTTTCCCTTTTCTCTGTTGAAGAGGGTCTGTGCAATCCTTCTGCCTAGTCCGCCATCTTGCCCCGCCTCCCATTTTCGTTATTTCTTAAATAGTCTGGTATTATATTTCTGTTTTCTTTTTTGATTCAATGTTATTTCATTTAAAAAACAACAACAAAAAAAAATGAAGCCCAGATTAAGCAGGTCATTAGTCTGTCTCTCTTCTTTTGCATTTGATTGGAATAACTCTTTTTATTCTTTTCCTCTCTAAAAGAGAGCGTTTAATTTCTTTGTAGTGTGTAAGTAAAGTTCCCCTCCTCATGTACTCTGATTGTGTTTTCCTGAGCCGTGGAAGGAGCCCTTGGTGATGCATATGGCTGTCGCATTCAGCTATTAATCAAAAAGTTGGGTGTTTGAGGCCACCCAGAGGTGCCTCAGGAGAAAGTCTTGCTGATCTGTTTCTGGAAGGAAAGAAAATCAGCCACTAAAAACACCAGGGAGCATAATTCTACTGTGATATACATGAGGCCTCCGTGAGTTAGGGAGGATTCCAAGGGAGCTGGTTGCTACTGGAGCCATAGAGGAGTTTGTGGGTTGTACTCCTAGCACCTGACAAAGAGCAATGGACCAGGAGTGAGATCTATGGCTCTTTTATTGTGTACAGAGTATCTGTGTGAATTTGTGAAAACCACATAGCCTCTCTATTCCACCATTTCAAAAAGAAAGAGGATTGAGTTTGATGATTTCTGAGGTCCTTTCCTGATCCGAAATCTTTTATTTTTGGGCATTTGGTCCAGTAATGCAACTTGGGATTCTGCCGTTAATACTGCTCTGGTATTCTCATTTCACTTACCTTCATACCGAAACAATAACCAAACAAAAACAAACCTATTGCTGCCAAGTCAATTCTAATTCATGGCAACCTATGTGTTTCTGAGTTGAATTGAGATCCATAGGGTTTTCTTGGTTGTACTCTTTCATGAAAGCAGATTGCCATTTCTTTCTTCTGCAGCCCTGCTGGGTGGGTTCAAACTGTCAACCTTTAGGCTAATAACTCACTGCCATTGAGTTGATTCTGACTCACAGTGACCCCCCACTGGGTTTCTTTTGAAAAAGAGTGCCTCATCTTTCTTCTGCAGAACAGCTGGTGGGTTTGAATCACCAGCTTTTTGGTTAGCAGCCAAATGCCTTAACCTCTATACCACCAGAGCTTCTTCTTTAATAGTCAAGTGCAAACCCATCACTCATCTGTCAGTTTATGGTACTGTGGTGGCTTGCACATTGCTGTGAGACTGGAGGCTATGCTCCTGGTATTTCAAATACCAGTAGGGTTATCCATGGTGGACAAGTTTCAGCAGAGCTTCCAGACTAACACTGGGAAAAAGTAAGGGGCCATCCACTTTTCAGAGAATTGGCCAGTGAAAACCTTATGAATAGCAGTGAAACACTGTCTGATATTTTATTGGAAAACTTTATTAATAGCCCTGAAACACTGTCTGATATAGTGCCAGAAGATGAGCCCCTCAGGTCAGAAGGCACTCAAAATATGTCTGGGGAAGAGCTGCCTCCTCAAACTAGAGTTGACCTTAATGACATGGATGGAGTAAAGCTTTTGTGACGCCCATTTGCTGATGAAACAAGACTCAAAATGGGAAGAAAAAATTGCAACTATCCATTAATAATTGGAATGTGGAATGTACAAAGTATGAATGTAGGAAAATTGAAAGTTGTCAAAAATGAAATGGAATGCATAAAGATCAATATCCTAGGCATTAATGAGCTGAAATGGACTAGTTTTGGCCATTTGGAAGCAGACAATCATATGATCTGTTATGCCAAGAATGACAAATTGAAGAGGAAAAGTGTCACATTCATCATCACAAAGAATATTTCAAGATCTAGCTTGAGGTACAATGCTGTCAGAGATGGAATAATATCTATATGCCTAAAAGGAAGACCAGTTAATACTATTATTCAAATTTATGCAGTAACCACTAAAGTCAAAACGAGGAAATTGAAGATTTTTCCTAACTTCTGTAGTCTGAAATTGACAAAACATGCAATCAAGATGTATTGATTATTACCGGTGATTGGACAGGAGCTCTGGTAGCCTAGTGCCTAAGGCATTTGACTGCTAACCAGAAGGCTGGCGGTTCAAGCCCACCACTCCTTGGAAGGAAGGTTGGGCGATCTACTTTTGTAGCAATACCACCTTGGAAACCCAAGGACAGGTTGCTATGTGTCAGAGCTGGGTCAATGGCAGTGAGTTTGGTGGGGTTTTTTTGGGGTGGTGGTACTTGGACTGCAAAAATTGGAAGCCAAAAAGAACACCAGTAGTTGGAAAATACGGCCTTGGTGATAGAAATGACGCTGGAAATTGCGTGGTAGAATTTTGCTAGACCAACAGTTTATTCATTGCAAATACATTTTTTAACAACATAAATGGTGACTATACATGTGGACCTCAACATATGGAATTGTATTTACAGGAATGAAATTTACTACATTTGTGTAAAGAGACGATGGAGAAGCTCAGTATCTTAAGCCAAAACAAGGCCAGGAGCTGACTGTGGAACAGACCATCAATTGCTCATATGCGAGTTCAAGTTGAAGCTGAGGACAATTAAAACAAGTTCATGAGAGCCAGAATATGACCTTGATTATTTCTCTCCTGAATTTAGAGACCATCTAAAGAATAGATTTGACACATTGAACACCAATGACTGAAAACCAGACAAGTGGTGGGATGACATCAAGAACATTATACATGAAGAAAGCAAAGGTCATTAAAAAGACAGGAAAGGAAGAAAAAGACCAAAATGGATGTCAAAAGAGACTCTGAAAATTCTCTTGAATGGAGAGTAGCTAAAGCAAATGGAAGAAATGACAAGATAAAAGATCTGAACAGAAGATTTCAAAGAGCAGCTCGAGAAGGCAAAGTCTATTATTAAAATGAAATGTACAAAGACCTGGAGTAAGAAAACCAAAAGGAAGAACATAGTCAGCATTTCTCAAGCTGAAAGACCTGGAAAAAAAAAAAAAAAAAATCAAGCTTTTAGTTGCAATATTGAAAAGTTCAATGGCAAAATATTGAATGATCCAAGACACATCAAAAGAAGGTAGAAGGAATACGCAGAGACTCTGTACCAAAATGAATTGGTCAATGTCCAGCTATTTCAGGAGGTGGCACATGAACAAGAACCAATGGTATTGAAGGAAGAATAAAAAGGTGCACTTAACCCAAGCCATGGTATTTTCAATCACCGCATATGCATGTGAAAGCTGAACAATAAATATGGAAGACTGAAGAAGAATCGATGCTTTTGGATTGTGGTGTTGTTGAAGAATACTGAAAGTATCATGGACTACCAGAAGAATGAATAAATCTGTCCTGGAAAAAGTACAGCTGGAATATACCTTGGAAGTGAGAATGATCAGGCTTTGTCTCACCTACTTTTGTCATGTTGTCAGAAGGAATCATTCCCTGGAGAAGGATATGCTTGGTAAGGTGGAGGGTCAATGAAAATGGGGAAGGCCCTCAATGAGATGGATTGACACAGTGGCTGCAACATTGGGCTCAAGTACAGCAAGGGTTGTGAGGATGGCACACAACTGGACAGTGTTTTGTTCTGTTGCACACAGGGTTAATATTAGTTGGAGACAACTCGACGGCACCAAGCAACAAGTGCAAACCACCTGGGTCACCCAGGGACATTTTATTCACTGTCATAATGACCAACATTTACTGAAGGCTTTCTACTTGTAAAAGGAGCTCTGGGGCAGTTAAAGCATTGGGCTGCTAACCAAAAGGTTGGCAGTTTGAACCCACCAGCCACTCCGGTGGAGAAATACGAGGCAGCTTGTTTCTGTGAAGATTTACAACCTAGGTTAACATATACACTAGGTAGGTACACTCCTTAGAATGATCAATCATGCAAGATCAGATGAGTAGTATTTGCACAGGGAGATAGCTCAGAGGGCAGGAATGCATAGGAAAGAAGGACACTGGGAAAGGGTAACCACAGGGAGGAAGTGGAAAGAGAGCTGTTGCATTGTGGGGATTATAGTCAGTGTCATGAAACAAAATGTTTGTGAACTGCTATATGGAAAATGAATTTGCTCTGTAAACTTTCACCCAAATCACAATTTAAAAAATAAAATAAAATAAAGATTCAAAGCCTTGGAAATCCTATAGGGCAGTTCTACTTTGTTTTGTAGGGTTGCTCTGAGTCGGAATTGACTTGATGGCAGTGTGTTTCTACTTGTGAGGCACTCTGTCAGGTTCTTTACATATTTATATGTATTGAAGCCTTATAGGAGTCTTATGCGTTAAATATCGTGACTGTTTCCATTTTGCAGATGGGAACAGTGAAGCTTTGAGAGGTTATGGAGTTTACCCAGATCACACCGCTAGTAAGTGGTATAACTGAGATTCAGACCCAGTTCGACCTGACCTTAGGACCAGAGGCTTTCACTTTGCACCATGTTGCAATAGACTCTTCTTATTTCCCACTTGCTTCTTAATATGTTGTCTCAGTCTGTAACATGTCAAGAAGTTAAAGTGAGAAAGAATAGACAACTTTCAGGTTTTAGAAGTCTATGAAGTTAACAAAAAGGAAAAAAAAATTAACAGATATAATTCTGTTTGGGATAGTAAGAAAAAGCAATAATACAAAATCTCACATGGCAAAATTTGGAAACCTAGTTTCCCCTGCCTTCAGTTCCTTCTAGAAAACAAAGGCTTGGTGTGGCTAATGATGCTATCTATAATCAGTTGCCATTTAGACAATTCTAACTCATGTTCACTCTATGTGTGTCAGGGTAGAAACATGCCCCATAGGGTTTTCAGTGGCTGATTTTTCAGAAGGAGATTGGCAGGCCTTTCTTCTGAGCCACCTCTGGATCAGCTTGAACCTCTGACCTTCCAAACAGCTTAGCACATTAACTGTTTATATCCCACAGAGACTGACACTACTACTAGTTGAGTTGATTCTGACTCATGGTGATCATGGTGTTGATAATATTTACTATTCTCCAGTTACTGCTTTAAAAAAAATCATATAAATTGTTGAAAAAATACACAACAAAACATACACTAACTCAACAATTTCTACATGTACAATTCTGTGACATTGATTATATTCTTCAAGTTGTGAAACCATTCTTATCCTCCTTTTCTGAATTCTTCCTCTACCATTAGCATAACATCACTGCTCCCTAAGCTTTCTATCTAAACTTTGAGTTGCTGTTATTGATTTGATCCAATATAGATAACTCTTTAAAAGAGCGTAATGTTCAAGGCAGATATTCTTTACTAATTAAGCGAACCTCTTGTTTGATTTAAAGACAACTTCAGGGGATGTTTTTGGTTTAAGGTTGTAGGTTTAAAGATTATCTCAGGGTAATAGTTTTGGGAATTTGTCCAGCCTCAATGGCTCCAGAATTCTGGATTCCATGAGAATTTGAAATTCTTTTCTTCATTTTCCCCCTTTTTATCAGGATTCTTCTATAGAATCTTTGATCAAGGTATCAGTAATGGTAGCTGGATACCATCCCGTTCTTCTGGTCCCATGCAAAGGGGCAGTTTTTCATGGAGGCAATTAGTTGCACATTCCACATCCTGCTCCTATTCCTGACTCTCCTTCCTCTGTTACTCCAGTTGAATAGAGACCAGCTGTTGTGCCTTGGATGGCCACTTGTCGCTTTTAAGACCCCAGACACTACATAACAAACTAGGCAGTAGAACAAAAACAGTAAAAACAATATTAGGCCAATTAATTGGCATGTCCCATGAAACGATGACCCTAAACCTCTAATCCAAGAAAACAAATCTCATGTGGTGTTTGTATAAAAGTAGCATCAGCAACTGCTCTTCTTTTTCACTTTGTAGAAGTATATGTCACACATTTACCAATCAAATCAAAATATGCCAAATTCCTTATAGTTCATCATATTCTAGCTCCGTTCATTACAGAAACATTTCAGAGTAACTCCTAACTAATATATTCTAACTATTGCCCATATAAAATAAGTTTTCATATTTTCTATGCCAAAAATGACCATTTAACAGGCCATAGTTAGAGTTGGAGGGTAACTTACAAGTGATTGAATTTGTTCTCTCTTCCTGAACAAGCATAATGACATTATGTCTGTAAATGCACTAGAAGAATTACTGCACAAATATTTCAAAAATTCCAAAATATTTGTGGAAAGGTAAGAAGGAGATTTTTTTAAAAAAATGCATTTTATTGAAATACAATGTATGTACAATGACATACACAGAACTAAAGTGACATGGGTCATGGATTTTTTTTTTTTTTTTTTGTTCCCTCCCCTCCCCTCCCACCCCTGGAAACCAACAAAGAAAGTTTCCCTCCATATATAAACCTTTCCTTGACCCTGCACAACAATGAACTAATACTATATTTGTCCTTCTGTGATTGACTTATTTCACTCAGCATAATGTCCTCCAAGTTCATCCATATTATGCAGTGTTTTGCAGACTCTACATTATTCTTTAGTGCTGCATAGCATTCCATTATGTGTATGTACCATAGTTTGGTCATTCACTCTTCCACTGATGGGCACATAGGTTGTTTCCATCTTTTTGCTATTGTAAATAGTGTGGTGATGAACATGAGTGTGCATATATCTGTTCCTGTCCTGGCTCTCACCTTTCTAGGATATATACCTAGTAATGGGATTGCTGAGTCAAATGGTATCTCCAATTCCGGCTTCCATATTGCTTGCCACAGTGGTTGTATCACTTCACAGTTCCACCAGCAGTGTATGAGAGTCCCAATCTCTCCACATCCCCACCAGCATTTGTTATTTTCTGTCTCATTGAACCTTGCCATCAGTGCTGGGGTGAGACGGTATCTCATTGTTGTTTTGATTTGCATCTATCTGATGGCCAGTATGTTAGACTAGGTTCTCTAGAGAAATTTATCTTAGGAAAATGGTTCACATACTTATAGAAGCTGGCAAGTCCAAAGATCCTGGATCAAACGTCAAGCTGGAGGCTTTTCCATGTCAAGCTGGAAGTTTTTCTGACTCTTGCAACCGCAGGGTCTGTGGAGCTCAAGGCTGGCAGGCAGTACACTGGCTGTTGACTCCAACGAATGACAAATCCAAAATCTCCAGGCCGAATGGTGGACTGTTCACTCACGGACAGTTGTAGGCAGCACAACAGAGTCCCGATTCACAGAAGAATATCTCTCTTCCCAGGATGTCCTTGGATATACTGGAAGCAGGCCACACCCCTAGGGAAACTCCATTTCAACAGACTGCCTGCTCAAAACATAATCATCTGATCCCATCATGGGAATAACCACATCACAACAGCTTAAACCGCACAGAATTGTGGTCCAGCCAAGTTAACACACAGCTCCAATTATCACAGTCAATGATTGTGAGCATCTCCTCATGTCTTAGCTGGCCACCTGAATATCCTCCTTAGTGATGTGTCTATTCATGTCTTCTGCCCATTTTTCAATTAGATTGTTAATTCCTTTGGTGTTGAGGCATTGGAGTTTTCTATAAATCTTAGAGATAAGCCCCTTGCCAGATATATAATTATCGGCAAATATGAATTTGTTGTTGTCATTTTTCTTATGTGCTTTTCCGTGGTGTCAATTTCTTTGTTCCATATAATTTTCTATGCTGAGCTCCTTTTGCTTATGAATAGCGTTATCACTTCAAGAAGGAGATTCTTAAGCTCATTCTAGAATTTTAAGGTCTGATGTGCTGTCTTCAACTGAAAATACAGTAAGTCGTAGAGTTGTTGTTGTTGTTGTTATGTGCCGTCGAGTCGGCCCCGACTCATAGCGACCCCTTGTTGGGTTTCCGAGGCAGTATCACTACGGAAGTAGGATTGCCCAACCTTCCTTCCGAGGAGTGGCTGGTGGGTTTGAACTGCCAGCCATCTGGTTACAAACAACTTTTACTTGCCCTTTAATGTTTTGTAAATTTGTCCTCACTTTAAAATGATTGAACCAACTCCTACAGTAGCAAATTCTTTATCACAATCACCTTCGTTTGCTGCAAGTGCAGCTTTTAAATCATGGGAAGGCTTTCAGCCTTTTTTTTTTTTTGGCGTAGTGGAAAAGGCATTTGACTGCTAACCAGAAGGTCAGCAGTTCAAACACACCAGCTGCTCCGGGGAAGGAAGATGGGAAGATCTACTTCTGTAAAAATTTACAGCCTCAGAAACCCAATGAAAGTCGCTGTGAGTTGGAACTGACTAGATGGCAGTGAGTTTTTTTTTTTTTTAAAGTAAAGCTAAATGTATGCAAATGTACCAACTTAACTACAAAATTTGAACTAAAGACATATTTAAGAATGAATCCCCTTTGTAACTGGGGACTGTCTTTATCTCAGAGGCTATGAAGAAAGGTATTTGTTTGTAGCTTACTCCATCTAGTGAGAAGTCCATTGAATTGCAACACTTATTTATGAATCTGAACTGGTAAAAAAAAAAAAAAATATATATATATATATATGTATATATTTATATAAAAATATTAATATATGATATACATAAATATAAATACATATGTATATAAATATAAATAAATAAATATAGATATATATAAACAAAGACTACAAATCCTTGACTTATTCTTTATAGAGTTCCAGATTACGGATTAAAGAATTTTTCTTATTCTTATTGTTATAGGACCTATTTTAGAAATTAGGTCCCTAGATGGCACAAATGGTTTGAGCTTGACTACTAACCTAAAAGTTGATGGTTCAAACACACTCAGTGGCTCCATGGAAGAAAGGCCTGGTGATCTGCTTTCATGAAGACTACATCTGAGAAAACCACATGGAACTCAGTTCTCTGTAACACATGGTGTTTAACTCAACAGAAATTTTTTGTTGTTGTATTTTAGAAATTAATATATGATGAAAAATAACCCAAAGATACAGATAATAAAGGAGCTCTGGTAGCATAGTGCCTAAGGCACTTGACTGCTAACCATAAGGCTGGTGGTTCAAACCCACCAGCCACTCCTTGGAAAGAAGGTTGGGCAATCTACTTCCATAGTAATATTGCCTCAGAAACCCAAGGAGGGGTCACTATGAGTTGGGTCCAACTCAATGGCACATAACAACAACAACACAGATAATAAATTAGCAATGTCTCAACATATAATGACAACTTTTTAACTTTAAAGATAAGTCATGGTAGAAAAATAAAGTACCAACTGACCTTGAGATAAGAAGTAGGAATTGGGCATAATAGATGAGATTGTTCCAGAATTCAGGCTGAAAAGAATAATGTTAAACTTCACAAATTGCTTGCATTTTTTTTTTATTTGCTCCTTTAGATACCCTGTGAGGGAAGTATTATACCTTATTCTGTGGGTCAGAAAACAATCTCAGAAAGTTCAGTGATGTGCCTGGTACTGCAGACCACTGTGAATACTGTGGGTGTCAAACAGTTTCTCCTTCATGACTCATGCTCATTCCTGTAGCTACTGAGGGTATTGTCAGCTGATGCTGCTCGGTTGTGCAGCTCTCCTGGCATTGTCCTCAGCCAAAGAAAAGATACTTTAGCTAAGGTTATGCTCCCTCCCTAGGGACAGCACACATCCAATGACTAGTTCATGTGGGGTACAAAGCCTTGTCCATCTGCTTTGATTTGGGATGCTTTGAAGAGTCATCCTAGCTTCAGAGCTCTGCATAGGATCCACCGAGACCTTTGCTGCAACTGCTTGCAGTTCAACTTTTCTCTCTGCCCAATCTTTTGACCTTCACCCCTTATAGGTGCTATTTCTGAGAGTGCTCCCCAATAACCTCTGCACAGATATCTCATAGTTTGTTTCCCAAGGAACCTAACCTATAGCAGTTTGTACTGAATGTGACCCTAGGAATTTTTCTTGTAATAAGATTTTGTTGCTGGACCTGGTTGGCTATAATAAGGACCCCATCAACAGTAATAAGTGAAGTAATAATAGCCCCACTCATGCAGCTCTGATGCAATTGTTAAAACTTTCACAAGTTATAAACTAGAATGGGATATTGTGAGACAGGATTGCATTGGCAGGTGCAACATTTCAGGTGTTAGAAAGCTTCGGAGGAAATAGTTAAGAGACTATTGGAATTAGCTCACTGTTGCTTGAGGTGATAGATGGGAAAAACACTGATGATCTCTCTGTAAAGATTACAACCTAGGTAACCTTAAGGGAGCAAGTCCACAACCTCCTATAGAGTCACTGTGAGTCTGAATGGACTTGATGGCACAAAACAATTCTCTCATGATACAAGATTGACCCCTTGGCAAGACCCTAGGTGATAGTGCTAATACAATGAAAAGACTGTCTCTTAGAAACTTGCAAAAATCATTGACTCACATTAAGAGAGGTAGAACTGGAAGAACTGTCATGGCCAATGATGAAGGAAGGAGTCAAAAGATCCAGATAAATTGAGATATTAGATTGGATATAGTATGTTGACCTGAAAACCCACCAGCTGTTGATGTTCTGTGTGAGGGCCCAGAGGATACTCTGTTTATCCAAGTGATAAGGAATGGGCTGAGGATTAGGGCACCAGCATCATTAAGAAGTGCTGTAGTTGCAATCCTCTGAAGACCAGGGTTGATGTAAGAGATGCTGTTGCAGACAGAATTGGACTCATTGATAGCAATGAAGATGTAGGGTCTTGAGCTAATAGAGGCCAAGTGGCAGTGCTCAATTGCCATAAGCAAGTTGGGTGCAATTATCATAATGAGCAGCAAAGTCTAAGAGGCAGCCAAGAGGTCTGCCCTCACATAGCTGTGGAGCCAGTTAGTGGAACACAGCATTCCCACAGACAGGATAGGGAGGTTGACAACAAGGGCATTGCTTAATTTACACAATTAAATTAGGATGGATGGTTAGGAGGCAGAGGGCAATTGCCCCTAGTTAAAAGTCCTGACCCCTCTCCCAGTTTCCTAATCCAGTTGTCAGATCCAGGATTCACTTCCTAAAAGGGAAGCTGGGTGGGACTAAGGGTCCATGAGGAAGGATCCTGTACCACCATGGAAAATGTATATGAGAGTGATTGCCCTGGTCCTTCTCCAAATGTACCTATGACCATTTACTTGCATAACTACATGGGGGAAAGGGCCATCCCCAACATTTCAAGGACCGTTGGACACAGGGTCTGAGTTGACCTTCATACCTAGGGACTGGAAGTGTCATCATGCCCCTCTTGGTACAGTGGAGATACATAGAGGCCAAGTGATGAATGAAGTCCTAGCTCACATTCAGTTCACAGTGGATCTCTTTGGCCTATCCAGTGGTAATTCTCTAATCCCTAAATGCACAATTGGAATGGACATAGTTGGAAGTGATCAGAATCTTACATTGGTCTCTTAGCCTGTGGAGTAAGAACTATCACAGTAGGGAAGGTCACATGGAAGCATCTCAAACTCACCCTCTCCCTAGCCAAGGAGGTGAATAAAAAACAACATCCCAGAGAATGGCAGAGATAAGTGCCATTCTTAAAGACCTAAAAGATGCAAGGGTTGTGGTTCCTGTTTTATTAATTAAATTAAATCTCAGCTTATTAATTGAATTAATATTTATTTTGTTTAATTATTTAAATAAATTATAATATAAATATATTTTATTAAATATGATTAATTAAATGTGTTCCTGCTGAATTCTCCAATCTGACCCCTTGAAAAAACAGCTAGATACTAGAGGATAACAATTGAATATTGCAAACTCAGCCAAGTAGTAGCCTCAGTATAACTGCACTGTCAGATATTTTATCTTTGTTAGAGCAGACTTTGCTAGAGCTCTGGTAGCATAGTGGCAAAGGCACTTGAGTACTAACCAGAAGACTGGTTGTTCAAACCCACCAGCCACTCCTTGGAAGGAAGATGGAGCAATCTACTTCCGTAATGATACTGCCTCGGAAACCCAAGGAGGGGTCGCTATGAGTCAGGTCTGACTAGACGGCACATAACAAAAACACAACCACAGAGCAGACTAACACAGTACAAGGTATGTAGCCAGTGATCTGGCAAATTCATTCTTTTCCATCTCTCTCTTTTTTATCTCTGTCAGGTCTTAATGACCTCTATGCCCCAATCCTCCCCTATATCCCCATAATTTCCTGTACTTAGCCATATGAAAGCACATCATGCCCTATTGTAATTACCCACTTACTGAGCCGCGTTTCTCATTAGGCTCAGAGCTTTTTGAAGTCAGGACTGTTCAACTTTGTATCACTTGCTCTTAGCACAGTGCCTGGCATATAATAGGTGTGCAGTAAATATCATTGCAAGAATAAAGAAGTTTTTTCCTTTTTAAATGCTTAGTACCTCATCTCTACTTGAGAATTAACAGTTACCTTTGGAACTAAAAAATATTTTGGCAAGTATTTCATCAAATGATAATCATTTTTTGTGGTAGTTAAGTTTATGTGTCAACTTGGCTGGGCCTGGTTGAGTGGCTGGGCAGCTGGATGTAGTATTTATTTCCCATGATGAGACTGGTAATCAACTCCATGGTGGAATCCACTGTGTGCCGCTGAGTAGCTGCCTTAGGGATATGGTCTGCTTTCTGTATATAAGGAGAAGCCTTGGGGAGCGGTCTTTAGCTTATGGCACAGTTGAACCCTGCATGTAGCCATGTGGTTGTTCAGCAGCCTGCCATGCTCTGCCGACCTTGAGACTTTCAGCGGACTTGAACTAATGGCCTGCCATGTAGTTTGGTACCATCCGGACTGTGCCTTTTTACTTGTCAACCTTGGGCTTGGCAGCCTCAGCAGCCAGTAGCTGTCTGAGTGAAGAAAAGCCTCTAGCTTCAGTGGGCCAGGAGCAAGAGGCAGAGCCAAAGCCCAAGGTTAAGGGGCTTTCACCCAGCCCCTAGAGCCTGGCACTTTGAACTCGAACTTAATGCCTCCAAACTATAAGAGAATAAACTTCTGTTTGTTCAGCCATCCCATTTGTGGTATATTCTTGTCAGAGTGGCACTAGGTAACCAGAACATTTTGTAAGATTTTTTAAAACTGGAAATCTATAAGATGTTTGATATATGAATAAGTATGACTTGTTTAAGTCATGCTAAGTAGCCCAATTTTTGTATTTAAAAAAAATAGAAATAGAAATCATTTTGGAAGATTAGTTTCTGTTATCCTCACTTGGTACTCTTTTAAAATTACTTCTGCTGTTGTTGTTGTTAGGTGCCATCGAGTCGTCTCCAACTCCTAGTGACCCTGTGCACAGTGGAATGAAACACTGCCCAGTCTTGTGCCAGTATCCTGATTCTTGCTATACCTGAGCCCATCATTGCAGCCACTGTGTCTGTCCATCTCGTTGAGGGCCTTCCCCTTCTTCGTTGACCCCCCCACTTTATCAAGCTGATATCCTTCTCCAGGGAATGGTTCCTTCTAACAACATGACCAAAGTAGGTGAGATGAAGTCTTGCCATTCTCGCTTCCAAGGAGCATTCTGGCTGCACTTCTTCCAGAAAAGATTTGTTAGTCCTTTTAGCAGACCATGGAACTCTTAGCATTCTTCTCCAACACTACAACTCAAAAGCATCAACTCTTCTTCGGTCTTCCTTATCATTGCCCAGCTCTCACATGCATAAGAGGTGATTGAAAATACCATGGCTTGGGTTAGGTGCACCTTAGCCTTCAAGGAGACATCTTTGCTTTTCAGCACTTGAAATAAGTCTTTTGCAGCAGATTTGCCCTGTGCAATACATCATCTGATGTCTTGATTGCTGCTTCCATTGGTGTTGACTGTAGAACCAAGTAATATGAATTCTTGGTAACTTCAATAATTTCTCCATCCACTGTGAAGCTGTTTATGGCCAGTTGTAAGGATGCCCTCCAGGGCATCCATTTGTTGAAACATCTAAATGGGTATTCTGTCAATTTGTGGAGCCTTGTTCTTTGCCAATTTCTTCAGTGTAGCTTCCACTTCTTCCTTCAGTACCATTGTTTTTTGATCATATGCCACCTCCTGAAATGGATGAACATCGACCAGTTCTTTTTGGTACAGTAACTGTGTGTTCCTTCCATCTTCTTTTGATGTTTCCTGCATCATTCAATATTTTTCCCATAGAATCTTTCAGTATTGCAATTTGAGGCTTAATTTTTTTCCTCAGCTCTCAGCTAGAGAAATGTCAAGCATGTTCTTCCCTTTTGGTTTTCTAACTCCAATCTTTGCATATTTCATTATAGTAATTGGCTTTGTCTGCTCAAGTTGCTCTTTGAAAGCTTCTGTCCAACTCTTTTATTTCTTCCATTTGCTTTAGCTACACTTCATTCAAGGGCAAGTTTTAGAGTCTCTTCTGATATCCATTTTGGTCTTTTCTTCCTTTCCTGTCTTTTTAATGAACTTTTGCTTTCTTCATGAATGATGCTCTGATGTCATCGCTCAATTCCCCTGGTTTTCAATCATTGGTGTTCAATGCATCAAATCTGTTCTTTAGATGGTCTCTAAATTCAGAAGGGATATTGTCAAGGTGGGAGTTCTGGTAGCATAATGCCTAAGGTGCTTGACTGCTAACCAGAAGGCTGGTGGTTCAAATCCACCAGCCACTCCTCGGAAGGAAGATGGGGCAATCTATTTTCGTAGTGATACTGCCTCAGAAACTCAAGGAGGATCGCTATGAGTTGGGTCCGACTCAATGACAACAACAACAACAACAACAAAATTATCAAAGTCATATTTTGGCTCTTGTGGGCTTGTTTTAATTATCTTCAACTTGAATGTGCATATGACAGCTGATGGTCTGTTCCCCAATTAGCTCCTGCCTTGTTTTGACTGAAGATATTGAACTTCTCCATTGACTCTTACCACAGATGTAGTCAATCTGATTCCTGTGTATTCCATCTGGTGAAGTCCACATGTATAGTCATTGCTTATGTTGTTGAAAAAACTATTTGCAGTGAATAAGTCGTTGGTCTTGAAAAATTCTATTATGCGATCTCCAGCATTATTTCTATCACCAAGATCATATTTTCCAACTACTGGTAACTCTTCTTTGTTTCCAACTTTTGCATTCCACTTACCAGTGATAATCAATACATCTTGATCACATGTTCAGTCAATTTCAGACTGCAGAAGTTGGTTGTTGTTGTTGTTATGTGCCGTCGAGTCATAGAAATCTTTAATTTCCTTATCGTTGGCTTTGGTGGTTGGTGTGTAAATTTGAACAATAGTAGTATTAACTGGTCTTCCTTGTAGGCATATGGATATTATCCTATCACTGACAGCATTGTACTTCAGGACAGATCTTGAAACACTCTTTGTGACGATGAATGCCACACCATTCCTCTTCAATTTGTCATTCCCACCATAGTAGATCACATGGTTGTCTGATTCAAAATGGCTAAAACCAGTCCATTTCAGCTCACTAATGCTTAGAATATCGATCTTTATGCATTCCATTTCATTTTTGATAACTTCCAATTTTCCTAGATTCATACTTTGTACATTCCATGTTCCAATTATTAATGGATGTTTGCATCTGTTTCTACTCATTTTGAGTCATGCCACTTCATCCAATGGAGGTCCTGAAAACTTTACTCTATCCATAGCATTAAGGTTGTCTCTACTCTGAGGAGTCAGCTCTTCCCCAGTGAAATTCTGAGTGCCTTCCAACATGATGGGCTTGTTTTCTGTCACTATATAGGACAATGTTTCAGAGCTAGTCATAGTTTTCCAGTAACATATCAGACAGTGTTTCACTGCTATTCATAAGGTTTCCACTGGCCAATTCTTTGAGAAGTGGATGGCCTTTTCCTTCTTCCAAGTCTGTCTTACTCTGGAAGCTCTGCTGAAACCTGTCCACCATGGGTAACCCTGCTGGCATTTTGCAACATGGTGGTATAGCCTCCAGACTCACAGCAACATGCAAGCCACCACAGAACAACAAAATGGCAGACAAGTTCATTTCCCTTAGTTGTTCCTAACCCCTCTGCAGGAGCTCAGGTGGCATAGTGCCTAAGGCATTTGACTGCTAACCAGAAGGCCAGCGGTTCAAACCCACCAGCCACTCCTTGGAAGGAAGGTTAGGCAATCTACTTCTGTAGTGATACCACCTCAGAAACCCAAGGAGGGGTCGCTATGAGTTGGGTCCAACTCAACGGCACATAACAACAACAACAACAACACTCAGAATACAAATTGATCTTAAACCATTCTCCCTCTTGCTGTCAACTCTTGCTGTCAACTCTAGGTACACAGGTTGTTCTCTGTTTTTTTTTTTTTTTTTCCCCAAAATCATCTAAGCTCATTTTTTGCCTTGTATCCTGTGAACTTTCTTTTTCCAAAACACTTTTACATAGATATTCATGGAGCTGGTTGATTTCAGGGTAGAGGAGATGAGAAAAAGTAAAGAATTAAAGATGATTTTTTAGGCTTTGGCTTGATCAGCTGATAGATGATGATTCCATTTACTGAGATGTGAGGACTGGGGAAGGAGAGGTGAAATTTGAGATGTCTACTATCAGCTTAAGAGCCCTGTTGGTTCAGTGGTTAAGCACTTGGCTGCTAACCAAAAAGCTGGCGGTTCAAATACACCAGCAGCTCTGTAGGAGGAAAAAATCTGACGATCTGTGATTAGATTACAACAGATCTTTAGCAGGAAGTTCTTTCAGTTCCTGTAAAGATTACAGCCTGTAAAACCCTATGCTGCCGTCCCTATGAGTCGAAAATTGACTTGACACCTAACAACAACAACAACATTATTATTGCTGCATAAAAAATTACCCCCAAATTTAGTGGCTTAAAACATTTATTGTCTCACAGTTACTGGGACAGGAAAAACAAAGTATATATTCCTGGTCATGGCTTAGCTCTCTCTCTGTCTTTTGGCTGTGAGACTCTTACAAGCTGCAGCCATCTCAGGACTCAACTGGAAAGGAACCACTTCCTAACTCAGTCAGGGGTTGTTGGCAGATTCAGTTCCTTGTAGATTGTTGGACTGAGGACTCACTTCCTCAGTTCCTGCTACATGGGTCTCTCCATTAAAGCATCTCAAAGCTTGGCAGCTAGCTTCATCAGAGGGAAAAGCAAGAGGGCAAGGGACAGTGCCAGTAAGAGAGAGCTAGCAAGACAGGAGTCACCAGCTATTGTAATTTAATCACAGAAGTGACATGCCATCACTTTTGCCATTTCCTGTTAATTAGAAAAGGAGCTCCAGTGATGCGGTGGTTAAATCATTTGACTGCTAACCAAAAGATTGCTAACCACTCGCTGCCCTTGGAGAAATATGAGGCAGTCTGCTTCCACAAAGATTTACAGCTTTGGAAACTCTATGGGGCATTTCTACTCTGTTCTGTAGGGTTACTACAAGTTGGAATCAACTTGATGGCAGTGGGTTTGGGTTTGGTTTATTAGGAACAAGTTACTAAATCCTGCCCACACTTAAGGAGAGTACAAAAGGCTGATTACCGAGAGGTGAGGATTGTTGGGATCCAAGTTAGAAGCTGCCTACCACAGGTTTGTGGACACTGTTCTAACTACATGTCTTAATTTGTTTAATCCTTACAAGACATGTTATTTTCATCTCCATTTCACAGAACATATACCAAGGGGTCAAGTAACTTGCCTGAAGTCACACAGCTAAAGGCACAGAGGGGTGCAGAGATTTGAATGTAGGCTACTTGGCTTCAGCATCTGTATTCTTAACAAGTTGGCTGCATGGCCTTAGTGGAGGTGTCAAGTCAGTGGTAGGGAATCAGAACTTCTTGGACAAGGTTGGGCTGGCAAAAGAGAGTTGGAAGATGAATTAACTAATCCTAGCAAAATATTCACAGCTGATTCCTGGTTTAATACTTAGACTTCTCCAGTGCCAAGGAGATAAGAGAATATGGTTGAATGTTTTTTTCTCCCCATAGTAATTTGTCATTCATTTGTTCATTCAGTCTTTCAACAAATATTTACTGATGGCCTACTATGTGCTGTGGAAAGTCCTAGATCCTGGAGAATGTGTTTTTAGCTCTTTACGTACAAAAGATTAATTGTATTAGGAGAAGCTTTGAACAATTTACAGTTTTCTCTGAAATCATCTACTTAACTGCTATCCATTCCAGTTTAAACTATCTTTGGTGGTATAGTGGTTAAAGTATTCAACTGCTCCCAAAAGGTTGGTGGTTTGAACCCACCAGCTGCTCCATGGGAGAAAGATGAAGCAATCTGCTTCCATGAGGATTTATAGCCTTGGAAACCACACGGGGCAGTTCTCCTCTGTCCTGTAGGGTCACTAGGAGTTGGAATTGACACGATGGTAGTGGGTACCTAAGAAATATATTAAGTATCGGGATGGTACGATCTAATAAGTATTTGTGATGTATTGCATAAATTCTAACGAGGCTTACTGCTTTGGCTTTCTTTATTAAGTATCTACTTGGCAATTAAAGCAACATTTTAGTTCAACACATGATGTTGAAAATAATTTTACAATATTTCCAATTAAGTCAATTTTCACATTGCCTTTGTGTTCTTTGTCATCATCACAAGTAGAATGATAAAATTGTTTTACATTTTTTAATGAATATAAGGTTGTTTTTCCACTTGGGTCACTAATAGCTCTCTATTATTTAATTTCAGAAGTAATGAGTTCAATACCAAATCCATAAATTATACATTAACCAACTTCTCCAAATGAACCCCAGTTCAGAGTTAAGTGCACAAGCCATTTTTCTACATTTATGCAATTCTCTAACAAGCAAAGCTTGATGGTCCACTTCAGCTAAATTGAACAGAATTTAGAAGTTCATTAACAAGACATTTGACCCAGAACCAAAATACTGCATTGTGGGAATGAAGATGGAACTACGCACTTTATACTCGCATTATCCAATTCTTAATTTATAGTTGGCGACCATGTTTCTTATTCAATAAAATTCTTAAAAACAATAAAAATAACAACATTGCTCTACTTGCAATCTCTGCTGAATAATTGGACTATTACCAAGAAAGATGTATTATAAAAATAAGCCTGTGGAGAATATCAAAAAAGAAAACAGCCTGCTAAAATCTGACCTCCTGAGTTTTGGTAAGTGTATAAGCTACCAATTTGTTTACACTGCTAGGATATTCTGATAGAAGACAAGCATTTCTAAATCCTAAATCTCAGACAATCTCAGGATGGCTCCACTTGGGCATTTTAATATGATGACATGCTGTTGCCATAGAAATATCCTGATGATTTACATGGTTGTGCCAGAGACTTTTATTTATCTATTAGAATCATGAGAACTTCCTTTGCAAAAGTGCTCATTTTTATGTAGCTAAGAGACCAATACAGATATTCTCCAAAGAATATAATGAATCAAATAAAAAATTAACATATAAAACTATTGATGCTTAACTGGTGAAAGTGCTTTCTGGGTCTAAATCAGTCCATCAGGCAAGGCTTTATTAAATACCAACTGTGATAGTTGAAGATGTGTCAACTTGGCTGGACTCCACTTGTGGGTGGTGATTCCCACCACATCCCCATTTAATTCACCTGTTTGGCCAGTGCAAAAAACAGATGGATCTTGGAGAATGACAGTGGATTATCGTAAACTTAATCAGGTGGTGACTCCAATTGCAGCCGCTGTTCCTGATGTGATTTCACTGCTTGAGCAAATTAGTACATCTCCTGGTACTTGGTATGCA
>NW_006921687.1:7428206-7434562 GCF_000298275.1 Orycteropus afer afer
CCTGCTACTCTGTGCTACAGCTGTGCTTACCTTGCTCCCGGAGACCTGGTCCCTCTCGGGAGGGTAACAAGGGAGCCCTCTGAGCACTAGTGACTAGTGACAACAACAAGGTAGGGACTAACAATTTGCGTTTTACCAAGCCCTCCAGGTGATTCTGATGCTAGGTAAAGTAGGGGATCAGATTTTTATTCTACTGAGCCCCATGGCATTTTCTCTAGTTTAAGATAGATGTTCAAGTTCTTTTTTTTTATATATACAAGTTTTTTGTTATTGTTTTGTTTTGCTGCAGAAATGTGCTTCCTCAGCTTTCTAATTTCTTGCTGCTGGTGAAGACAAAAATACATTTACACAGGGAGAGGGAGGGAGAGAAAGAGAGAGAGAGAGAGAGAAAGAGAGAGAGAGAGAGAGAATGAGGGAGCGCGAAAGTCCTCTAGTGTTCAGGGAACCAGGAAACAAATAACAAATAATAGCCAACATGGGAAAGTGTCTGAAGTTCTGAGATTTTAAAAAGTAACTGTGTTCTAATCCTTGGTCTTTTACCCTCAGTGTTTACTCCTGAATATGGAGCTCACACTTTTTCCACTTTCTCACTCTACCTTTAGCAAAATCGTATGACTCTTCACACTAATTCCAAGACTAAAAATAAATAACATGAAATCAAGCAATAAATGTTCCCTTTCAGCATTAAAGTTTTATTTTTACTTTTAATGGCAATCACTCTAAGACAAATTTTATTCGGTATATTCTAGATTTTTCTCCATCATCTAGTGTTATTACAGTGAACATTAACTGTTACTATTGTTGTTGTTGTTGTTATATGCCGTCGAGTCGGCCCCGACTCATAGCGACCCCTCCTTGGGTTTCCGAGGCAGTATCACTATGGAAGTAGGATTGCCCAACCTTCCTTCCGAGGAGTGGCTGGTGGGTTTGAACCGCCAGCCTTTCTGGTTAGCAGTCAAGTGCCTTAGGCACTATGCTACCAGAGCTCCCAACTGTTACTATATCATACCACAAATGAGGATGTCATGGACTATTGAAGACTGAAGATATGTTTGCCCATTTTATTCCTTATGTTTCTTTATTTCTGCCTTTTCCCTCATGCATAAACTATCAGCAAACATGTCCAAGTATGTTTTTCATCACTCTTCACCCTGCTTCTCATGTTCTACTTTTAATTTGGGAGGCCTGGGAAATCAGAAAACAAGTTTAAAATGTTTCAAATGAGTCTAATAAATTGGTAAATTTTATTTTGTAATGATAAAACTCAATGCTGGTGAGATTGTATTTAAGTAGTACTTTCTGATATTGCTGATGGAAGTGTCAATGCAATCCTTTGGGAAAGCAATTTGGCAATATATGCCAAGATTCTTAAAACACTCATACTATTTAATATAACATTTTTATTTCTAGAATTAATATAAATAAATATTTATAAAATATTTTTCATGAAGTTTATTGTTTAATTATTCATGATAGGAGAAAATTTAAAATAATCTAAATACCTAATAATCGTCAATAATAGTCAACTTTTTAGGTAAATTATGTTGTTGTTACATGCCGTCAAGTCAGACTCGCCTCATAGCGACCCCTCCTTGGGTTTCTGAGGCAATATCACTGCGGAAGTAGATTGCCCAAGGAGTGGGTGGTGAGTTTGGACCACCAGCCTTCTGGTTAGCAGTCAAGTGTCTTAGGCACTACGCTACCAGAGCTCTTTAAAATTATTTATAGTTATTACAGTGGATAGATACAAAGAGTAAGAAATACTTTCATAAGTACACGTGACATAACATTACATGTTATGTCATAATGTTATTTCATATTAATCCCACTTTCCAAAGTTTAGAAATAATATAATAGTAAAGGCTAAGTATTTTATTAACTCATTTAAACTTCAAAATACTTCTCTAAGGTAAGTATTATTATTATTCCTATTTAATCGATGAGGAAACTGTTACCAGGAGTTTAAGGAACTGGTGAATAATTGGCAGCGCTTGGATTCAAACCCAAGTAATGAGAGTCCAACAGACTGTGCTTGTGACCACTGGGCCTTTAATAGAGACATCTTGATTTACATTTGTACTAGCATAATTATTGATAAACCAGACCAAACGAAACTCATTGCCCTCGGGTCGGATCTGACTCATAGCAACCCCTCCTTGGGTTTCTGAGGCAGTATCCCTATGGAAGTAGATTGCCCAACCTTCCTTCTGAGGAGTGGCTGGTGGGTTTATAATTATTGATAGTGCCTCATTTTATTCTCTGAAGTACCAATTTGAATGAAAATCATATGGTTACATTAGCTCTAGATGAATCAATAACCTGCTCAAAAATAAAAATGAAAGAGAGTCTCAGTGGATCAGAAACTGTGACGATTCTCCAAGAGACTGATGCATGTGGAATCAGATGGAAGAGGGCACTAGTAACCCAGAGCATGGCTGATATAAGGAAGAGTGCTGTCACAAAAAATCAATGACCCATTGCTCCTCAAGCCTGGAGGTGGTCCAAGCCAGCAGGGAGATACTGAAGCAACCAACATGGAGAGTAGTTGGGTTACTATAGGAGGAATAGATAGTTCAGTTGGATTAATGGATTACAAAAGTGGCCACAATATAGCTTTTCTCTGCACCTTAAATCTGGGATGGCCTTGTGACTTTCTTTGACAAAATAATGTGATGAAAGTGAAATCCTGTGAATTCTAACACTGCGGCCTGTGAACAAGCCTAGGCTAAGCTGCTGGAAGATGAGAGTCCCCAGGGATGTGAACCAAGGTGTCCTGGTTGACAGCCAACTAACTAACAGATATGGGGCTACTTAGGCCCAGCCAGCCCCCAGCTGGCTGCAAATGCATGTGCAACAATATAGAATTGCCCAGTTGGGCCTAGCTCAAAGGCTGACACACATGATCATGAACTGAACAACTGATTGTTTTTAAATGTTATTGTGGAGATTGTGTACACATATCTATATATCTGGTAGTGTAGTTTAAGGCATTTGATTGCTAAACAAAAGGTCAGTGGATGGAACCCGCCAGCCACTCTGCAGAAGAAAGATGAGATGATTTGCTTCTGTAAAGATTTATAGCCTTGGAAAGGCAGAGGGGGTTGCTGTGAGTCAGAATTGACTTGATGACAATTTTTGTTTGGTGTCACTTATTCTAACCATTTTTAAGTGTACAATTCAGTGACATTAATGACATTCACAATGTCGTGCAACCATCACAACTATCTATTTCTAAAACGTTTTCATCACTCCAAATAGAAACTCAGTAACTATTAAGCAGTAACTCCTGATTCTCCCAGCCTCTGTTAACTCTAATAAACTTTGTCTCTATGCATGCATTTGCTTAGTCTAGATACTTCAAATAAGTGGAACTATACGTGGTATAGTGCCTGAGGCTTGACTGGTAACCAGAAGGCTGGTGGTTCAAAACCACCAGCCACTCCTCGGAAGAAAGATTGGGCAATCTACTTCTGTAGTGATACCAACTCAGAAACCCAAGGAAGGATCACTCTGAGTTGGATAGGACGTGACAGCAGTGAGTTTGGGTTTTTTTTTTTTTCTTTGATACAACATTTGTCCTTTTGTGACTTGTTCTTTTGTGACTTATTTCACTCAACATAATGTTGTCAAGGTTCATCCATGTTGTAGCATGTATCAGAACTTCATTTTTCTTTATGGCTGACTAACATTCCATTGTATGTATATACCACATTTTAATTATTCATTCACCTGTTGATGGGAATTGAGGTTGTTTCCACCTTTTGACTATTGTGAATAATGCTACAATGAACATTGTAGCAAATACTTGTTTGCATTTCTGTTTTCAGGTTCTTGGAGTATATACCTAGGTCATATGGTAATTCTAGGAGCTCTGGTGCCGTAGTGCTTAAGGCATTTGACTGCTAACCAGAAGCCTGGCAGTTCAAATCCACTAGTCACTCCTCAAAAGGAAGACTGGGCAATCTACTTCCACAGAGACACCGACTTGGGAACCAAGGAGCGGTAGCTATGAGTCAGAATCGACTAAACGGCAGTGAGTTATGGTAATTCTATGTTTAACTTTTTGAGGAACTGCTAAACTCTCTCTTCCACAGTGGCTACCTCATTTTATAAACCTTCCAGCAATGGATGAGGGTTCCCAATTTCTCCAAATCCTCACTAACACTTGTTTTCTATTTTTTTTTTTTCTAATCCTCTCCATCCCAGTGAGGTTGAAGAGGTATCTCACTGTGATTTTGATTTGTGTTTCACGCTACGATTTGTAAACTACTCTACAACAGCACACAACAACAATGACTAATGAAGGAGTCCTGATGGCAAAATGGTTAAGCATTCAGCTGCTAGCCAAAAGGTTGACAGTTTGAAGCCACTCAGAAGCTCTGAGGGACAAAGACTTAGCAATCTTCTCCTGTAAAGATCACAGCCTAGGAAACCCTACAGAGCAGTTTTATTCTGTAACATGAGGTCTATATGAGTTAAAAATCGGCTCACTGACACCTAATGTTGTTGTTAAGTGCCATCGAGTCGTTTCCGACTC
Organism: Orycteropus afer afer; assembly: GCF_000298275.1. Lineage (NCBI taxonomy): Eukaryota > Metazoa > Chordata > Mammalia > Tubulidentata > Orycteropodidae > Orycteropus > Orycteropus afer. The sequence continues at coordinate 7,432,744 of NW_006921687.1, forward strand.
ATAGCGACCCCGTGCACAGCAGAATGAAACACTGCCCGATCCCGCGCCAGCCCCACAATCCCTGCTATACTTGAGCCCATCATCGCAGCCACCGTATCAATCCATCTCGTTAAAGGCCTCCCCCTCTTTCGTCGACCCTCCACCCTACCAAGCATGACATCCTTCTCCAGGGAATGGTCCCTTCTGACAACATGACCAAAATAGGTGAGATGAAGTCTGGCCATTCTTGCTTCCAAGGAGCATTCTGGGTGCATTTCCTCCAGGACAGATCTGTTAGTTCTTTTAGCAGTCCATGGTACTTTCAGCATTCTCCGCCAGCACCACAACTCAAAATCATCAACTCTTCTTTGGTCTTCCTTATTCATTGTCCAGCTCTCACATGCATACGAGGCAATTGGAAATATCATGGCTTGTGTCAGGCGCACCTTAGTCCTCAATGAGATATCCTTGCTCCTCAGCACTTGAAACAGTTCCTTCGCAGTTGACTTTCCCAATGCTACACGTCGTCTAATGTCCTGACTGCTGCTTCCGTTGGCATCGATTGTAGAGCCAAGCAACATGAATTCTTTGACAACCTCGATCTTCTCTCCATTTATTGTGACACCTAATAACAATGACTAATGAGCTGGTTGCTATTTTTAAGCCACTAAGCTTTGGGTTACAAACTTTAGCAAACATCTCCATCGTCTACCTTTCAAAGATCTTGGCAGTGTTGCTTTGGGGATGTCTGTGCTAGGCAGGAGCAGTACTTGGAACAGAATGGTGATGCCTGGTGTCTGAAATCACCTAAGAAAAATGAAGGTCAATTGACCCCAGAAAATTAGCCTTGAAATAACCCAAGCAATAAGGTTTGAGTGCCATTCTTCCAGAAGATGAATCATGTATATTGTCAACTGAGATAAGAACAACGTAAATTTTGCTAAATAACTAAAAGAATCCTCTCTTTACCCAGAAATTATTTTTACTTGTTATTTAATGTGGCTGTTAAAGAAGAAGATCCTGCCCCTCTGTGTAACTTGTTGTTGTTATTGTTGTTATGTGCCGTCGAGTCGGACCCAACACATGGAGACCACTCCTTGGGTTTCTGAGGCAGAATCACAATGGAAGCAGATTGCCCAACCTTCCTTCCAAGGAGTGGCTGGTGGGTTTGAACCGCCAGCCTTCTGGTTAGCAGTCAAGTGCCTTAGGCACTATGCAACTGAATGTTACTATAGCCTATACTTTCTGTTTCAGGAGAGGTAATAATAACAGTTAAGAGCATGTTCCCCTTTTGAAGCAAACACCTGATCATGCCCACAGGTTGGTTGTGAATTGCAGACATATCCCTTTCACAGCCAAAGTAAGTAAATGAGATCAGAATTGCTTACAAGCTTACAAAAACTAACCCATTCCACTAGCAAAGGATGTTATCTAACATTGTTTTAAAAAGAGAATAAAGGGAAAAACAGAATTAAATTAACACAATTAATAGGCTTGTATCTAGTATGTATGTCACCCACATACATACCTAACTAACAGAAGATATCCATTGTTTTCTAATAGGTAGTTTCTAAGCAGGTTGTTTGGCACATACACGCCCCTGAAACCAGGCCTTTCAGCTAGTGTCAGAGAAGAGCATAAGATGATGGGGCCTGAGTTCTGGCAAGATGGCGGACTAGGCAGAAGGATTGCACAGACCCTCTTCAACAAAGAAAAGGGAAACCCATTAACACAGACACAGAAGATAATCTTGGACCTCTGAGCCTTGAGGGGAGGATACAGAATTGGACTAAACCCCAACTAGCAGAAGAATTTACATGAAAATACCAAAAAAGGAGAC
>NW_006921687.1:7441303-7446179 GCF_000298275.1 Orycteropus afer afer
AGGGATGGACACTGGGAAGAGGTAACTATGGGGAGGAAGTGGGAGGGGAGCTGTTGCATTGTAAATTTTGGTCAACGACATGAGACAAAGTATATGTGAACTGCTGTATGAAAAGTGAATTTACTCTGTAAATCTTCATCCAAATCAAAATAAAATTTAAAAAAAAAGATGATGGGGCCTACTTCCATTAATCTTCTGAATGACTTTGACAACCCTCCCAGGCCCATGACCTCAGATTCTTCTCAGTAAAATTTGTAGTTTTACTAAATTCAGTTTGATTAGGAAAGTTTACATTGAATGTTTAAGATGACCAGGCACTGAGCCAAAACTGGGAATAAAATGTTGACCTAGACATTGTCTTCACCTTCAAGGAGCTCACAGTTTTATTGGGCAGGCAGATAAGGAAAATTTTAATGCAGTGGGTTGAAAAAAGAGTTGGATTAAGTCAGAGTACTGTGGAGCCCTGCTTGAGGTGTCAGGAGGACCACTATGGAGTAAGTAATGTGTCAGGCACTGTCCTATGCATTGATATGTTGTTTTTCATAATTATACTTTAAGAAATATAAAAGTGGCTCTCTGAAAAACTTAAAGGTAGAGTTGTAAATTAAAGATGAGGAAAATCAGAAAGTAGGACAGAAAGACAAAGATACGGAAACTAGGAAAATAAAGAAAATTAGAGGATCAGTCCAGGAAGTATAAAATCTGAATAATAGGCATGTCAGAGTCTGGGATCAGGGAAGATAAAGAAAATAGAAGAAAGGAAATTATCAGAGAAATAATTTAAACAATTTCTTAGAATTAAATTTCTTCTTGAAAAGGCCCATTGACTGTACCAAGTCATCTTGATATTTCAGAACACTGTAAACTTTTGGTTTGAAAAAAAAAAAGTCACATCTAAAGAATTCAGAATCATAATGGCATCAGACTACTCAACAGTGACATTGGAAACTGGAAGACAATGGAATAATATCTTCAAAAGTTTGAGAGAATACTTATTTCCAATCCGAAATTATAAACTAGTCACTCTTATCAATCACATATGAGGGTAGAATAATTTTAAATCTCTAATGGTTGAACTTTTTATGGTCCTTTTTTCAGGAATGGAAGTCAAGAAAAGGAATGGCGTAAAACCCAGAAAACAGAAAATCCATCATAAACAGAGGCCATGAGAACTCCCAAGGTGGTGGTGAAGGTAAATCTCAGACAGCAGCCAGAGAGAGTCCAGATTCTCTAGACTGGAGCAGGTCAGAAAGCTCTGAAAGAGATGTTTCCAGGACAATGAAATTCCTCTACTACCTGCAGTGCTTAAACGTATTGACAAAGACAATTGGTAAGAATTTACAGATGATACTTCCATAGAGATACCTCTTCGGAAACCCAAGGAGGGGTTGCTATGAGTTAGAACCAACTCGATGGCAGTGAGGTTTTTTTTTATAGTGATAGAAAATGAAGTCTTTAAGGAAAACATTGAACTGATTAATTTCTTTGTCTAGGAAACAGTAATATTGGCATTTAAAAAATATATATTTTGTGGTTGAAAATATTTACAGTAAAGCATAACAATTCAATCATTTTTACATGTACAATTCAGTAACATTGATTACATTCTTTGGGTTGTGCAACTATTCTCATCCTCCTTTTCTGAGTTTTTCCTCCTCCAGTAACATAAACTCATTGCCCCCTAAAGTTCCTGTAATCTTTTGAGTTGCTGTTGTCACTTTGATCCTATACACATAGTTTTTAAAAGAGCTTAATGCTCAAGGCAGATAGATAGTTTTTACTAGTTAAGCTAAACTATTATTTGGTTTTAAGAAGACTTAAGGGGATATATCTGGTTTAAGGTTTAAATATTATCTCCAGGCAATAGTTTCAGGGATTTAACATTGGCATTTTTAAATTCCAGGGCTAACCCAAAGAGAAGATAAGAAGAGAAATGTAATAAAATTATAATACCCTACACATAATTAGTTCAGTACAGGTAATCACCAACTTAGGATGTATTTGAGTTATGACAAACTACACTTACAACCAGTTTTTTGTTGTTGTTGTTGTCTTACTGTTAGTAACATACTACAAACAATGTTGCAGCACATAAATAATGAGGAAGAGAAGGGAGAGAAGTTGTTAAATTTTTTTTTTTAATTTTTAATTTTGTAATTGTGATTTGGGTGAAGATTTACAGAGCAAATTCACTTTCCATACAGCAGTTCACATACACTGTCTCATGACATTGACTACAATTTACCACAATGCAACAGCTCCCCTCCCACTTCCTCCTGACAGTTACCTCTTTCCTGTGTCCATCCCTCCATGCACTCCTGCCCCCTGAGCTGTCTCCCTGTGCATAAACAGCCCTTCTTTCTCCCGTAATTGTTCTCTCCAAGGAGTGTATCAACCTCAGGTACATGTTCAACTCATATGCCTGTCTTTTGTTTGGCATGAAGCCACAGGTGTGGGTTCAATTCCAGACCTGAAGGGCAGCTAGGGGCCAGAGTCTCAGTGGTTCCACCGCCTCTATCAGACCAGCAAAACTGGTCCCCCTTTTTTTTTCTTTCCCCAAATGATTTTGAATTTTGCTCTACATTGCTCTCCCTCTCTATCCAGGATCTCTGACATAGATCCCCCTCCAAGTGGTTGGCAGTGGTAGCCGGGCACCATCTAATTCTTCTGGTCTCATAGTCGTATAAGCTGAGGATCGCATGGTGTACCAGTCACTAGGAATAATTGTTTCCATGAATCTTTGGTTTTCTTCATTCTTCTTTGTTCTGGACGAGGAGAGACCCATCGTTGCATCTAGATGGCTGCTTGCAAGCTTTTAAGATCCCAGTAGCTACTTGCCAAAGTAGGAGGTGGAACAATGTTTTGTGTAGCATGTTATGCCAATTGAGCTTGATGTCCCCTGTGACTATGGTCCTGAGCCCACAGGTTCAACTACTTGGTCCCTCTGGGTAGCTGGCTGTGACCAAGCAGTGACTACAGACTTGCCCCTTGTCAGCTCTACTATACACCTGGGAATGCTTACAGATCACACAAATACACTTATAGGACCATTGTCTGCCAACCCTATACATGGTCTGGGTACACTCCCCGCTTCACAGACATACCTAATAGTTCAGCCTGTCCATCCATCTATCCACCCGTATACCCATGTTTGCCTTCACTGACAATGCAGTACTGTCTGTGCAAAAGGGTTCGTCTTTGTTGTCTATACCTCCCATGTATCTCTTTATGTCTTCCTCTTCCTCAATGCCACCATGTTGATCACTCACATCTGGTACATTGCCCTTCTCTTAACCCAAATCAATACTTATCTCTACCTATCTAACAGTGTTCCCTCCCCTACCCTCCCACCCCGATAACCAACAAAGAAAATTTCCTTCCATAGATAAACCTTTACAATAAAAGACTAATACAACATTTGTCCTTCTGTGATTGACTTATCTCACTCAGCATAATGTCCTCCAAGTTCATCCACATTATGCAGTGTTTTGCATATTCTAGATTATTCTTTAGGGTTGCATAGTATTCCATTGTGTGTATGTACCACAGTTTGGTTATCCATTCCTCAGTTGATAGACACCTAAGTTGTTTCCATCTTTTGACTATTGTAAATAGTGCTGCGATGAACATGGGTGTGCATATGTCTGTTCTTGTCATGGTTCTCACTTCTTTAGGATATATACCTAGTAATGGAATGGCTGAGTCAAATGGTATTTCTCATTCTAACTTTTTAAGCAATCGCCAAACTGCTTTCCACAGTGGTTGTACCATTTGACAGTCCTACCAGCAGCGTATGAGAGTCCCAATCTCTCCACGTCCTCACCTGCATTTGTTATTTTTTGTCTTGTTTAACTTTGCTACTAGTGCTGGAGCGAGATGGTATCTCATTGTTGTTTTGATTTGCATCTCTTTAATGGCGAAAAATTGTGAGCATTTCTTCATATGTTTGTTTGCTGCCTGAATATCCTCCTTGGTGAAGTGTCTATTCATGTCTTCTGCACATTTTTTAATTGGTTTATTTGTCATTTTGTTATTGAGGTGTTGGAGTTTTCTATAAATTCTAGAGGTAAGTCCCTTGTCAGATATGTCATTGCCAACTATTTTTTCCCAATCTGTGGGTTCTCTTTTGACTCTTTTGGTGAAGTCTTTGGAAGCACATAAAAATTTAATTTTTAGAAGGTCCCATTCATCTAGTTTCTCTTCTGTTGTTTGTGCATTTTGGGTTATGCTTGATAGTCTATTTATGCTATATATTGTTGTTGTTATTGTTGTTATGTGCCATCAAGTCGGATCTGACTCATAGCAACCCCTCCTTGAGTTTCTGAGGCAGTATCACTACGGAAGTAGATTGCCCAACCTTCCTTCCGAGGAGTAGCTGGTAGGTTTGAACTGCCAGCCTCCTGGTTAGCAGTCAAGTGCCTTAGGCACTGTGCTACCAAAGCTCCCATGCTCCCATATTCCATCCATTAAATGGGGAAGAGAATGTTTGTTTAATAAATGGACAAAACTAGATATCCATTTGCAAAAAAATGTAACAAGATCTATACCACACACCATACACAAAAACTAACTCCAGATGGATCAAAGACTTAAATGTGGAACCTAAAACTATAGAGTTCCTCAAGGAAAAACTAGGGGCAAATTTAGGGGCCCTAATATATGCCATCTATTTTGTTTTATTTATGTGGTGGATGACGTTGATTGTTGTTCTAATGTTGAACCATCCTTGCATACCTGATATGAACCCCACTTGGTCATAATGAATGATTTTCTTGACATGTTGTTGGAGTCTATTGGCTAGGATTTTGTTGAAGATTTTTGCATCTATATTCATGAGGGATATTGGTCTGTAGTTTTCCTTTTGAGTGATGTCTTT
>NW_006921687.1:7450594-7459596 GCF_000298275.1 Orycteropus afer afer
TGGTTCTTCCTCAGGGATGTGTTCTGGGTCTGTATCCTGCTCCCTTGTTTCTACCACTTTATCTTGCTTCTTTGTGTGGACTGTGATGGTCTGATATCTCTGAGACATTGTGGCATTGTTGTATTTAGATCTCTGTTAACTCTTTGTGAAGGGCAGCCAAGGGTGAGTCAGGATCTTTTTGGTGGTTGTTTATCATTGGCCCATTGGTGGAGAAGGAAGTAGTGGCTCTCACTCAGTAAGTGAAGGTGTAGGAGATGTGGGTGTAGTTGTGTTGTATGGGGACTGTTGCTGTCTCCCAGTCAATTAGACAAAAATAACAATTGAATAACCATCAAAAAGTAAAAGCAAATGGACAACAAATACACCATGTAATCATACAGGAACAGTAACCAAAATAAGAAAAAAGGGGGAAAAAAACCCCTGCAATATCTGGGGAGAGGGCAATAACAGAAAAAAGGTAAAGAAGGAGAATAATGAAGGAAAAAATGGGAAAAATGCAAAAAGAAAAACAAGGAATGGTGCTAACAATGAGAAAGAAAAAAAAGAAAAATTGTAACCAGGAACGGGGAAAATAAAAAAAGCTGAAAACTAGAACCTGGGAGGGGAAAAATAAAGAATAATAGTAAAAAGGACAAAAGTAATAATAATAATAATAGTAGTTTTAAAACAGATAAAACAAATAAACTAAAAAACAGAAAAAGGAAAAAAATTCTTGCAGGGTTGGTCAGGGCACCCAGGCTCCTTCTGAGCACACAGACTGGGATGGAATTCCTGCCAGTCCAGAAAGTGGGTGGGAGTGAGCGATGGCCGTATCTCCATTCGCCAAGCGGGTGTGGGGTATAAGAGTAACAAGGGGAATGTCTCAGCTTTCCAGTTGTCCAGGTCTGGAATGTGCTTGGGGTTCCTGGCAAGTGGAGCCTGTTCTTAAGTCCCTGGAATCTGGGAGAACGCTGTCACTTTAAATATCCAAAATGGTCAAGCCGCTTGTAAACACTCAGAATGGCTGCACCCTCCGGACAGACAAAAGTCCATAGCTCAGCCCACTTTCCTCTTCGCTGCTTTGTCTTTTATTCACCAGCCACCAGAGCAGTCCTCCATGCAGTCCCTGGCTAGCAGGGCTGAGTTTTAGGTTAATTCTTAGGTTCTATCCCCACTCAGCAATATCTAAGCTGTCTGTGCCATCAGGATCACTGCCAGACTGGAGCTCCATATGTCTCCTTTTTTGTTGTTTCCATGCAAATTCTTCTGTTAATTGGAGTTTAGTCGACTTTTATATTCTTCCCTTCAAGGCTCAGGGGTCCAGGATTATCTTCTGCATCTGTGTTAATTGGTTCCCCTTTTCGTTGTTGAAGAGGGTCTGTGCAGTCTTTCTGCCTATTCTGCCATCTTGGATCAAAAATTTTTACAGTGAAAAGATTAGCTGAAGTTTTTCCTAAACTAAATCAATGGCTTCAGTTGCTTGAAAACATGGACCCAAATACTGATTGCTTTGCTAAAGTCAATAGGCAGATTTGGGAAGCAGTGAGATGTTACCACAAAATATAGATATGTGTCACTTAATATCCATGATACAGTCTGTAAAGTAGATGTTATGTGATTTAGATGTTTTGCAAACACTATATTATATATGTACATATAGGCAGTTCTTGTGCAATCTGTTGTTAAATTCCCACAAAGTCCAGTACATTAAAACCTTATGGGAGCCCACCAGACAAAGACTGAGAGCTGTACCACTGAATATAGGAGGCCGGCTTTGCCAGGTATGTGTGGCTAAGCCAGGCAGGGGCTGCGGTGGAAGGTGGATCAGGACTTTGAGCATGTCCAGGCATGGAATTGGTGTGTGTGGGAGTACACAAGGGACATGGAAATGTGTCTGTGGAAATCAGTTGTGTGGATGCTGGGAGAAAGGCTGGCATTGGTAGCCCTAACTGCTGCTGCCCAGAACTGGAAGCTAGAGAGTGCCCTGGGCCAGCACCTCCAGTACCTGTCATAGGAGCAGAGGAGCTGTGGCAGGCACTGCCCTGCACTGGGAGTGAGAGGCCGCACAACTGCTGGTCAGGTGAATGAAGCCAAGAGGCGGGAAGGAGGTGATGGTGGTGGAGGAGGAGGAGGCCGTGCTGTGGAGATTGGGATGTGCCCTGGAGCCTCACTGCTCCTTCACTATGGGTACTTAGGGTCTTTAAAACCATGAAGGGGAAATAATAAGCAAAAAGAGAGCTGCTTTCCCTTCTTAAAAATAAAACAAAACACTTTATGAGAATACAGACATATATGTGATCAGACATTGCTTGAATAGACTTTAAGCCAGGCATACCTGATTATGAAGGGAAAAAAAGGAAAGAGCTATACAGACAACTTTCATCAATTTTCTCACTAGAAATGCCATCCTTATTACCAGGAATAATCCAGATGGTGCAGAACATTCCTCAAGTGGAGTTATTACTCCAACTGACAAAATGCCAATGTTGTCCAACTCTTCTTTATTGTCAGGGTAAATTTTTATGATTTTCTAAAAAAATGTTTGTACATATTAAAATATATTTGTAAATTTATATGTACTGTTTCCAAGCCCCAAAAGCAAATAAAAATTGGAATTATAAAGATACTGATAATGAAAGGCAATCATAATGAAAATTACAGAAGCAGATTGCCTCTTTTTCCTCCTGTGGAGCATCTGGTGAGTTTGAACCACCTACCTTTTGGTTAGTAGCCCAATGTCTTAACTACAGCACCATTAGAGCTCCTTATGATGTCTCTTATGATCTCTGAATTACACAATTTTGTTTTGCCCTGAATTTGGTTCTCAATTACCAAAGACAGAATTAATCATATACCTAATTCCTAGCACCTTATCATATTGGTTTGTGCAAGTTCTATCTCTTACTTATTTTCTATTAACTCTTTTCTTCCTTTACATCCCCTTCTCCTCCTACAGGCAAGCATTCTAATCAATTTAATGTTTTTTGTTTGTATGGTTTTTGTGAAATGCGTATCTTTCTCTCTTAGTCTTGGGCACTGTGCTTTAAATCCAGCCATGTTGCCATGTATACATCTGATTTGTTGCTTCTAATTGCTTCACAGTACTCCATGTGTGAATCCACCTAATTTACTAATCTATTCTTGATGGACATCCAGATTGTCTTTCACTCCTCTGAGTGGAAAATCTCAAATTCCCCCTTTTCTGCCACTTCTGTTCTGACACCAGCTGCACATGCAGTACTTCTGATCTTAATCACCCGGTGTTAGATCAGATCTCACAAGTTACAAAAACACAGTTCTCTAGATTACCAAGTAGGCCCCAAACCTCAGATGCCAGCTGTAAGCTTAGGAGTAACCATGACACCTTTGCTTCTGACCTGCTGGCTACAGATTTGGAGTTTTCCCACTACCCTTTCAGGATGCCAGCTGTAAGCTCAGGAGTTTCCAGGGCCCCCTCACTTCTGCCCTGCTGGCTCCCACTACTACTTCGAGTTTGATAATTCACTAGAACTACTCATAGAATTCACAGAAAGTGCTGCGCTTACAAGTATGGTTTTATTATTAAAAAAAAAAAAAAAGCACTTACAAATGAAGAGACTTATAGAGTGAGGTCTGGGAGGGTTCCCAATGTGTAGCCTCCATGTCTCAAAAAGGGACACGCTATGCTTTCACATGCACTGATGTCTTTTACCAACCAGGAAACCCATGAAGTTTCCCTATCCAGAGCCTTTAATGGGGCCTCATTACACAGTCAATATTCATTGATTCAGCTTACTTCTTCTAGTTAGCCCCCACCTGAGTCATCTCATTAGCATAAGCTTTCAGGTGTGGTCTGGAGGCCTATAGATAATAATTCCACCCCCACTGCCATGAGTCGATTCTAACTCATAGTGATCTTATAGGGCAGAGTAGAACTACCTCCATAGAATTTCCAAGGCCATAAATCTTTATAGAAGCAGACTGTCTCATCTTTCTCCCACAGAGTGGCTGGTGGATTCAAACCAAAGACCTTTTGGTTAGCAGCCAAATGTTTTAACTATGCAAATGTTTTAACAATAACCAGAGTTCTTTATAGATAGAAATCAAAGACAACTCAATTACTTAGGAAGTTTCAAGGGTTTAGAGTTACCTCTCAGGAACCAAGGATAAGAACCAAATATTTTAGGGAAGATTAATGTAAATCCCACACATTATAACACAAATATTACTACAATGAACCTCTTTAAGTGTATGCACATGTCCCGTTATGGACATGACACCATCTTAGCCATAAGAGGAACTTAAACACTACCCAATGCTCTTTCAACAATAATGATGAGAATTTACTGAATGTTACTATATGCTAGACACTGTTTTAGTGCTAGACCTAAAGTGGGAAACAGGATAGATGGCCTCTGCTCTCAGAAAACTCACATTCTGTGAGAGAAAACAATAAACAAATTTTCTTTGGTGGTAAAAAGCCCTATGCAGAGAATTAAAACAGTGTGTTCAGGGTGGCTACTTAGATTAGGTAGATAAGAATTACCATTAGTGTTATTACCTGGATAATAAGAACAAGTAAGCTAAGTGAACAGCCTTCTAGGAAGAGAGTATGGCAAGTGGAGCCTTACGAGGAAATAACTTTGACATATGGAATAGTAGCAAGAAGGCACAGTGTAGGTAGGCTGTAGAGGTTGAGGAGGAGTGTGGTGGAATGTTAAGTCTAAGTTACCCATTACTGTGTAACAATATTACAACAAACTTGGTGACTTAAAACAACACACATTATCTGTTTCTGTGGATTAGGAATTTGAACACAGGTTAGCTGGGCTCTCTACAAACTGGCATTCGAAGTGCCGGCCAGGGCTGGGTTCTCAACTAAGGATCTGATTTGAAGCTCATGTGGTTGTTGGCAGAATTCACTTCCTTGTGGGCTGTTTGACTAAGGACCCCAAGCTCTTGCTGATTGTCAGCTGGAGGCTGCCCTCAGTTCTTTGCTACATAGGCCTCTCCAAAAGGGCCGTTTGCTTCCTCAAAGCCAGCAAGGGAGAGAGAGTCTCTTAGCAAGACAGGTTACAATCTTATATAATGTTTTCATGGAAGTATACCCCATTACCCTTGCTGTTTCCTATTAATTAGAAGCAAGTCTAGGTTCTGTGCACGCAAGGGGAGAGATTACACAAGGTATGGATGCTAGAATTGGGGAGCACGGTAGACGTATTTTAGAGTTTGTTTATCACAGTAAGACAAGAGATTGAAGATTTACTACTTAACTCATGGTAAGTAGTCTAGAGTTTTTTCTAAGTGGGGTGGAAAATTACTAGGAATTTTGAGCAGGGAATTATATCAGATTTAAAATTCTTAAATATCCTCTGGCTTCATTGTAGAGGATAAATTGTAGCAGGGCCAGCAGGAAAGCAAAATAACCAGAGGAGGCTATTGGCCCAGCCGAGGCAGGGGATGACAGTGATTGGCCTAGTTGGGGGTATGTATAGAGAGAAGTAGATAGAAGTGAAATCTTCTTTGGAAGTAGAGGTTATAGCACTTGATGATGATTTATTGTGGAGCTGTCTACAGACAAGAAATTTGCCCAAATTCACAAAGTCTGTCATTGGAACAGCCAGAATTAGAACTCTGGCTGCCTAGTTCTTAGACCATTTCTCTTTCTGCTATGCCATTATTGATGCCATAATGTATAATACATTCTCTTTTCATCAATTCCCATTCCTGTCCTTTACTTCCCACACCCAAATTTAGCTTTAAATGAACTAACTAATTTAGCACAGGTGGTTTTGAAGGAGAGGCAATGTTGCTGTAACTTTAAAAGATGTTTTTGGAATTAATATCATTAATAGTGATATGGTAGGTAGGAGCAACAGAAGCCATCACCTCAGAGAAAAGATGCCTATTCCAGCACTGGCAGAGTCCTCTATTCCTATTTTGTAACAATTCCTGTTATGCCCTCTTCTGTGTGTTTGTAATAGAAGTCTGGACAGAGAAGCAAGACAAAGTGAGAGAAAGGAGACTATGCTGCCTTTATTTTTTGGATGTCCTTAGGTTTATTGAAAATATCACAGCAGAGCAGAAAGATTTAAACAGCTCCACATGATGTTTTAAAATTCATCTGAAATGTGGGCTGAATGGCCTGCAGTTTGGACAGACTGCCAAAGTCCAAGAGTAAGAATTTCTTAGTGTCAGGATCTACTTCAGTGATCTCCCGATCCAGAGCTGAGACCTCAAGAACATAATTATCTCTTCTTTCTCTCCTTTTCCTACAGCTTGATGGAGATACTGCTTACAAGGCCTTTCTGGATCTACTCCATCAGATGTGTGACCTAGCCTGCTATCTTGTTGCAGAGCTTCTTGCTGGGAATAATGGTGATCTCACACACATGCTTGTTCACATGGTAGTGTTGCCCAGGTGCATGTATGTAGCCCTTTTCAAGATGACCCAGGTCGTGTTCCCAACATGCTTATGTTGTACTGTCCTCTTGATTTGTACTCTCCTGAAATGGAGGGTTTCAGTCTTATGAACACTTTAGGAAGTGCCCTACTTCCTTTCCCCAGGGTGCCCTGATGGTTAAGAACTCTAATGAGCTGCGTTCTTCCCTAACTCCTTACTAGTCTTCTGTAACAGACAATAGCTTAAGAGTAGGAACTGTTTTCATAAGAGTAACTACCAATTGTTGTTGTTGTTGTTGTTATGTGCCGTCGAGCCGTACCTGACTCACAGCGACCCCTCCTTGGGTTTCCGAGGCAGTATCAGTATGGAAGTAGATTGCCCCATCTTCCTTCCGAGGAGTGGCTGGTGGGTTTGAACTGCCAGCCTTCTGGTTAGCAGCCAAGTGTCTTAGCCACTATGCTACCAGAGCTCCCACCAATTATTGAGTCTTTATTATATTTTAGACAATATGCTAAATACATCTATTATTGTCCAGTTTTACAGGTAATAAAGCTAGTGCTCTACAAAGCTGACTAGTGAGTATGCTTACTTACCTGAATCTGAAGGTATATCTAGCCTAGAAAAAAAATAAATTGCATCAATGGAGAAACATTAAGTGAGTTTCCATTTTTACTCTTTTTTCCCCTTATGTTGTTTTACTTGCTATTTATTATAAGGCATTTTGAAAAAAAAAACAATATAAAGGTTTTTAAAGCCTATATACTTTTTCTATTTCTTATTAAGATTGACACATTGTTTATTTCTTTTTCTTCTCCATGGGCCAAGAAGAATTTCATTGTCAATCTATAGCAAGAGAATATGAATTCTCTCAGGATTTCTGCTGAGATTAAGGGAAATGTTGTTTGTTTGTTTATTTATTTATTGTGAGTTGAGTGAAAGTTTACAGAACAAATAATTCATCTTCCATCCAAGAGTACACTTTTTATTTCATGACATTGATTGCAGTCCCCACAATGTAACAGCTCTCTTCCCACTTCCCTCATGGTTACCGTTTCTGTATGCCCTTTCCTATGTATTCCTGCTGAGCTATCTTCCTGTGCAAATGCTGCCCTTCTGAGCTCCTATGGTTGATTGTTCTTAGGAGTACACCTACCTGGTGTAATTGTTCACCTCATGGGCCTGTCAATTGTTTGGCTTGATGTTAAGCTATGGGAGCAAGTTCAATTCCAGGCCTGAAGGGTGACTGGTTTCACCAGTCTGTATCATACCAGTGAGCGTGGTCTTTTTTAAGATTTTGAGTTTTGTTCCACAATTTTCTCCCACTCTATCCAAGATCTCCTATTTTGGTCCCTTTCCTAGTGGTTGGCAGTAGAAGCTGGGCACCTTCTACTTCTTCTAGTTTCAGGGTCATGTAGGCTAAGATTACCATGGTCCATTAGTCCCTCGGACTAATTGTTTCCATGTGTCTTTGATTTTCTTCACTCTTCTTTGCTCTGGACAAGGAGACACTAATTGTTCCATCTTAGATTGCTACTCATAAGCTTTTAAGACTGCAGTCACCACCCACCAAAGTAGCACGTAGAACAATGTTTTTGTATAGTATGTTATCCCCATTGAGCATAATGTCCACCACGACTGTGGTCCTAAGCCCAAAGGCCCATGACTCACTCCCTCAAGGTGTTGGGCTGTGCCTAAGAAGTTATCATAACTTTGCCTCCTGTTAGTTCTATTATATATGTGAACATTCTAATAACACACACAAATACATATGTAGAAATATTGTCTGCCAAATGTATATATGGTCATGGGTATATTCCATCTTGACTACCCATACCTGATCATTTTGCCTGTCTACCTATGTATCCACCCATAGATTAATGTTTGTTACTATTGATAATGCAGAATTGTGTACGTAAAAGTACTTACCTTTGTTGTCTGTACCTCTTGTACACTTCCCTGTTTCTACTTTTCCTTAGTGTTATTGTGCTGGTCACTATCTTTTGGTGTATTGCCTTTCCCTTCACCCATACAAATACTTATATCTTACCTATCTAGCAATTTTTTTCTCACCTCCCCTCCCATCCCTGTTAACCAACAAAGAAAGTTTCCTTTCATGTGTAAAATTTTCCTTGACTTTTTGCTGTAGTGGACTCATATTTGTCCTTCTGCTATTGACATATTTCACTCAGCGTAATGTTCTCTAAGTTCATCCATATTACAGGGGGTTTCGTGGATTCTTCATTACTTTTTGTGTTGCATAGTATTCCATTGTGTGTATGTACCATAGTTTGGTTATCCATTCATCTGTCAATGAGTGCTTAGGCTGTTTTTATCTCTTTGTTAATGTGAATAGTGAGTGCTGCGATGAACATGGTGTGCATATATCTATTCGTGCCCAAGGCTTCATTTCTTTAGGTTATATACTTAGTAGTGGTATTGCTGGATCAAATGGTATTTCTATTTCCAACTTTCTATACCATTTTCCTGAAATTGACCAAACATGCAATCAGGATGTGTTAATTATCACTGGTGACTGGAATGCCAAAGTTGGAAACAAAGAAGAATCACCGGTAGTTGGAAAATTTGGCCTTGGTGACAGAAATAATGCTGGAACTCGTAAGGTAGAATTTTGCAAGACCAA
>NW_006921687.1:7484887-7490817 GCF_000298275.1 Orycteropus afer afer
GCTCAGTAAATGAAGTCGCAGGAGGTGTGGGTGTGGTTATGTCTTATGAGGACTGTTGTTGTCTCCCACTCAGTTAAACACAAATTACAATTGAATAACCATCAAAACACTAAAAGCCCATGGACGAAAAACACACCATGTAATCACACAGGAACAGTAACCAAAAAAAGAGAAAAGGGAAAAAAGAAGAAAAAACAAGCAAACCTGCAATATCTGGGATAGGGCACTAAGAAAAAAAAAAAAGTAGGGAAGGAGAATAATAAATGAAGAAAAAAATAGGAAAAATGCAAAAAGAGAAACAAGGAATGGGCTTAATCACAAGAAAAAAGGGATAAAAGAAAAAAAAATACCCTCAATTTTTTGGGGGGAGGCAGAAATAAAAATTTCAACAAGGCACTGGGAAAAGAAAAAATGCTGAAAACTAGGAGCTGGTAGGGGAAGATTAAGAATAATAATGAAAAGGACAAAAGTATTAATAATATTAGTTGTTTTAAAACAAATACAAGCAAACTAATCACCAAAAAAAAGAAAGTGAAAAATAAAAATTAAAAAAGGAGAAAAATTATATATATCGGTGGAGGTAGGGTAGGGCACCCAGGCTCCGTCTCAGCACACAGACTGTGATGGAGTTCCTGTGGGCCCAGAAGGTAGGTGGGAGTGGGGGGTGGCCACACCTCTGTTCACCAAGCGAGTATAGGGTGTAGTAAAAAGAAGAATGTCTTGCCTTTTCAGTCTTGCAGGCCCTGCATGTCCTTGGGGTTGCTGGAAAGCAGAATTGTTCTTAAGCTCCAGAAATCTGCAAGAGCGCTGTCTCTTTAAATGTCCAAAATAGTCAAGCCGCTTTTTAAACCTTCAAAATGGCTACATCCTCCGGACTGGCAAAAGTCCACAGTTCAGCCCACCTTTCTCTTCACCTTTTCCGTTTGTTCCCCAGCCACCATGCATAGTCCTCCATGCAGTCCCTGACTTGTTGTTGTTGTTATGTGCCGTCAAGTTGGACCCAACTCATAGCGACTCCTCCTTGGGTTTCCAAGGCAGTATCACTACGGAAGTAGATTGCCCTATCTTCCTTCCGAGGAGTGGCTGGTGGGTTTGAACCACCAGCCTTCTGGTTAGCAGTCAAGTGCTTAGGCACTATGCTACCAGTGGCTGGTGGGTTTGAACCACCAGCCTTCTGGTTAGCAGTCAAGTGCTTAGGCACTATGCTACCAGGGCTCCCAGTCCTTGGCTAGCAGGGTGATTTTTAGGTTAATTCTTAGGTCCTACCACCACTTGGGAATCTCCAAGCTGTCTGTGTTGTCAGGATCACTCAGGCTCACTGGCAGACCACAGCTCCGTATGTCTCCTTTTCTGGTATTTTCACGCAAATTCTTTTGCTAGTTGGGGTTTAGTCCACTTCTATATCCTTCCCTTCAAGGTTCAGGGGTCCAAGATTATCTTCTGTGTCTGTGTTAATTGGTTTCTCTTTTCTTTGTTGAAGAGGGTCTGTGCAGTCTTTCTTCCTAGTCCACCATCTTGCCGGAAACTTCCATTTGCTATTTTCTATCTTGTTGAACTTTGCTATTATTGTTGGAGTGACAGGATATCTCATTTTTGTTTTGATTTTCATCGCTCTAATGGCTAAAGATCGTGGGCATTTATTTCTTCATGTGTTTGTTTGTCACTTGTATATCTTCTTTGGTGAAGTGTCTATTCATGTCTTCTGCCCGTTTTCTGATTGGATTGTTTGTCTTTTGATGTTGAGGTATTGGAGTTTTCTGTAAGTTTTAGAGATAAGTCCCTTGTTGTGTAGGTTGTTGCCAAATAGTTTTTCCAATCTGTAGGTCCTCTATTTACTTTTTTGGAGAAATCATTTGATGCACAAAAGCATTTCATTTTTAGAAGGTCCCAGTCATCTAGCTTATCTTTTGCTGTTTGTGCATTTTGGGTTATGTTCGATAGTCTACTTATGCCATATACTAGGACCCCTAACTTTTCCCCTATTTTTTCTTTGATGAACTTAATAGTTTTAGGTTTTACATTTAAGTCTGTGATCCATCTGGAGTTAGTTTTTGTGTACGTTGTGAGTATGGATCTTGTTTTTTTCTGCATATGGATACCCAGTTTTGCCAGCACTGTTTATTAAGGAGACTATGTCATCCCCATTTAATGGATTTAGACTCTGAAATATTCTTATTTTTCAAATAAGCACTTCACTGAATTTATTCTGGCACAGGCATCTGCTTTAAGGCTTTAATTAAAGCTGAATGGTTTTAAAGAGTTTAGTTTCCAATAGGTCGAAAAATATCAACATTGTGATAATTGTGAAACAGATGTAGGAACATTCAGACCTGGTAGAAAGCTCAGTTATGTCTGGGGAGTTAAACTTTCTGTGGTGGTTACATTTGTGTGTTGACTTGGCTAGGCCTGTTAAGTGGTTGGGCAGCTGGATGTAGTATTCCCCATGATGGTAATCAACTCCATGGTGGAATCTACTGGGAGCAGCTGAGTAGCTGCCTTTGGGTATGTGGTCTGCTTCCCATAAGAAACAGCTTTGGGAATGGTCTCCAGTATGGCACACTTGGACCCTCCATGTAGTCGTGTCATTGTTCAGCAGCCTGCCATGCTCTGCCAACCTGGGGACTTACAATGGACTTGAATTAATGGCCTGCTGTGTGGTTTGGTACCGTCGAAACTGTGCCTTTTTATTTGTCAACTTTGGGCTTGGCAACCTCAGCAGCCAGCAGCTGTCTGAGTGAAGGAAAGCCTCTAGCTTCAGCAGGCCGGGAGCTGGAGGCAGAGCTGAAGCCCAAGGCGGGGTGGCTTTCACCCAGCCCCTAGAGCCTGGCACTTTGAACTTGGACTTAAAGCCTCCAAACTATAAGAGAATAAACTCCTGTTTGTTAAGGCCATCCCATTTGTGGTATATTCCTGTTAGAGCAGCACTACATAACCAGAACACTTTCCCACACTGCTTTTGCCTGATTTTAATTACAAACAAAAAGGAAAACACTTCAAATTGGGCAGCTGGCAGGGGACACCAGAAAGGGTGGTAGGGAAGTGATGTAGAAGGTAAGGCAGCCAACAAAGAGTGCATTATGAAGCCAAGTACCTGGTGGAAAAAGTCTGGGAAATAATGCAATATACACACATCACTTATCCCACTTGTGGAATAAAGGAGCTGAAAAGTCACAAGAAAGGGTTGCTTCTTGTGTTGGGGGGTAATTTTCTGTATTTCTGGTTCACCTCACAATCCCTCAGAATACCTTCTGCAGTTTGGTATGAGGAGGATGAGCCCTCAAGCTCAGGGGTGCCAGTACTAATAGCTGGGAATCACTACCATGCTGTGTGGGTAAGAATGAGGATAAACATGCTTATTCATTTGTTGCTAATGGAAGTCTAAATGGTACCATGTATATGGAAACAGCTATGAAAGAACAATTGATCTAGAAATTCTGCTTTTAGAGATTTCTCCTGCAGATATACTCATAAATGCACAGAATGGTATATAAGATTATAACACTGCAGCACTGTTTGTAATGGTAAAAGGTAGGAAATAACCTTAATATTCTTTACTGAAGGACTAGTTAAATAAATCATGATGCATTTAAACAATGGATTACCATGAAAAAATCTCCTTGTATAATGATATGGGATGATTGCAAAGATACGTTGTTGTTGTTAGGTGCCATGGAGTTGTCTCGGACTCATAGCGACCCTATGCACAAGCAGAACCAAACACTGCCCGATTCTGCGCCACCTCCACAATCCTTGCTATACTTAAGCCCATTGCAGCTGCCGCCGTGTCGATCCAATTCATCAAGGGCCTTCCCCTCTTTCATCAACCCTCCACCCTACCAAGCATGGCATCCTTCTCCAGAGAATGGTCCCTTCTGATAACATAACCAGAGTAGGTGAGACAGTCTGGCCATTCTTGCTTCCAAGGAGCATTCCAGCTGCACTTCCTCCAGGACAGATTTGTTGGTTCTTTTAGTAGTCCATGGTACTTTCAGCATTCTTTGCCAGCACCACAACTCAAAAGCATCAATAATTCTTCTGTCTTCCTTATTCATTATCCATTCAAAGATACACTGTTAGAGAAAAAAGGAAAGTACAGCAGTGTTTGTATGCAAAAATTTGGCTAAAAAAGATGAGGGGTGTATTTGTTTATATGCATAACATTTCTAGAAAGATACAAAAGAATCAGTTAATACTAGTTACTAGTTGTCTTTGAGGAGAGGAACTGAAGTCAGAGTAAAGGGAGACTTTTCATTTGTAGAGTGACTGTACTGTATTGCATTAGCTATTAAAAATAAATAAAATTTAAATAATTTACAGAGAATATTTTATCTTGAGGGCAGTAGGAAGCTACTAAAATTTTGTTTTCTCTTTTATTGACAAGGCACAGGATCAGACTTGTTTAGGATAGACCTATTAGGAGAAATGCAAGGTCCAGGGAGGCTAAAGGGAGAGAATGACTGGATAAAGTGGGAGCTAAAGGTTAGTTCCCAAGGCTAAGGCTCCAAATAGTCAAGGAATATTATTCAGCTCTTAACCTCTCAGGCAATGTACTCTGATGCGGAAGTGACCCAGCCTGAAGGTAGAGAGTATCAAGGCATCCAACTTTGGATCATAAACATTAGTTTGGGGACATTTTTCCATGTACAGGTATGCAATGTATCTTAAACTATTTTCTGTTCCAATCTCATACTTTGTGTTAGAGTCTGTGACAAGAATCTGAGAAAATGTGTGAAACAAGAAAACACTAGAGATAGAGATTGCTTTGTGACCCAGTGAGAAAATGAAACACAGGTGGGAGGAGGGTATCTTTTCCCACTTCATGAGCCATGTCTCTCTCAGAACACGTACTGTGTGGCTACCATTTGATAGATTAACATCTTTATTTTCATGCTGCTCAGTATTTCCTCCAGTTAGTGCAGGTCTGGCATTGAGCAATGTTCAACTATTCTACTTTACTTTGCTATGAGTTTAAGAGGAGTTTCAGAGTTGGTGGGCTGCAGGGACTACCTTCCTGGATCTCTTAAAATACAACCCTGATGGAAAAGGTAAGAACCAGGATAAGGATAAGATAACCAAAAAATAGTTGGCATAGAGTAATTTCTGACTCATGGCGACTTCATGTGTGTCAGAATAGAACTGTGCTCCATAACATCTTCAGTGGCTGATCTTTGGACACATCAGTAAGGTCTTTCTTCCGAGAAGCCTCTTGGTGGACTTGAATTTCCAACCTTTCAGTTAGCAGCTGAGGTCTTAACCATTTGCACCATCCAAGCATAAGATACAGCTCTTCTTATTTCAATGCATCAAAGCAAGGGAAAAATAATCTTTTAAGAAATAGATGAAATTCATGCATAGACCTCATAAGAGAATTCCTGAGTCAAAGTTCTTAGGAAAAAGAATCAGCTGGAGTGAGGTACTTGGAATGTTCAGAAGTTAACCATTGTCTTTCCATTTTAGAACTTCCAGAAAAGACAGTTATATTTTTCTAAGGAGTAGGGAAACAAATTTCCTGAGAATGCAGAAGGATACTACATCATTTTAGGTGGCACTTATTTTAACTAATGTTTGGTTTTTGGATTTCCAGGAACAGATTTATTTCCTTTGAAGGACTTTAAGTAACTTAACCATCTTTGATAGGCCTTAGCATCTTAGTTGCATTTGATTTTCATCTATGAAAATATTTGCACTCGCTTTTTAAGAAAATTTAATGGTGATTCCTTAAGAAAATCTACATTCTTCTTATTTCCATAATGTGTTGTTGTTGTTGTTAGGTGCCGTCGAGTCATTTCCGACTCATAACAACCCCATGCACAGCAGAACGAAACACTGCCCAATCCTGCGCCAGCTCCATGATCCCTGCTATACTTGAGCCCATCATCGCAGCCACTGTGTCAGTCCATCTCGTTGAAGGCCTCCCCCTCTTTCGTCAA
>NW_006921687.1:7492207-7495285 GCF_000298275.1 Orycteropus afer afer
ACTCTGTGTATTCCTGCCATCTTCTCTTGATGTTTCCTGCATCATTCAATATTTTGCCCATAGAATCTCTCAATATTGCAACTCAAGGCTTAAATTTTTTCAATTCTTTCAGCTTGAGAAATGCTGAGTGCATTCTTCCCTTTTGGTTTTCCAACTCAAGGTCTTTGCACATTTCATTATAGTAATTGGTTTTGTCTGCTCGAGCTGCTCTTTGAAATCTTGTGTTCAGCTCTTTTATCTTTTCATTTCTTCCATTTTCACAATGTAGACATTCAAATTTTACTTAAATTGTGCTATACTTGCCCAGTTGATGACATATATACCTTCAAGTATTTTGTCTGGTGTTAGAATGACAAGTCTAGAAACTTTTCTTTTTGGTTCAGACTTCATTTCTATTACTGGATAGGGACAATATAATAAATTTTACAGAAATAACTTTCTGTGTAACATAATACCCTGAGGACCATTGATAATGTAAGCCTTCAACAGGAGATTAAGGAGATTTGTATATTGGAAGAGTAATATATAGACTATTGCTAAAGGGTCAGGGAAGTGGCATTTTCTGACCTCCTCTAACTACACAAGAGGAAGACAGAAACACCATCAGCAGCCTAAGGCCTGCTCCTATGAGGCTTGACATGCTGCCACCCTCCAGCCCTCTTACCAATCTTGACACCAACTGTCCCTCCCGTGGCCCCCATCACCTGCTGGGTTTGAGAATTTGCTGCAGTGGCCACACAGAACTCACAGATTATGGGGTTTATTAGGGAAGCAACAGGCTACAATTCAAGTTCAGGCACACACTCAGTCTCTCTCAGCCAGAAGTCTCTCTCAGCAGTGCATCTCTCTGAGTTGGCAGTCAGAGATTCTTTTCTGCTTCTAGGAGGGATCATTTTAAGCCTGGCAGAGTGGCAAAACTAACCAATCCCAACATCAGAATTCTACATATCTGAGAGAGAGTGAATTTCCCAGAAGATTACTTCATGCTGCTCCAACAGAAATATACCAGATGGATAACTTTAACAAGCAGGAATTTAAATTGCTTGGTCCCACCCAGTAATCCAGTGGGAGTTATAAAGACTATGGCTAGAAAAGCCATACCATGTAATATAATACACAGCAACTATATAGGCATAAACTTGATAAATCTATGTCATTTTAGTGAAATTAAAAGCTTACATTCTAAATAGGCTTAGCACAATCCATTTTCTTAATAAAATAAAATAAAATCACACAACTTGTACTCTTATTATAAGTAAGCAGAAATAAGTATACTGAATTATTTTATCATTATAATCCTGCCAGTAGAAATAGCATCTTTGCCCTCTTTGTGAACACTGCAGTTTGGTCTATTCACCTTTACCTATATATTTGGTTCCACTTGTCTCTATATATTAACTTTTAATTAATTTCCCATATGGTATACATGATTCTATGGAGCTCTGGTGGCATAGTGGTTAAAACATTCAGCTGCTAACCAAAAGGTTGGTGGCTCGAATCCACTAACTGCTTCATGGGAGAAAGATGAGAAATCTTCTGTAAAGATTTACAGCCTTGGAAACCCTGTGGGGCAGTTATACTCTGTACTATAGGATCACTATGAGTTGGGATCAACTCGATGGCAGTGAGTTTGGTTTGGTTTTACATAAGACTCTGTAAAGCAGAAATAATCTACTTGTTATATGTGAGAATGAAAACAGACAGATCTACTGAATTTAGCTTCTTTTCCTACAGGAGTGTAGAATTAAATTGACTTGATGGCAGTGGATTTTATTATTTTACCATGGAAATGTAAATTAGAGGTTGTTGAGTAGATGGTAGGAGCTCTGGTGGTATAGTGCCTAAAGCATTTGACTGCTAACCAGAAGGCTGGTGATTCAAACCCATCAGCCACTCCTTGAAAGGAAGGTTGGGCAATCTACTTCCGTAGAAATACTGCCTCAGAAACCCAAGGAGGGGTCGCTAGGAGTCAGAAATGACTTGACAGCAGTGAGTTTTTTTTATTTTTTTTTTTGAGTAGGTGATAGTGGTTTACCACAGTTCTCCAGATTGAGATTATCCTTCAGATTGTCATTCTGTGGCATCAAATAGATTCAATTCAATTATATAAATACCAAAGCCACTGTCACTGAGTTGATTCTGATTGTAGCAGCCCCCACTGGGTTTCCAAGACTGTAAATGTTTATAGAAGTAGATTGCCTCATTTTCTTCCCACGGAGCAGCTGATAGTTTTCAACCACCAACCTTTTGGTTACCAGCCAAATGCCTTAGCCACTATACCACCAGAGTTCCTTTACATAAATACCTAACTCATTAATTCTCACTGTCATCTAGTAGATTTTGACTCATTGCAACCCCCATTGGATTTCCAAGGGGGTAAATCTTTATGGAAGTAGACTGCTCTATCTTCCTTCTGCTCAGTGGCTGGTGGGTTTAAACCTTCAATCTTCTGGTTAGCAGTCAAATGCCTTAGGCACTGCACCATCCTTATATAAATACCTAGGTATGACAAATGTTATTTTAGTAAGCAACATGAGGTTGGGATGTCATAATTAAAAAAAAAGAAATTCTCTGACATGCCTATCGTTTTCTGCAATCCATAGGTTGCCATCTTAGAATTCCCAGACTTTTTAAGAGCATGTGAAGTTGTAAGTGGGGCTTTTAAAGATATTATAAAATTTTCAAAACTTTCATGCAATTTCTGCATTTACCCATGATACAGTCATTGTTGTTTTTGTTGTTAAGTGCCGTCGAGTCGTTTCCGACTCATAGCGACCCCATGCACAGCAGAACGAAACACTGCCCTATTCCGCGCCAGCCCCACAATCCCTGCTATACTTGAGCTCATCATTGCAGCCACCGTATCAATCCACCACGTTGACGGCCTCCCCCTCTTTCGTCGACCCTCCACCCTACCAAGCATGACATCCTTCTCCAGGGAATTATCCCTCCTTACAACATGACCAAAATAGGTGAGAGGAAGTCTGGCCATTCTTGCTTCCAAGGAGCATTCTGGCTGCACTTCCTCCAGGACAGATCTGTTAGTTCTTTTAGCAGTCCATGGTACTTTCAGCATTC
>NW_006921687.1:7499435-7504992 GCF_000298275.1 Orycteropus afer afer
TCTCTCTAATAGCTAATGATCGTGAGCATTTCTTCATATGTTTGTTGGCTGCTTGAATATCCTCCTTGGTGAAGTGTCTATTCATAAGACAGTAAATCTTTATGGAAGTAGATTGCCCAGTCTTCCTTCCATGGAGTAGCTGTGTGAGGCTGAGGCCCGAGTCCTAATAGCCTCCAGGGAAATCTTTAACCAGAAACCTTTTAGTGTCAGGGATTCTAACAAGTCTTTTAAAGTTGAGGATTCTAAACACTCCTCAGGGCCTTTATCTACCCTCCGGACTCAGCAGGTATCAGAGACTTCCTTCGGACTCAGCACGCATCAGAGAAGTCCTCCGGATTCAGTGAATATCAGAGATTTGCTCGGCTCCTGAAGTCTTCCACATATCGGGGGCCCTGCATCCTCCCTAGATAATAATTCCCTAAGTAGACTTTGGAGCTGGGGGATTCCAACATGTTCCCCAACATCTCAGATCTCTGCCCTAAACCCCTTAGCAACAACCAATCATCTGTACCCCTTTGCCCTGGTGCTACTCCACCCCATATTTTTCTATAAAAATGTGACAGTAATGGAGCACAAGGTCTTTTGCTTAGGCCACTGCGTTGGCAACAGCAGGGACCCTAGCTCGAGCTAGCAAATAAACTTTCCTTTTGATTTTGCATTGTCGTGTGTTAGCAAATTCCTCTCACTGAACAACTCCTTCATAACCTGGGTCCAACAGCTGATGGATTTGAACTGCTAACCTTCTGGTTAGCAGTCAAATGCCTTAGCCACTACGCCACCAGAGCTCCTTGAATAAGTTGGTAGGTAGGCAAAAATCTTTCAAAAAATAGGTTTTCTTTGTATAAGGGACACAGAGCTTTTTTTTATATAGTTTATTTTATTCTTGTTGAGAATACACAGCAGAATATACAACAATTTTTGCATATACAGTTTAGTGACATTGATCACACTCTTCAAGTCGTGCAACCATTCTTTCCCTCCTTTTATGATAAACTAATTTTCTTAACACACACACAAACACACTCTCTCTCTTCTAGAGAGGGCAAAATATATATTGTTGTTGTTATATGCTGTCGAGTTGGCCCCGACTCATAGAGACCCCTCCTTGGGTTTCCAAGGCAGTATCACTATGGAAGTAGATTGTCCAACCTTCCTCCCGAGGGATGGCTGGTGGGTTTGAACCACCAGACTTCTGGTTAGCAGTCAAGTGCCTTAGGCACTATGCTACTAGAACTATTTAGAAATTTTTCTCATGACTTTAATCTGATTCATATTTAGTTCACATTAGACATCTTTTCATTTGTTTATGTGTGTTTGTCTATATTCAGACTACTTTTTTAATTCATCCAGCATATAGCTGCCTGACACTGAGCTTCTATTAAGGGTGATGGAAATATCTGGAAACAGGGTGATGAATGTAATTAATGTCACTAAGTTGTACATTTAAAAAATGTTGAAAAGGCCAATGTTTCGATACATTCATATTTACCATAATAAATAAAGCAAGGTCCCTGAGATGAGAAAGACTAAAAGACCTCTTCGAAGGGTACATGGGAAGCACTGAATTATCCAGGCAACTAGGAAAAGTTATAAATGCATGAAACATTTCTTCACATTCCCACAAGAGAAATCTGCATGGTTAGGGCTTCATTTTGCTTTCTAGACTTCCAGTGCTCCCTGCCATGAAAGTATACAAATTTCCACTTAAGACAGAAATAAACTCAGAGCGCTTTAAAAAAAAAAAAAGCTTTATTAGGAAGTAATTCACATACATACAGGTCACCCATTTAAAGTGTGCAATTTATTTATTTATTTTTTTAGTGTATTTACAGAGTTAGGTAACCATTACCACAATCAATATTAGAACTTTTTCATCACCCCCAAAAGAAACTCAATACTCATTAGCACTCACTCTCCATTTCCCCTTAGTCTCTTCAATTCCCTCCAGCTATTTACCTATTCAGGACATTTCATGGTAATGGAAGCATATATGATCTTTTGTGTCTGGCTTCTTTCAACCAGCATAATGTTTTCAAGGTTGATCCATGTTGTAGCACCTTTTCTCTTTATAACTAAATACTATCCCATTGTGTGAATGTGCCACATTTTTTTTTATTTATTTTTTATCCATTATCAGTTGATGGACAAAAGGTTATTTCCACCTTTTGCGTACTGTGAATAGTGCTGCTATGAATATTGTACCCACCCAAGTTATAGTGTGAACATATGTTTGCAGTTCTCTTGGTACTTAACAGGAGTGAAACTGCCGCATCAAATGATAACTCTGTAAGTAAACTTTTTGAGGAACTGTCAAATTGTTTTCCACAGTGGCTGCACTTTTTTATAGCCTCACTAACAATGTATGTATGAGAGTTCCAATTTCTCCACATCCTCGCCAACACTTTCTTGCCATGGTAGTGGGTGTGAAGTGATATCTTATTGTGGTTTTGATTTGCATTTCTATGGTGGCTTACCTTGTATGTCAACTTGGCTGGGCCTGGTTGAGTGGCTGGGCAGCTGGTGGTAGTTATTCCCCATGATGACACTGGCAATCAACTCCATGGTGGAATCTGCCATGAGCAGCTAAGTAGCTGCTTTAGGGATATGGTCTGCTTCCCATATATAAGGAGAAGTTTTGGGAATGGTCTCTAGCTTTGGCATGTTTGGACCCTGCATGTAGCCTAGTTGTTATTCAGCAGCCTGCCATGCTTTGCTGATCTTAGGACTTTTAAAATGGACTTGAATCAATGCCATACCGTGTGGTTTGGTAATATCAGGGACTGTGCCTTTTTACTTGTTGACCTTGGGTTTGTCAGCCTCAGCAGCCAGCAGCTGCCTGAGTGAAGAGATAACTCTAACTTCAGTGGGCTGGGAGCAAGAAGCAGAGCTGAAGCCCAAGGTTGAGGGGCTTTCACCCAGGCCCTAGAACCTGGCACTTGGAACTGGGATTTCTAGCCTCCAAACTGTAAGAGAATAAACTCCTGTTTGTTAGAGTCATCCCATATGTGGTATATTTCTGTCAGAGCAGCACTAGGTGACCAAAACAATTTCCTTGATGAACAATGATGTTGAGCATCTTCTCATGTACTTATTGGCCATTTGTATATAATTTTTGTAGAAATGTTTCTTCTGATCCTTACTCACTGCGGTCAAGTCAAATCTGACTCATAGCGACCCCTCTTTGGGTTTCTGAGGTGCTTTCACTATGCAAGTAGATTGCCTAATTTTCCTTCCAAAGGGTGGCTGGTGGGTTTGAACCGCCAGCTTTCTGGTTAGCAGTCAAATGCCTTAGACACTATGCCACTGGAGCTCCTTAGCTCATTTTTAAAATTGGGTTGTCATTTTGTTATCGGACCAAATGCCCGTCCCTGCCTGGTGCACACTCAGGCCACAACAGTTTACACACTGAGATTGAGAGGAGAGAAAATTATTTATTGCAAAGCAGCAGTGCAAGGAGTTAGGGGTAGTTAGTACCCAGATCTTAACTCCCGGAGATGCCACTGAAACACAGTTTTTGTATGTTTCAGGAGAGGGGGTTGTGCATATTCAGAAAAGGTTGAGGAATTTGGGGTGTGAAAGTGAAATGGGTGACTGGATGAGTAACTAGTTTCTTGTTATCAGCTGATAGGGGCTTGGGCAGAGGGGAGAGGGTCAGCAATTTAACTTTTGTTCCCTTATGTCTTTGGGCCAGAGTTCATTTACAAGTTGTCTCTAAAACATTTCTATTGCCCCTGGCCAGAGTTAATTTACAAGTTATTTCTAAAATACTTTTAGCAAGTCTATCATCTGCAGGAAGGAATGTTTTCCATTCAGTTCTTTAAGGAACTGAAAATAGTTGGGGGTAATCCAGTTTATTTATTCCCCTACTGGGTCTTATCTAATTATCTGTCTTAACCAGGTGGGGGAAATAGCACTTGGTTTCAGTTTTATCAGGGCTTCAGACTGGGTCATTCCCTTTAGGCCTCCTGCTGTGAATTTGCATTTCCACCCCAGATATACTGAATCAGAATCTACATTTTAACAATCCCCAGGTGATTCTTATATATAAGAATTCTTACATAAGAATAACCTGGAGATTGTACAAGGTCGTTTCTGATTCAGTATATCTGGGGTACAAATGCAAACTCTCAGTAAGGAGTGGAACTGGAATGAACCAGTTTAAAGCTCTGCTTTTTATTATTGAGTTGTAAGAATGTTTTACATATTCTAAGTACAAGTACCACATCAGATATATGATTTACAAATATTTTCTCCTATTTTGTGGTTGCCTTTTAACTTTATTGATGGTGTCTTTTGATACAAAGTTTTAAATTTTGAAGTCCGATTTATCTATTTTTTTTATTTTGTTGCTGGTGCTGATTGAATAATTTCTTTTAAAAGGATCAGCATAAGGCTAGTCCCTATGAGACAGAGGTTAAAGATGTCCCAAATGTTGAACTTTTCCAAACTGCTGTGCTACTCCATCATCTCTGACATCAATTCTTCTTCCTCCCTTTAGTACTCTCTCTTCCATTTTAGGGATCTGTATTTCACCGTAATGTTTCACAGAACTCACAAACTCCTCAGGTGGTGGTGGTGGCAGCTGGGAGGCTAACAGGCTGGCAAGTCCCAGGTCTGTGGGCATGTCTGGAGGATTTCCCCAACTCACATGGTTGCAGGGGCTGGCGAGCCCAAATGAGCAGGTCAGATGACTGGCTGCTGTCTCAAGTCCAGGGGTGAGATGATGACATACCAAGCACAAAACGAGTGCAAGAGAGAGAATTTTCCTAGAACATTCACATATATACCCTCTTCAAGTAAGCTAGGGAGCTCTGGTAGCATAGTCCCTAAGGCACTTGACTGCTAACAAGAAGGCTGACTGCTAACAAGAAGGCTGGCGGTTGAAATCCACCAGCCACTCCTCAGAAGGAAGGTTGGGCAATCTACTTCCACAGTGATACTGCCTCAGAGACCCAAGGAGGGGTCTCTATGAGTTGGTCTCACTCGAGGGCACATAACAATAACAAGAAGTAAGCTAAGGGTGGTGACTTGAGTCACACCCTCCAGCAAGGTGGGACTCAAGATACATCCCACCCTAAATAGGCATAGATACTGTTGTTGTTGTTATGTGCCCAACCTTCCTTCTGAGGAGTGGCTGGTGGGTTTGAACCGCCAGCCTTCTGGTTAGCAGTCAAGTGCTTTAGCCACTATGCTACCAGAACTCCCGGCATAGATACTAGGATTTGCAATACATCACAAAATGGAGGACAATGGCTAGAAGGGCCACACCAAGCAATTCACTGCACTGTATGTTGTTGTTATGTGCTGTCATAGCAACCTCTCCTTGGGTTTCAGGATTTCCAAGGCAGTATCACTATGGAAGTAAATTATAGCTTAAAAAGAGCTCTTTTAAGATGTATTGCTTATTTAAAAAAATAAGCAAATAATTCATGTGAGAATTTCTGAGGTAACAAAATGATGGTGGATAAGTATTTTTTTTTCCAATGATGAATGACTTATACTGTGGAATTAAAATTTAATGTTTCAACATGACAAAGAGAGGCCACCATTAAGACCA
>NW_006921687.1:7513227-7513865 GCF_000298275.1 Orycteropus afer afer
TCCGAATAAACTCCTCCTGCTTTTGCATCAAGAGACGTCTTTCGTGAGTGATTTCGGGTGGCATTATCCCTGACTTGGGTTGGGGGAGCCCTGCCATGGGGGGAACCCAACAATACCACTTTCCAAAACCAAAACCAAACCCACTGCCATCGAGTCAGATCCAACTCATAGCAACTCATGGAAACTTGGGTTTCCAAGGCGGTGTCACTACAGAGGTTGATTGCCCAATCTTCCTTCGGAGGAGTGGCTGATGGATTTGAACTGCCAACCTTCTGGTTATCAGTCAAATGCCTTAGGCACTATGCCAGCAGAGTTCCTTATTACCAGTTTAGGCTTTCCTTTTTTTTTTAAATTTTTAATTATTTATTTTATTTTGTTGTTGAGAATATATATAGCAAAATATACATCAATTCAACAATATCTATATGTACAATTCAGTGACTCTGGTTACACTCCTCCTTTTCTGAGTTGTTCCTCCCTGTTAACATAAAGTCACTGCCTCCTAAGTTTCCTATCTAATATTTTGAGTTACTATTGTCAATCTGGGAGCTCTGGTAGCATAGTGGCTAAGACACTTGCCTACTAACCAGACGGCTGGCAGTTCAAACCCACCAGCCACTCCTCGGAAGGAAGGTTGG